>NC_054486.1:68573755-68897366 GCF_017639515.1 Carcharodon carcharias
GACATTCACATTGCCTAGCAATGGCACAAACATCATAAAAAGCACTCATACTTTAACTTACATCTTTATTATAGAGGGATGGGCTGCAGCGATTCAAGAAGGCAGCTCACCACCGCCTTCTCAAGGGCAACTAGGGATGGACAATAAGTGCTGGCCCAGCCAGTGAAGCCCACATCCTGTGAATGAATAAAAAAAAATGTGTTACTCATCCTTGCTTGGTTTGCGTTTTATCTGGTCAGCCCAAGTAGCTATACTTCTTTGCAGCTGCTTCTGTGTTGTAGATTTGTCCCTTCAACATTTAGGGGTATAAATCAGCTGAGTCTGTATGCTAGGCTTTTTACACCCCAGAGTCCAACATTTTACTCTTCCAGCATTGAAGGGGCCTGCTGTAAGTCAGGGTTTCCAGTTTCAGAAAGTGTGGTACAGATGACCTCTTTAAGAGGACTTTAAAAAAAATTTTCTTACTGGTGGAAATGCCTGGCTGAATTGAGCCTTCCTAGAGAGGGAAATTTACAGTTAATTAGCTAAACAGCTCATGCATGGCTGCTGATATTGCAGGCTGATGGTTTTGTGACAACAAAAGAGGAAGAAATCTCTTTTGTTCTGTGAGGCCTCCTGTGCCAACAGATTATACATGGAGGAGAAAAATCCAGACTCTTGATTATTGGGCCTGGAATACATAATTGATGTTGAGCCACCCCTAGAGAGAGATGATTCAGTTCATTCCTTTCTCTGTCCTGTCTCTGCACATTATCAATAAGTAATTCCCTAGTATATTTTCTCTACAATTCAGCGCTGCACTGTTTCTTTTAGGAATTAACTCAGTCTGGTTTAATTGTAACAGTTTACTCTGAAAACTTTACTGAAATTTTCCCATTTGGCTGTCAATGGCTTCAATTTAAGGATTGACAAGGAGTTTAGCACCACAAAAACAATTTTTTTATTCTTTCATGGGTGGGATGTAGCATCGCTGGCAAGGCCGGCATTGTTGCTCATCTTTAATTGCCCTTGAGAAGTTGATGGCGAGTTGCTTCCTTGAACTGTTGCAGTCCATCTGGTTTGGTATGCCCACAGTGCTGTTAAGAAAGGTGTTCTAGGATTTTGATCCAATGACAGGTGAAGGAAAAGTGATAGCTTCAAGTCAGGATGGTGTGTGGTCTAGAGGGGAACTTGCAGGTGGTGATGTTCCCACGCATCTGCTGCCCTTGTCCTTCTAGGTGATAAAGGTTGTGGATTTGGAAGGTGTTGCTGAAGGAGCCTTTTGGCGAGTTGCTGCAGTGGATTTTGTATATGGTACACACTGTTGCCACTGTGTGTCAGAGTGGAGAGATTGAATGTCTAAGGTGGTGGATGGGATGTTCATCAAGTGGGCTGCTTTGTCTTGGATGATGTTGAACTTCTTGAATGTTGTTGAACCTGCACTCATCCAGGCAAGAATTCTACAACACTCCTGACTTATGCCTTGTATATGGTGGAGAGGCTTTGGGGATTAAGGAGGTGAGTTACTTGCTGCAGAATTTCCAGCCTCTGACCAGCTCTTGTAGCCGCAGTATTTATATGACTGGTCCAGTTCAGTTTCTGGGCAGTAGTAACTCCCAGAATGTTGATAGTGGGAGCTTCAATGATGGTAATGCTATTGACTGTCAAGGGCAAATGGTTAGATTTTCTGTTGTTGGGGATAGTCATTGCCTTGCACTTTTGTGGCATGAATGTTACTTGCTACTTGTCAGCCCAATCTAATTGTTGCATATGGACATGGATTGTTTCAGTGTCTGAGGAGTTGTGAATGGTACTGGACTGTGCAATCATCAGTGAACATCCCACTCCTGAACTTGTGATGGAGGGAAGGTCTGTAGCTGAAGATGGTTGGGCCTAAATCATTAACCTGAGGAAATCCTGTAGCAATGCCCTGGGACTGAGATGATTGGCCTTCAACATCCACAACAATCTTCCTTTGTGCTAGGTATGACCCCAATCAGTGGAGGGTTTCCCCCGATTCCCATTGACTTCAGTTTTGTTGGTAAGGGAGGTATTTTGCCATTGTGGGTAGTATCCCCCAGCTTGATGGTGATGGTAGAGTCGTGGATACACCAGGCTATGAGGTAACAGATTGTGGTTAAGTATAAATCTGCTGCTGCCGATAGCCCACAGTGCCTCAAAGATACCCTGTTTGAGTTGCTAGATCTGTTTTGAATCTATCCCATTTAGCTCAGTGGTAATTCCACACATTATGATGGAGGATATACTCAATGTGAAGATGGAACTTCGTTTCCACAAGAACTATGTGGTGGTCACTCCTACCAATATTGTGATAGGTAGATGGGAGACCAGCGTTCAATGCATTGCACCAAGCAACAACAACAAGTAACATAGGCACATCTTGACTGATGATTTTGATAATGCAACAAACAGAAAAATAAGTCTTGTCCAAAAATAAATTGCACCCCTATAAATTTATCATTTAATTCCAAATGTGAGGCTGGAATTTTTACTGCCAAGGGAAGATGAGTTCGAGAATATGCGCTACATTCCCTAAAAGTGGCATCAGGTTGGGATTCCAATATGATCCTACCCTCTTCTGTGTTTCACCCAGGGGGGTGGAGGGGCATGGTTTGTGCTTAGTTTGAAGGCGAGTTGTCGAGTAATGCAGGTAAATATTCAAATTCATTATTAAAGTTCTGTTTTACCAAGGATTCTAACTTTAACAGCCAGTGGACCTATTCCCTGCACAATGAGTAACTTGTCAGGGTCAGTGAGGTAAGTGCACAGTGGGAGGAACATCTTCAGTGAAACTGACAGGCTGGGAAGTCTTTGATCAGTGAAACTGAAGAATTGCAACCATGGCCAGGTGAGACGCTGCTGCTCACGGCACTCTTTTTCATAGAGTGCTTTGACTGCTTGATAGATGATAGCCAACTTCTTGGAAATCACTTCACCAGCACTTCACTCACCTTCAGCTGCGGTTGCCTTTTGCCAAGGCATAGAAGTAGTTTTTGGAACTCTCCCTTGTACGTCTGAGCAGTAACAATAACTGCACCAGCAGCATTGCTAGCAACCTTTCCCTCAATCACATGATCCTCCACAGAGCAGAGAGGAGGGACACAGAGGTGAGAGTCCTAATGGAGAATCTACAAGCAAAGGATCTGCTCTCTCAACATGTGTAAGCACCAGTATTTCATGAGGCTCAGGCTTTCACAGCAGGCCATTGCTTATCTCTGCAACCTCCCAGAACAAGACCTACCTCCCAGTGGAGCAGGTAAGTCTACATTGCCAGTGGTCAACATGCCTGTCACTGGAGACGACCCCTCTGGTGAGCCATTGTAATCCAAGCTGGGTCTCTTTAATTGGCAATCCTTCCTTTAGCCCATGTCCTCTCTGGTTGGGGAACCTGGAAGTGGGATTCTCATGCTATGGCTCAGTTGAAGAGCCACAGCAAAATCTTGCTGGAGATTCCAGTGGGTTCACAACCCGCTAATGGTCCTGCTTTTTACGAGGGGCTATCAGTTTAAAATCCCACCCCAAATGTCAGTTAACCGTCTGCTCTTGTTAATAAGTATTTATTCTGAACTACATTCCTTCATAATGATTTGAGTGCTACAGCACATTGTCAAAAGCTGTTATTTCAGTGGATTGTTTTGTGAATTATTGAACTATTTACACTTTTATCTTTCCAGCTGGCAAAAAATAAGCAGCTAGCAAGAGTCAGGTGCAGACTTATAGGCACCATCTACTGTGATTAGATGTCATACCACAGCAATCTAGGTGGAGGAAGAGATGGTAAGTGATTCACAAAAAGTGATGACATTTTCCTTTTAGCAATTTCTGATTAACTGGAAGGCTATTTTTATTAGGCGACAAGGGGTGAATTTATGGTACAGAGCTGCTACTAATGGAAGCATTGACTTCAGTGGCATGAACTGAGAATTAAATCACAGAATCACAGAATCTTAACGGCACAGAAGGAGGCCATTTGGCCCATCATGTCTGCACCAGATCTCCAAATGAGCATTATGACCTAGTGCCATTGCTCTGCCTTTCCCCCATACCCCTGCACCTTGTTTTTGTTCAAATGATCATCTAATGTCCTCTTGAATACCTTGATTGAACCTTTCTCCACCACACTTCCAGGAAGTGCATTCCAGACCCGAACCACTCGTTATGTGAAAAAGTTTTTTCTCACATCACATTTGCCTCTTTTGCAAATCACCTTAAATCTGTGCCCTCTTGTTTTTGATCCTTTTACGAGTAGGAACAACTTCTCCCTGTCTATTCTGTCCAACCCCCTCATGATTTTGAAAACTTCTATCAAGTCTCCTCTCAGCCTTCTCTTCTCCAAGGAAAACAGTCCAAACTTCTCCAATCTATCCTCATAGCTGAAGTTTCTCATCCCTGAGACCATTCTTGTAAACCTCTTCTGCACTCTCCCCAATGTGTTCACATCCTTACTATAATATGATACCCAGAACTGTACACAATACTCCAGCTGAGGTCAAACGAGGGTCTTATATGAATTCAGCATAACCTCCCTGCTCTTGTACTTTATGCCCCTATTAATAAAGAACTGGATACTATATGCTTTATTAACTGCTCTCTCCACTGTCATGCCACCTTCAATGATCTATGCACATATACATCCAATTCTTTCCGTTCCTGCAACCCCTTCATAATTCCACCCCTTATTTTATATTGTCTGTCCATGTTCTTCCTATGAAAATGCATCACCTTACACTTCTCCACATTGAACTTCATCTGCCAACTTTCTGCCCATGCCACCAACTTGTCTATGTCATCTTGAAGTTCCACACCGTCCTCCTTGCAGTTCACAACACTCCCAAGCTTTGTATCATCCGCAAACTTTGAAATTGTCCCCTGCACACCAATGTCTAGATCATTAATATATATCAGGAAAAGCAAGGGTCCCAATATTTTCCCACTTTATACTACATTTACCAGATTTTTGCCCACTCACTCAATTTATCCAAACCCATCTGAAAACTCCTTATGTTTACCTCACAACATGCTTTCCTACCTACCTTTGTGCCATGTACCATGCCTTTCGCTCCCCTCATCTAAGTCATTGATGTAAATTATAAAAAGTTGAAGCCCAGCACAGACCCTTGGGGACCCCACTAGTCACATCCTGTCAATCAGACAAAGACCCATTTATGCTTTCTCTCTGTTTCTGCCAGCCAGCCGGGTGAATATGCTACCTCCTACACCATGAGTTTTTATTTTCCGTAATAACCTTTGATGTGGCACCTTTTCAAATGCCTTTTGGAAATCCAAGTATAGTATGTCTACAGGCTCCCCTTTATCCACAGCACATGTTACTCCTTCAAAGAACTCTAATAAATTGGTTAAACATGATTTCCCTTTCACAAAACCATGCTGACTCTTCCCGATTACCTTGTGTTTTTTCTAAGTGCCCAGCTATAAACTCTTTAATGCTTGACTCTAACATCTTCCCCACGATAGATGTCAAGCTAACTGGCCTATAGTTTCCCATTTTCTATCTCTCTCCCTTTTTGAATAGAGGGGTTATATTTGCTACTTTCCAGTCTGACGGAACCTTTTCAGAATCAAGGGAATTTTGGAAAATTAACACTAATGCATCTACTATTTCATTAGCCACCTCTTTAAAAGCCCTAGGATGAAGTCCATCTGGACTCGGAGACCTGTCAACCTATAGTTCCATCAGTTTGCTCAGTACTGCTTCCCTAGTGAATGTAATTTCGCCAAGTTCTCTCTCCCCTCTACTTTCTGATTTATAGCTCTTAGTGGAATGTTTTTTATATCCTCTATAGTGAAGACAGAAGCAAAATATTTGTTCATTGCATCCACCATTTCCTTATTATCTACTATTAACTCCCATTCTCACTCTCCAGAGGACTTTACCTACTCTTTTCCTGTTTAAATACTGATTTTGCATTTCTAGCTAGCTTCCTCTCATAGTCTAATTTCTTTTTCCTGATTAACCTTTTAGTCATTCTCTGCCATTCTTTATATTCTGACCAATCATCTTTGTGCAGTTATATGTTTTTTCCTAATGTTTGATGCTTTCTCTAACTTCTTTAGTCAACCACTTGAGAGTAGGAATATATTTATTCTGAGTAGTCTGAAAAATCCCCTTAAATGCTTGCCACTGCTTCGTTATTGATCTATCCCCTAACCTAGTATGCCGGTGAACTTCAGCTAGCTCAGCTTTCATGCCCACATTGTTGCCCTTATTTAAGTTTAAAATACTAGTCTTAGACCCACTCTTCTCCCTTTCATACTGGATGTAAAATTCAGTCATATTGTGGTCATTGCTACCAAGGGGTGCCTTTACCGAGATCATTAATTAATCCTGTCACATTACACAATACCAAGTCTAATATAACCTGCTCTCCGGTTGGTTCCAGAATGTGCTGCTCTGAGAAACTATCTTGAAAGCATTCTATGAGCTCCTCATCCAGCTACTACTGCCAATCTGATTTTTCCAGTTTATGTAGATTAACGTCACCCATGATTATTGCCGCCCCTTTATTATAAGCACTCAGTGTTTCTTCTTGTATACTTTGTCCTACATTGTGGTTACTATTAGGGGGCCTGTAGACCACTCCCACTAGTGACTTCTTTTCCCATTTCTCATCTCCTCCCAAACCGATTCTACATCCTGATCTCCTGAACCAAGATCATCCCTAACTATTGTACAAATGCCATCCTTGATAAACATCACTACCCCTCCAACTTTACCCAGCTTCCTATTCTTCTTGGAGGTTATATACCCCTCAATATTCAGACCCAATCCTTGTAATCCTGCAGCTGCAGCTCCACAATAGCTATCAGATCATAATTATTTACATCAATGTCGGTATCAATTAATTTTCTTTATTATGAATGCTATGTGATTCAGATACAGAGTCTTTAGTTTAGTCTTTTTGTTATCTTTGTGACATCTAGTTTTGATTCTTGGTGTGGTCAGGATTTTACTCTCTGTCCTTTCCTGCCATTATCTGACCGTCATTTCCCATATTATTATTCTCCTCTCTTACCTTGTCTCTACTCTTTGATATAGCACATCTCTTCACATTTGATCCTTTCCCTCCACTATTTAGCTTATAACCCTTTCTACTTCCCTAGTTACCCGGTTTGCAAGAACACTGGTCCCAACGTGGTTCAGGTGTAGGCCATCCCAATGGTATACCCCCCACTTTCCCCAGTACTGGTGCCAGTGCCCCACCAACCGGAACCCAGTTCCCCCACACCAGTCTTTGAGCCATGTATTCATCTCTCTAATTTTATGTATCCTATGCCAATTTGCATGCAGCTCAGGTAATAATCCAGAAATTATAACCTTTGAGGTTTTGCTTTTCTATTTAATGCCTAGCTCCTCATACTCTCTATGCAGAACCTCTTTCCTAGTTCTACCTATGTTGTTAGTACCTATGTGGACCATGACAACCAGATCCTCCCCCTCCCACTGCAAATTCCTCTCCAGCCTTGAGCAGATATCCCGACCGCTTGCACCAGACAGGCAACACTGCCGTCTGGACTCTCGCTCTCTGCCACAGAGAACAGTATCAATCCCCCTCACTATATTGTCCCCTGCACCACTACATTCCTTTGTGCTCCCTCCACTTGAATAACTTCCTGTTTCACGGTGCCATGGTCAATGTGCTCATCCACTCTGCAGCCCCTGCTCTCATCCAAACAAGCTGAGAGAACCACAAACCTATTGGACAATTGCAGAGGCTCATACTCCTGCATCCTGCCCTTACCTGCCTCACTCACAGTCACACACTTCTGTGCCTGTCCTCTGACCAAATGAGATGACCCTATCCTAGGTGGTGTGACTGCCTCCTGCTACAAAGCATCCAGGTAACTTTCCCCTCCCTGATGTGTTACAGAGTCTGCAGCTCAGCCTCCAGCTCAATGACTCTGAGCCAAAGTTCCTCAAGCTGCAAACACTTACTGCAGACGTGCTGACCCTGGATCACAATGTTATGCAGGAGCTCCCACATGCTGCAGCCTTGGCACATCACCTGTCCTGCTATCCTTAATGATTTTTAAATAATTACTTAATTATATTATTCACCTATTTATTTTGCTTTTTTATATATTTTATTAACTTTAACACCAATTTGTTTACTATTTTAAACCTTAGGAATAGAATAAACCTTAGCCACTCACTATATACTCACCAAATATCTAGCTGCTTTCACTGCATGAGAGCAAGAACCAATTCCTACAGGGTAGGAAAGATAGAAAAAGGAAACAAGCACCTCCTTCCCTCCTTCCCTCTCACCAAATTCCAAGTCTGCACTCAATTTCCTCAGCCGCACTTGTTTGGCAAGGCTGCACTAAAGAGGCCTGTATTTATAGCCATGACTCACATCTCTTCATTACTCCATAGGAGATGTTAATTTATGTGACATTATGTTGCATTATCCACTATTGAGGACTCGGGGCATTTTGGCTGAAGGCAGGCAGAATAAAATGTAGCATGAACAGGGATTCTTCTTCTTCTATGTTCTTTGCATATTCCTTCATCTTCCCCAGGGCACTTCTTTCCCTAAAATTCCTCTGTTGAGGTATGGCAGTTGAGAATGGCAAGTGGCTAGGCCATTAGCTTGTCTGCAACTATCACTAATGCACTCTGCATCTGTTTGTCAGGAAACAATGGAACATGGACTTTGATAGTGTCAGTTTTTATCACTTCAGGCAATTCAATTTTTATACATATTATTTATGTATATTTGGTGAAGAAAACAAAAATATTTGAATATTTTTGCACTGCTCTACTGATTATTATCTATGAGTATTGAATGCCTTTGAATGACAGACACCCCAGAAGCCCGCAAGCAAACCTGACAAACTTTGCTTTTCAGGCTCCCCATGAGGTGACTTCACAGCCTGCCTTTGGTTGAATAACAGCAGTGGTAGGATGAGGCCCTTAAGTGGGCCTTTAGCAACTGGACATGAAGTCTGTCCAAAACTATTCCTGCCCTGGACTTAATCGGGCTAAGGTGGGAAGGTGGCAGGGTCTACATCCTGCACCCTCCTGCCCAAAGACTATGTTTCCAGCAAAGTCCACAAAGCTTCCTGATAATGCAATTAAGATCAAGAGTTAACGAGGTTCGCAGTCATACTTTAGCAATTGTAATCCAAACCAGTGCTTTGTCCCTAAGTTAGTTATACAGACATGAACAGTTTAAAATTGATAAAACTAATCACCCTGAGGTCACTTAGTGGTCTCAAAGTTAGAAAATGGAATGATAACATGATTCTCCTCCTCCTCCTTCAAGTACCATGCCCTAAGAGGGTGTTGGTGACCATGGACTTCCATTGGATTGGTCCATGATTATGTTTGGCCAAGTACTGTAGTTGTATGCTGTTGCCTTCTGCAGTATGGCTGACCAGGAAACTCTCTCACTGTTTACTACCTGCCATCAAGTGTATCAGAAGGATTTACAAGCTGATAATCAACCTGTTTGGTCACGTTATGAATGCACCCTCCAAAATATGATTCTCAGTAGTTACAAAATGGAATGTTAACATGATTAAACACTGACTGTAATTGAACATAATTCCTTTGTTAACACAACTGTTAACACAATTAGTAAAAGTGAATATAAAACATAAATCCCTTGCAATTCCCCACCTTGAGCGTCAAATATACTTATTGTCAGGATTTTACATCCATTGGGTGGGCGCACGCCCAACCTGATTGGGCAGAAAATTTTGTGCGATGACGTTGGGCGAGCGTCCCAACATCATTGATACTCTCGTGATCTTTTGGTCAGCAGTGCACGTGAAAATCAGCAGGGCGCCCGCCGGCAATTATGAGGCCCACTGCGGCCCTTAAAGCATGAATTAAGTTGTATTTTTTGCTGCCACTCAACTGTTCAGTTGGCGGGCAGACGAATAAGCCAGGCAGCCTTTGCATTTTTTATGAACCCTCTTCTACGTGCAGGATGAGGTTTCCAATGGCAAGTAAAAAACTCAAAAATAGTCTTCCACTTCATTTTAAACATATTGCCCTTCATGTGTCTCAGTCACATCTGGGGACATATTTATATCAATTATTAAAGATTTATTTTCCTTTGTGCAAATCTTCAGCTCCCTGAGGCAGCTCTGTGCCCTCAGGGAGCGGTCAGCGTGCATTCCTCCTTGCACGTGCATACTTCTGCGCTTGCCCTCCTCCCACCCCCACCCTGGCAACATTGAGCGTTTCAGCGCATCTTTCACACTGGCTGACTGTTAATTGGTGAACCAGTGTGAAATTGCAGTCGGGCAGCAGTCTGTTTTGCGGCTGCTTCTGGGCCCGCCCGCCTGACGAAGGGAAAATCCTGCCCATTGTTCCCTCATCATTTATTACCTTTTGGTCATTAAAGCAGCCCAACCCAAATTGTTGGCCTGTATCTATAGTTTTGAGGTCATGCAGTTCAGGTAACAGAGTGTGATTATTACAACAAGTACTGTCAGAACTTATATCAGTGTAAATAGTGGGTTACAACAATACCTCGAGGCCACATCTATAAGGCAATCAGTGTTTGTTTACAATGTAATACCACCTCCTTAATTTAGATTTCAGACCTATTTTCCCTGGGAACTGTACCAAATATACCATTGGGTTTAGGTGGTTCACATTTGGAAATGGCTCTCTCCATTTAGTTTGAAGGTGTTCCCCTTCTTCCTGTAGGTAAGGACGGTTCATCATACCATGGGCAGGGCTTGCCATGCGCTGACTATTCAGCAATATGACCAGAAAGAGTCATTCAATGACAGTGCACCCGACATTCATCTCAGTATGTTGAGGTACTTGCCTACTTGATGGCTATAAGGGAGACTTCTGACTGACTAGTGAACATTTGCTCTGATAATGTCTACACCCCTCCCATTATATCACAAAAATACGTGTTGTAGGGTGGATGGTAAGCCACTGATCCACGGGCCATGGTTCCAACTATTATAGTCAGCCCTAAACAGTTGTAGCCAACTCTGTTTCATTGGGTGTATAGCAGCCCACAATAGAGGGCAACCCCACAGTGAAGGGTAATTAAATGCTAATAGAGCTGCCAAGGAGCCAACTGTCACAGATGAGTTGGAGAGTTTGCTGACAGTGCATTGTTTCTTAATGACAAGCATTGCCTTATCTGATTCCATTCATCTGGGGGCTTTACAGCAGCAATACAGGCCCTATGCTACAGTGATTGCACGGCATGAACAGAGTAAACCCCTCCCACAACCCACACCCTGGGCCTCCAGTACCCTAATGCCTCCAACAACCAATTCTGATATGCAATTATTGACAATCCAGGCATCGATGGATGCATGTCCTGTGGTGTGCGTTCCACAGGTGCTGGATGAGGAACTGCTCTTCCTCTTCCACTCCCACCCTGCAGGGGGACACTACTCAGCTAATGTGACTTTCCAAAAGGTAATTGTGACAGCATGATTGCCTGCCATAAAGATGCAGTCAACTTATATGTGTCATGATGTTCAGTAGTCTCCAACATAACCCTTCCCCATGCCCTAACTATGCTCATTTGGGGAGTGCCACTCCCCCTGACTGACCCTGGACCCATCTGCAAATTGATTTTGTTGGACCTTTACCCCCCAGCAGAGTAACTATTCAAATTCTCTGGTGTTGGTAGATCAGTTCGCTAAAGGATATAAGCCTCTCCCTATTGACCGAACACTGCACTCACAGATGATGTGATCTGTAGCTGGGAAATGGCATTGCAAGTGGATAGTGATCAAGGATTGCATTTTATATTTAGGAAAATTTTTACTCAAATACAGGAAATTATGGGTTACAGAATTAAACTGCACATTTCCCATCACCCTCAGTCATCAGGTGTGGTAGAAAGGGAAAACAGGACCCTAAATACCATGGTAAAGAAGTTGTGAACAGATTACCCCCCTCAATAGGCAAACATGTTGCCAATGTGTCTAATGACCATAAAGTCAACACAGACAGGACAACCAGAGTCTCTCCACGTCAACAGTGACAGGGAGACTTGTGAGAATACCAGCCCATGTGACAGGCCAGGACTGAACCGTCTACTACAAGAACCCTGTATTTCTAAATGGTTGCAGTAAGTGTGGAATACATAAATCAAATGGATCAGCATGTGGTCCAAAAAGTACGGAAGTTAAAAAAAAATCTCAGTCCCAGGACATCGGTCCTGAATTACCTCAGGTGTTTTCCTAGGCCCAACCATGTTCAGCTGCATCACTAATGATCTTCCCTCCATCATAGGGCCCGAAATGGGGATCTTCACTGATAATTGCACAGAATTCAGCACCATTCACAACTTCTCAGATACTGAAGCAGTCCATGCCCATATGCAGCAAGTCCTGGACAACATCCAGGCTTGGGCTGGTGAGTGGCAAGTGACATTCATGCTACACAAAAACCAGGCAATGACCATCTCCAATAAGAGAGTATTTTAACTATCTCCACTTGACAGTCAATGGCGTTACCATTGTTGATTCCCCTACCAGAACATGAAACTTGACTAGCCATATAAACTTTGTGGCCATAACAGCAGGTCAGAGGCTGGGAATTCTTTAGTGAGTAATTCACCTCCAGATTCCCCAAAGCGTGTCCATCATCTACGAGGCCCAAGTCAGGAGTGTGATGGAATACCCTCCACTTGCCTGGATGACTGCACCTCCACTAACGCTCAAGAAGTTTGACATAATTTTTTAAAAATTCATTCATGGGATTCGGGCATTGCAGGGAAGGCCAGCATTTATTGCTCATTCCTAATTGCCCTTGAGAAGGTGGTGATGAACAGCCTTCTTGAACCGCTGCAGTCCCTGTGGTGCAAGTGCTGTTAGGGAGGGAGTCCCAGGATTTTGACCCAGCGATAGTGAAGGAATGGTGATATATTTCTAAGCCAGGATGATAAGTGGCTTGGAGGTGAACTTCCAGGTGGAGGTGTTCCCACCTATCTGCTGCCCTTGTCCTTCTAGATGGTAGAGGTCATGGGTTTGGAAGGTGTTGCCTAAGGAGCCTTGGTGAGTTTCTGCAGTACATTTTGTAGATTGTACATACTGCTGCCAGTGTTTGTCGGTGGTGGAGGGAGTGAATGTTTGTGGAAGGGGTGCCAATCAAGTGTGCTGCTTTGTCCTGGATGGTGTCAAGCTTCTTGAATGTTGTTGGAGCTGCACTCATCCAGGCAAGTGGAGAGTATTCCATCACAGTCCTGATTTGGGTCTTGTAGATGATGGACAGGATTTGGAGAATCCGGAGGTGAGTTACTTACCGCAGGATTCCTAGCCTCTGACCTGCTGTTGTAACCACAGTGCTTATATGGCAAGTCCAGTTCGGTTTCTGGTCAATAGTAACCCTCAGGATGTTGATGGTGGGGGAATCAGTGACGGTAATGCCATTGAGTGTCAAGGGGCGATGGTTAGATTCTCTCTCGTTCAAGATGGTCATTCCCTGGCACTTGTGTGGTGTAAAAATTACTTGCCACTTGTCAGCCCAAGCCTAAATATTTTTCAGGTCTTGCTGCATTTGGACAAGGATTGCTTCAGTATCTGAGGAGTTGTGAATGGTACTGAACATTGTGCAATCATCAGCGAACATCCCCTTCTGACCTTATGAAAGAAAGAAGGTCACTGCTGAAGCAGCTGAAGATGGTTAGGCCTAGGATGCTACCAACAGCCACAATATCTTCTTTTGTGCTGGGTATGACTCCACCCAGTGGAGAGTTTTCCCCCAATTCCCATTGACTCCAAAGCAGCTTGCTTGATTGACACCCCATCCACCACTTTAAAAATTAACTCCCCCTACCACCGTGGACAGTGGCAGCAGTGTGTACCATGTACAAGATGCATTGCAGAAACTCAGCAAGACTCCTTCAACAGCGCCTTCCAAACCCGTGACCTCTACCACCTAAGACAGTGGTAGCTGATCTATGTGAACACCACCACCTGCAAGTTCCCCTCCAAGTCACAAACCATCCTGACTTCGAACTATATCACTCTTCACTTCACTGCTACTGGGTCAAATTCCTTGAACTCCCTTCCTAGCTACACTGTGGGTGTACCTGCACTAGATGGACTGCAGCACTTCAAGAAGGCAGCTCACCACCACCTTCTCAAGGCAATTGGGGATGGACAACAAATGCTGGCTTTGCTAGTGACGTTCATATCCCATGAAAGAATATTTTAAAATTGTACAAAAGAAATGACTTGATCAAGTCAGAGAATGAATGCTTAAGGTGTTGAATTACAGTCAGTCCTATGTTTGCTAATTTCATGCAAGTGTTAACTTGCTTATATTAAATAAGTTATGCATTGCCTAAAATAGCAGAGAAAGTAGCATCAAAGCATTAAACAGACATCCGCTCATATTGGTAACAGCCATCTCCAGGCTGTGGTAATCATTGAAATTCTTTGTTTCATATTAATTGTATTAATACCATAGTATTTTCCTGTGCATTCCTTCATTAAATGATACCTTATGTTTTATCCTGTGCTGTGCCATTTTTTTGGGTGCTTAAAGCAAATATCGATGAAGTAACTGATAGGTTTTTACATGAGTAGACAAGAATAGGGAATATGCATCATATTTTATCTCTAAACCTTTGTTGGAATAATTTAGATTTTCCATCTTTCAAATGGAAATCTTTCTCCATAATGGTTAAATACTTTGTGCTGCGAAAGCATGCATTTGAAAATAAAACATTTCAGCCTTTCTCTCTGATATTCTTTTATGGTTCTCATTTTATTGAAATTGTACAGATGCCAACACAGCCATAAAGTGAATTTTGTTCCAGGAAGGACTAGTAAATGGAAAGTCTATGTTAGTGCCTCACAAAATTGATGGTATGAAAATATTAACCACTTAGCATCAAGAAATATCATTACAAGCAGGTTGTTAACAGTTTTGGGGTAGGGTGACATTCCAGCAATTTATATGAGCAAGTTGTAGCAAAGCCAGGGCCCGATCTCAAACGTTGGAGTAATATTTTGGAAAATGGCTTTCTGTCTCTGATTATGAGCTAGTGAGATGAAATCTTAATTTTGAAGAAAATAAATCCCTGTACACTCCAGGTGCATGCTGAAACCATTCTCATTGGAAGTTAGCGCTTCTGTGAACATAAAGGATATGGTGGAAACTGTTCTTACATATAATTTATAAATGGATTTTGGATTTCTTCATCCTGTGCCAGAGCCTGAATTCAAACATCACTTTGCTACCAGGGTGTGGCAGGGTCGAAAACATTGAGGCTTAAATGTCTGAACTGCATGTCTATGCTGACAATATCAACAATAATTATATATATTAAAATCGTGATATTTAATATATCTTTTGTGACGAGCCTCTTATAAAGGAAGTATATTCATGTGATGAAAGTCTATTCACCCCTCTGGGGGAGAGTAACAGTGGACTGAGACTTCTGACCGACTCCCCTGAGTCAGGGGTCATTGATAATGCACAGTGGGATGCTGCTGGGATTCAGCTGCCAAGTGGCAATCCACTATTGCCTAGCCTTAAAATCTCAGAGGTGCTGTAGCAGAACATGGTAGTCTCAGGAACTGGGCAAGAATTGAGACAACGTGGAGGGAAATACACTGGGAACCCACACACCCTTCACTTCCTGCAGGCATTTGCCTGTGGTGGGTGAGGAAAAGACAATAATCAGATTCCTGATGGTGTCGGGGAAGGAAAACCCAGGTGGGTAAAGTGAAGCAAAAGTCAGCTTCATCTCCAGATTTTGCCTTGTGTTCCATCACTTTCCCACCACATTTCATGCAGAATCACAGCTCAAGCTGAATTAAGCTCAAGATTGGGTAATTGTACCCTACTATGCTGTTTCTTTGGACATTGAACAGGGCCCAAAAGCACCAGTTTTCCTTGCAATTATAATTAAAATCATCCAATCCCCGACTTGTGGTGGATGATTTTACAGCTGGTCAGGGCAATCATTAGATCAAGCTTTACACATGTAAATGGGAGCCAGTGTCAGCTTTAGGACTTCTTTCCTTATTTGGATGGCATTGAGTGGAGCAAGCAATGGGCTTGATCTGCTCAGTGTTCTGCAGTGGTCGCTGCGGCTAAGCAGTGGCTGCCAACAAAAAAATTACAGTAAGTACTTTTTCTTTAAGTGTGATGTTGAGCCAAGGGTAGCTGAAATGCTCCTTCCAGGTCAACAACATTCCTTAGGATCACTGCAGGCCCACGATTGGCCCCCATCACAGTCTGGAGTCTGGAGTCAAGAGACTGGAGGCTAGAGGTGGCTGGAGGCTTGAAATTATTCCTCCTGAAATGGGTGTGCTCTTTCTGCAGGCTCGACAGGCACCGACAACTCACTTAAATTCCTGAAATGAGGTCTAACTAATTTCTACCCCTTTGTATCTGAGAGAACCAAATGGTGTAAAATAATAATCATCATAGTTGAGAATTTTTCAAGACTTGTGTTGTTAAATATTGGCACAATTTGGATAAATCTTTTGGATGTCTATAGTTTTGCTGTGTACGTAAGGCAACACTCTTGAGTGATGCTCATTTCTGCCACTTCCCAAGCATGTTAAAAAGTATAGCAGCAGGACTGAACATTTAGTGTGGTGTCAGTGAAGTTATTTTTGTATGAATGAAAGAGAGGAGTTTAAGAGTGAGAAGAGCTCACATAGATAAAGGAGAAAGAGAGGAGCAGATTTCTATTGTTAAGGCCAGGCAGAAAAATGGAGGTTTGGCCAGTCATTTATTTTGCTCATTTATGGGATGGACATAGGGGTGGGCAATATATATAGCTTATACATCTCTAGACCCTCCATTCGAAGTACAATGGTTGGTTCATCCACAACTGATAGTTTCTTGTCTGTTGGGAAAGTTTAAAGTTATCCCACAGACATTATGGGGAGAATTTTCGGCTTGGCGAGTAGGCCCCGCTTGCCGAGGTGTAAAATGACATGAGAGCCCACTCTTGACTCAGGGAATCCCTTCCCTGCTTGCACAGGGAGCACACAGTGCTTTCGGGTGCACATCATGCTGAGCGGGCCCTAATTGGCCCACCCACATAAAATGGCAGTGTGGACCTGATCGGGGACGCCGAATGGCTCTGTGCCCACCCCCACACAACCCCCTCCAACAGGGGGAAAATTCTCTCCTGTATGTTATTATTTTGTAAACACTACAATGTCTCAAGCCAATATCCTTTTGTTTACCAGACTCGTGCAAAAATTTAGATCAATCTAATATCTATTTTAAACAATTAGCAACAATGAATTGTCTGAAAATTAGCCCAAAAACCCTTCATGCCTAGCTCTGATATCTGGAAAGATCTCAAGATGTGGGGAGAATCAGCAAGATATGGTCAACAGCTGGCTCACTCTCCTGGGAATACATCTTGAAGCAAGATGTTCTGTATATAGCAAAATCATAAATTTACAACTTTGTTATATATAGTGCACTGAGGTGGTGCAAGCACCAAAAATTAATGCCAAGCCAAAGAAGGAAATATTAGAAAGGGTGTTTAAAAACTTGGTCAAAGAGGTGAATTTTGAAATGCTTCTGAAAGAAAGAGATGGAGGAGAAGCAGACAGGTTTAGAGCGGAGTGTGGGATTCATCAGGCCCACCCAGGGACAGGCTGGGGGTGGTGGGGGAGGGGGGAGACCCATATAATTGTGAGTGTGGGTCAGGGGTGAAGCGTGTCTTCCGACTGCCATTTTGCCAGAGGTGGGGAAGGCAGAGGACAGCCTCTTTCTCAAAGGCCAATTCAGCCACTTAAATGGCCAATTAAAGGCTTCTTTCTGACACTGCTGGCATCTTTACAAGTGGCCTCTACAACATAGAGGGAGTGCCAGGTGAACACTGGTGGCCTCCCAGCAGACTCAGGAGGGGGCATACTCTCTGGGCACACTTTGGCTTCAGTGGCAATGATGCTGCCTGCTCTCACCAATCATTACCCCTTCCCCTACCCTTGAGCCTGTCTGACTGGTCCTGGTGCCCCCAGCCCCCCACTAGGCCGTTTGGCAGAATGTCCTCCTTTCATGTCCTCCTCTTCCTCCAAGTGCAGTCCCAGAAATGGCCACATTTCCGAATGGCACTGCTGAGTTGTAGGATTGTTTGGCAGCATCTGGACGTCGAAGGCCCCTGCCGCGCCCCCCCCCCCCCCCCCCCCCCCCCACCGGCCCCTCCACCTCTGCTGGCAACCGATTAGTTTCCTGAGCCGCATAAAAAATGCAGCCAGGCCCTGACTTTCTGGCCTGTCATCGGCACCCCCGACATGAGAATAAACTTCCAGCCTGAGTTACAGAGCATGGGTCCAAGTCCACTGAAAGCACAGCCACCAATGGTGGGGCAAGTGGTGTAAGAGTTGTAAGGAGGCCAGAGTTTGAAGAACACATAGGGCAGAATCATCTAAGATTTGCATTAAGTGTGATAGTTGGCGAGAAAAAGAAAGTTTTATCCGTCGGCTGCAATGGGGCTTTTCGCGCTGTACCATCCCAAACCTGCCTCATTAATCAGGCATTCTGGGAAACATGCCATTTTGATGGCGGGTGGGCTCTCATTCACCCGCCACACTGTCACCTCGCCGCTTCTTCACGCTGGGCATCATGTTTAAATTGCAGCCGTGCACACACTTCTCAGTGGTTCCAGCCCAGAACTGCTGCACAAGACTGTGAAAGGCAAGAAGGCTGCAGCTGCCCAATTTAGTAATCTGACCCTAGAACTCCTTTTGGATGCTGTGGAGGTCTGCTGGATGCAATAGATGCCCGCCATAATGTCCTCTACCTGCGCTCTGGGGAAGCCAGCAAGCAAGGTCACCAACCCAGTGCCGAAAGAGGATGAGTGATCTCATCCTTTCCGCCAGGGTAAGTCACTCTTCTCATCACTCTCAACTCACACACTCACAAACCCATCACACATCCACAGGGATCTCACACCTTAAGGGACAATACCACGAACACTCACACACATCCTCACATCTCTATCAGGCTCATATTCTTTCCAGCTCGCGTCCTCATCCCATCCATGGCTCCGCTCACCACACAAATATTCCATGCAGTGCCATGTGTCCTGCTCACACTCTCTCCATGCAGGAGAAGCTGGCTCACAAGAGCAGGGAGAGGTCCCAGACCAGGGTGGACTGGCCCACACTAGGGCCCTCACTCACTTTGAGGAGTGTGTCATCATGTTGACTGATTAGGACGTGGACCCTGCCTGCAGTGAGGTCGGCGGCGAATACCCACCTGAGGTTCCTGCACCACATCATCCATCTCTCAATGCAACTGTGAGTGCTCTCTCTCCTGCTTTTGGCTGTGCTTCCATGTACTAATTATCTCTACTTTGGTTCACAGGGAGCTCTGCCAAGCAACTGACAGCCAGCCAGTCCCTCAGCTCCATCCTGGTCCTCATCTCCAGCCAAGAGGACACCTCCTCCATTGAAGAGCTGGAAATAAGCAGCATGGAAGACCTATCATAGCGTTTATCCACACCCTCCATCAGCGCAGATACATACATCTCAGTGGGATCTAGATCTAGAGCAGGCTCGGTTTCACAATCTGGTGGTCACTGCACAGACACATGTCCACAATAGGAGGAGACAGGTTTAACCAAACTCAGAGGACTGATGGGGGAGAGGCATCTATGAGGTATGAGTCAGATGAAGAGCCTCTGGATTTGGCCTTCCAGCTCATCGTGGAGAGTCAGCAGAAGGTGGGATAACATCACACAGAGCTGTTGGAAGCCCTCAACAGGGTGGCATGAGAATGGGAGGAGTGCATCCACCTTCTCTCTGATGAAGGGGTGCCCCCATGTGCATGTATGGAGGTCTCCATGGGGAGGTTGACGGATGCCATGGAGACCCTGTTCCAGCAGAATGTGAAGATGTGCGCACACCCCATTGTGGTATCCATGGGTGACTTCCTGCAGCGGCAATGCAAGAGGGAACTGGGGCACCTCAACATCCTTCCAGGTGCTCCTTCCCCTCAAGGAGTCCCCTCGGGCACCTGAAGGGAGGAGGAGCGGCAGCTGGACACCCCTGGGTCATCTACTCAGGAATCTCAGAAGGTGTCTTCTCCTGCTGAGTCCCCTTAGCCTGTGACCCCCTCAATCTTGTTGTCTGTCACCGCAGAGGGAGCAGCTGGCCCACAGGAGGACAGCCAAAGCAAACCGGGGCCCTTAAGGCCTCGGCTCTCCAGAGTACTCAAGCCGAAGTCATCAGAGGCAACAGGGCCAACCATAGCACAGGCTGTCTCCACCTCTGCTGCAGGTGTCAGGGCAGCAATTAGAAGAAGTGTTCGGCCTAGAAATGTTCAGAATTTCTGATCATAAGTGCTTGCGCAGGTGAACACGTTTTGTCACTTTATAAAGTGAAAATTTATTCACTTTCCCTGAATAATGTGTAATGATGTATTTCAGTTTCATTTACAGACTTCACAAGTCCTCCCCTCCTGCATCGCCCCCGCCGCCCCCCCCCGCCCCCTCCCCCTCCCCCCCAATAGCAGTTCAGCTACATGCAGCCAGACCATGAGTGATTGTGGAAGAACAATTGTGTGTACGGCAGGGCCTTTCAGAGCCTCGTGCAAGCATTCTCCCAGGCACATGAAACCTTCCTCCATCACAATCATTTTCAATGCTACCTGCTAGGGTTCTATTTCTGTTGTCCATCTGAGCTGACCTGCATCTCCACCCACCCACTGATCGAACTCCCATGTGCCGCCCAACACAAGTCTCCGCTCGCTTTCGATTTTAGAAGCATGGTGGTTGTAAAGTAGGTTTTCAGCTCCCCCGCCCTTTCCCTTCCCACCATCACCCATGTCCTCTCCCCCATCACTTTTGAACCCCCCTGGCATCACCTTCCACCTACCAAGCAGAACCTTTTTCTTTCCAGGATGCCCAGGTGAACATGCATGTGCCCTATCTTCCCAAGAATCCCGCCCCCATTCACATTGACTTCCACAACCTCCTCCTTCCCGCCCCTAAGGTTCATGTCTGCCTCCAAGACCCCACCAACCACCCTTGCCGTCCCTTCTATTGCTACTATCAGAGGCTCACCCACCCACTCTACTTGCTCACTTTGCCCTCTCTCATACTCACTATTCCCTCCTACCACACCTACACTCAGTTTGCTCCCCATCAACTCTCAAACCCCTCCCTTATCATGAAATCAATTTTTGGCCTTCTCGCCATATTGTCCACTCACACCCGCCATGACGCCCAATGTCAACAGGGACGGAAAATTCCGGCCACGGTGTGCACAACATATTTAAAGCTGTCTTGTGTAAAAATTTCAACAATGAAGAGACTTAAATTTGTGCATGTAGGGGAGGTCTTGTGGCGCAATGGTAGTGTCCCTACATCTAGGCTCAAATCCTGCTTCAGGACTTGATGGCCATGGAGGGTGTGGTCATAATGTGTTTAAAAAGGTTTATTATCAACCTGTAAATTCTTCCAATGTGCCAAATGACAGGTTGTTCAGAGTGCAAGAGTTTCCTGGTCAGCCATACTGCAGAAGGCAATGCCAAACCACTGCAGTACTTTGCCAATCATAATCATGGACCATTCTAATGGGGTCCATGGTCACCAACACCTTCTTAAGGGCATGGAGCCTCAAGGAGGAGGAGATATATTTAAACTATACAACAGTGATGAAAGTGGAAAATCATATTATACTTTGTATTTTGGAAAATAAACTATTAAAAAGGATTAATGACGGCTGAAACTAAAAATGCACAACATTAAATGAACAGAAGGGCAAGCAATTTGCCAACTTCAAAATGTCTAGCACTGACCTTCAAATGTGAGAAAATTATACATACAAACAAAGCCATTGCACTAAATAAAGGCATGAGTCCATTTCTTTGCAGATTAAAAGCAATTCTTTTGCAACCTAACTCTAACATTCCTTACAGAACTATTGATTTAGGGGTTTTTTTTGAAATCGAGTTCCATGGTTACTGATGAGGAAAAGGCTGCAACACAACTCAGACAATTCCAAAAATTCTTGCAGCTGCATATTTGAGAGCACAGCTTCAGAAAATATACCCTTTCTGTGTAATTTAATTTCACCCTGAGATCCAACATTTAATTTTTATTAAATCACACCAATTAATTGAAAAGGAAATATAAAGGCATACCAGCTGAAAAAAAGTGACAAATTTTTATGCTCTGTTTTCACAGAAAAAATTCAGAGGCAAACAGAGGTTGCTAATAAAATGTAAAATCTGCAATTGCAAGAGATGTGAAATAAAAGCAAACAATTTGAAAACACTGCAGGCGAGTTGCAGCTGTGAAGAGAACAGAGAAGTCAATGTTTCAGGCAGTTTTGCATCAACTCGAGAAAAAATATGGTTGAACAGCATTGAGAAAAATAGAACAAAAGGATGGGAGGAACACCAATATCTCACACACACACATACACACATATTCAGAATGCAAGGACAAGACAGGAGGTCCTTTTCCTCAGGGATTAGAGGAGGAGAGACGTCCACCTAACCAAACGAGCCTGATCGGGATTGCAGAAGAGGTCAGCAGCCATGAGGTCACCTCAACAACACGGATCCAGTGGTGCAAGCATATCAGTGATCTTATTCAGTTTTCCAAGGCAGTACTCAATACCATTTTCCCTTTGGGGCTTGCATGTGCCAATGCAACAGAGTAAGTTTGATGTCGAGGGGGTGACAACCCAGTTGTGCCAAGATGCAACATATTCTGTTAGAGGTATGGCTGCTTCTTGGTGAATGGCACCTATCTGTCATTGCTGATCCCACAAGGTCCCTTGAGAATGGTCACCTATGCAGTGTTCAATGGTTTGATTGATCTGTGTTTGATCGTTATCAGCTCTCTGATCTATGTAACTGTAGTTGATTGCTAAAACCTGTGGGTGGAGCTAGAAAGTTAAGCAACTGATACCATTCAGAAAGTTCCAAAAAGATCTGGGAACTGGGCTGAGACCATATGGGTGTAGAATATCCTCTGAGATCTGAGATGTTTTAAAGTACTGTAAATAAACTTGTGTTTGTATTTAGAACTCACCTCATCTTTGAATTGCTCTGAGAGAAATCAGATATCTAAGGTATACAGCAAACTAGTGAATACACAACAAAAGGGATGACAAGGATGGTTGAGAAAAGTTTAACTTACCAGCTCCAGAACCATTTCTTTCATCATCTTCCATGTTGTGGGCACAATGGATTTGACGTTCAAGGCTTGCTTGCTCACTACAGGGATGGGCAGTTTGGATGTAGCAGAAGGCCAATGAATATTCGAGCAGCTCACAGAAGATATGCCTATATTTGATACAGCTCTTGAAAAATACATCGGGCTAAAGAAAAGTATGGTAATTAAATGATATACATTCTGTCAGAAATCCCTGGTAAAGGGTGAGATCATTAAACAATACATGCCAGTGTTGCAGCAATGTCTTTTACATGTAAATTTAGCACACTAACCAATTAGCTAATTTTCAATCAATTATTTGAAAAGGCTTCAATTTCACAAATTAGGGAACATCTCCTCATGAAAGTTAATGATTTAGCCTTAGAAACAGCCACAACCTTGACAATCCAAATTGAATCTACCATGTTAGATTCAAAGAGGTAACACAAGAATGCAGCCATTGACCAGGGTTGTAGGCAGAGCTTGCCCAAACAGCTCAAGTGCAAGGGTTGCGGACAAGGAGATCTCAGCAATCTCATCAACATGTGCCCCACCATGGTCAGGTACCTTCAAATCAGTGCCAAATTGTGGAAATGCTCATCAAGTCACAATGCCATGTCCATCTTGAGGGAAAAATGCAATTCATGCTATACATGGAACCATTTTGCAAAGATGTGCAGCTTGTTGAAGAAGAAGACTTCATTGGTTTGACACATGGAAGAGTCTTGTCCTGAAATATATGACATAAAGAAAGGTAAGCACCAGGTCACTTTAAGGTATGCTCGACTGAGATCACGGGCACCTTCAGTGTCATTTCTTATCGACGCGGGTGGGAAAGTATTTATATTGAGTGACAAACTCTACCATCGATATTTTTCACAATTCTTTGTCACTCCTGTGACAGATGCTCTTCAAGCTTATGATGACTCTATCATTCCAGTTTTAGGAACAATCACAGTTCCAGCCTGCTACAGAAACGTTATCCTAGACAGGTTCTCGTTCCACATAGTTAAAGACAGAAGCCTTATGAGGGTAAACCTGCTCGATAGGCCTAGATTGACTTGAAGACCCCACAGCAGCACACAGTAATGTGATTGATGATACAGACTATATACACCGGTATCCCTCCTCATTTACTAGACTTGAGGAGATCAAGGAGTACTGTCCATGTAGGCACAACAATTCCACCAGTTTCATAAAATTTGAGATGGTTGCCTACTGCAATCTATGCCGAAGTGTCACGGGAGCTGAAACGACAAGAAGCACACAGTATCATTGAAAGAATTGTCTTATCATCATGAATATCAAATCTAGTCATTGCACAACAAAAAAATGGCAAACTTAGACCATGTGTCGACTTTAAGGTGGTCAACAAGGCTAGCATTCCAGCTAAGTATCCAATTGCTACAAACCTCAAGGGATTCCTCAGGGTAGTGTCCTAGGCCCAACCATCCTCAACTGCTTCATCAATGACCTTCCTTCCATCATAAGGTCAGAATTGGGGATGTTCGCTGATGATTGCACAATGTTCAGCACTATTTGTGACTCCTCAGGTAGTGATGCAGTCCATGTCCAAATTCAGCAATATCCAGGCTTGGGCTGACAAGTAGCAAATAACATTCACATCACACAAGTGCCAGGCAATGACCATCTCCAACATGAGAGAATCTAACCATTGCCCCTTGATTTTTAATGGCATTACCATCGCTGAATTCCCCACTATCAACATCCTGGGGATTATCATTGACCAGAAACTGAACTGGGCTAGCCATATAAATACTGTGGCTACAAGAGCAGGTCAGGAATGCTGTGGCGAATAACTCACCTTCTGACTCCCCAAAGCCTGTCCACCATCTACAAGGCACAAGTCAGGAGTGTGATAGAATACTGCCCACTTGCCTGAATGAGTTCAGCTCCAACAACACTCAAGAAGCTTGACACCATCCAGGACAAAGCAGCCCACTTGATTGACACCCCCACACACAAACACTCACTCCCTCCACCACCGACAAACAGTGGCAGCAGTGTGTACCTCCTACAAGATGTACTGCAGGAACTTACTAAGCCTCCTTGAGCCACCTTCTAAACCCACAACCACAACCATCTAGAAGGACAAGAGCAGCAGACAGATGGGAACACCGTTCCTTCATTGTCGCTGGGTCAAAATCCTGGAACTTCATCCTTAACAGCACTATGGATGCACCTACACCACATGGACTGCAGCTGTTCAAGAAGGCAACTCTTCATCACATTCTCTAGGGCAATTAGTTATGAGCAATAAATGCTGGCCTAGCCAGCGATGCCCACATCCCATGAACGAATTAAAAAACCCAAGAATTTATTGCATCATTTCATGACTCTGTAGCATTCACAAAGCTCCGATATGCGACGGAGCTATCTTCAGATACTTCTAGAAGAGCAAAGCCTATATCTTACAGCTTTTGTTACTTATGAAGGTGTGCTTCAGTATTGCAGTTTCCCCATGGAATATGTTCAGCACCTAACACTCTCGAGATGATAATTTCTTCAGTCATGTCAGATGTTGGGGTGATGGTCAACCTAGTTGATGACATCATTGTCCAAGGAGCAGACAAAGCAAACCACAATCAACGATTATCAGCTGTGCCTACTCGACTTACAAAACACAATTTGATGCTCAACAAGGACAAATGCACATTTGCAGCACTGAGATTGACTTTCCAAGGTGCAGGGTGACTACAGCTGGAGTAAAGCCTACACATGACAATGTCAAAGCCATTCATACACTTCTGACAACACCTCAGGTGAACGAGTTGGCATCGTTCCTTGGTACTAACACCTTTTATCACAAATTTGATTTTAAGTATGCAGAGATTGCGGCGCCTCTTTGAAAGCTACTGCACAAAGATACACCATAGGGTTGGATAATCGTGCAGCAAGTAACGTTTGATATGTTAAAGGCAAAGATAGAATCTCTGCCAGTCCTCGCACATTTCAACGCACATGAGGAAACATATGTCACAATAATTGTGTCAGGAAATCGATTGGACCTTTACTCTCACAGTACATTGAAGGAAGACCAATCATTTATGTGTCGCACCCATTGTTAGAAATGGAATGCACATACTCTACTGGAGAGTGGGGAGCACTAGCCTGCATCTACATATGTGAACATTGGCACGTGTATCTCAATGGTCAGAAGTTCACTCTCTGCACCAATCACCAAGTGCTGGCCACATTGTTAGGTACGTCAGAATCAGGTCATCGACCTCTACACATCTACAGATGGTCAGATTATCTTCAACAATATAACTTTGAGGTCAAGTACCCCACAGGTTCACGCAACTGAGTAGCTGACATGCTGAACCATACTACCATCACAGACAGCACTGGTGATAGCGAAGCACTTGCAATGTTGAAGACTACATGATCACAATGATTTCGCACATGACCGCAAATCTTGTTATGTGAAAGGAGTTGAAGGCAGAATCAGCGACAGACAGCGTACTGCTGAAAGTAAGCCAGTACCTCAAAACAAATTTGACCACTTATCCCAAAAGCGCTACAGCAATGTGTATTGCATTCTGCCCATGAAGGACGTCAATGAGAATGTTAATTAAAGCAGCTGAAACTGCAAAGCAAAAAGGTAAAACAAAAGCATACTATGACAAATGAGCAGATGCAAGGGAACCATGATTTGAAGTCGGAATTTGTATTCAAATCAAACGGCCAAATCATGCCCACAAACTTGCATCATCTGTCTCAGGTTCAAAGCAGATCTAGTGGTTGCTCAGTACCAATGTTTTTCTGTGAAAGACCTAGAACCTGGGCTAGGACCATGTATATGTGGTGAGTATGCATTTGCGATTACATCCAGGGTCATAACCTGGTGAGCACAGCACAGATGCACCTGAGCAGCTCTTGGAGGCTGTGACAGCTGAGGTCACTGACTGATGGAAGACTGTGGGAGATCAGACCCTTGCTGAACCAAGGCTGATCATCCAGTGCAGCTTCCAGAGTTTATGCGTATCTAAGTGTGGACAATAGAGGAGTCCACCTAGGTCATCAGTGCTGCCAAGTCTCTGATGGGTGTTCATACGGCTTCCTCCATGCAGAGACAGGTAACTCTCATGGAGAGAGTGATTCAATGGAACATGGAGGTGTGTACAGCCCTGCATGCCATTACCTTGTCTATGAGCTCAATGCAGCAGGGGCAAGATGAGAGGAGGACAAGGTGCCTGTATTCTCCACCAGGTCCTTGTCTTTCACAGGTCAGCAGAGAGGCACAAGTGAGTCTTGTGAGGGAGAAGGAGCGTTGCATCTGGGAGCTCCTCTCAGAATGCTCCTAGTGTGGGCAGCAGCTCCTCAGCCACTTTGCCAGTGATAACAGTGCCCCAAGTTATTATGATGACAGGCCTGCACCTACACAGGTGTCTATCAGCTTGCTGGGGCCTTCCAGGCCTCAGGCAGCCAGAGATGGCTGCCAAGGTCATCCCAGGCCAAGGTCAGTAGCCTGCCTCCATTACATCTGACATCGAAGGAGGAGGAGGAGGAGGACCATGCTGAAGGATCACATGTAAGAGATTAAAGAAGAGCACCTACCTGCACTTGGGGGTTGACTGATGAATACCGTATGTTAAGCTTCGTGTTTTTTGTACCATATAATAAAGGGTCAATGTATTGTTACTACATTTCCTTCTAATTCTTGCTGCGTTTATGGACTTCATTTAGAGTCTGGTTCCTTCAAAGGGCTTGAAGCAGTGGACTAAGCTGAATTTGCTCAGCTCCTCAGTCATGCAATGTGTGATGTGCACTTGGATGCTGGGCGATGGAGTACGAAATGAAGGAGGTGACAGTGTGGCTACATAAATGTAAGGCTTTATTGATATGATTCCAAAAGATAGTAAATGTCATATGAAACATATATATACATATATATATATATATATATAAACGCGACCCAAGCCTTTCTTGCATGCTTCTCATTGTGTTCTGCCTGTGGTCCCGGGGGTCTTCATCATGCATCGCCTGGTCAGCAGCCTCCTCCACACCCTCATCATCAAAGGAGACATCACAACTCATGCTATCATCATTGTTCGATACCTCCCTCTACCTCTGCAGTGGCAGGTTGTGCAGTACACAGCAGACCACCATGATATACATAATCTTCGCTGAGATATTCTGAAGGACTTCACTAGATTGTTTAACTCACCTGAATCACATGTTGAGAAGGCCTATGGCCTGCTCAGTGGTCATTCAGCTTGCCCCATGGCAGGTGTTGTTCCTCTCCTCTGCTCCATGCATGGGCTCCTCACAGGCATAAGTAGCTGTGGTCTCAGTTGTCTCTGAGTATCCATCCATGAAGGTGCAGGGTGAGCCAGAAAGGCTGTGGCACCTGGGACAGCCAAACTGTGAAGGTGTCTTGGCTGCTTCCTGGAAACCTCACACCCCCTGAGAGATCCATCTGTCTGGTTGCAGACCAGTAGTACAGTGAGCGAGTGGAAGCCTTTCCTGTTGGTGAAGGCCACTGGCCGGTCTGTGGGAGCCTTAATGGCCACATGCATGAAGTTGATGATACCTTGGGGAATCCAGTGATAGCTTCAAAACTATTGGACCTCTCAGTGCAGACCATCTGACCAGTTGTATTGTACAGGGCATTGGTCACCTCCTTCATGCACTGATGCATGGCTGACTGGAATTCCACACTTACCTCCAGTGGAATCCTGGCAAAACCCAGAGGAGCGGAAGCTGAGAGCTATGGTGATCTTCAGGGCCACTGGCATTGGGTATCTACCAATTCCCATGGGTTTCAGCTCATCATGCCACATGGCACATAGATCAACATGGCCTCCCTGGAGGGGCGCAGTCTTCGTGACACTGCCATTCATACCTGGAGTTAGTTGAGCATTGGACAGCAGATTCTGTCATGAGGGCAACATCTTCTATTTGAAGGAGGGGATGGGTGTGCTCCTCTGCATCCTTCTCCGGTGTATTCACCCTGAGGCTTTCCCTCTTTTTGTTCCTGAGGTTGCTGATGGGCTGCTGCTAGTGCCTAGAATTCTCTTCCTCTCTGCTGCCCCTCAATGGGGGCCTGGGTGAAACCTGGGTGGATGAGGCCCAAGGCAGGTGGCCTCTCTCCCAGTGCAAGGTCCTCTATCCAGACAGCACCCCCACCCCACCCCTAATCACCTTTCCCTCATGCATTTTGTTTCGGCGAATGTTGATACCCAAAATACATCCTGGCAATACTCCCCCTGCAGTGCTGGCACATTTTCCATCCTCCGTGTTGCTCCACGCCCCCCCCCCCCTCACCCTCCACCCTGCCCCAGCATGGTACACTGGCTCTCTTGATGGCTGCTGGAGAGAGCCAGCACTGCCCTCTGCTTGCTTGCCACCTTCTTTAACCAGTTGGGGTCTGAAGCCCCATGAATTCCTGTACCATTAGTAAAATGCAAAAGACATTGTAAAATTGCAGCAAGTGGCCAGTTAAATGCTTTAATTGTCTTCTCATTGCGTCAGCGAGTAAAGACCACCCTCCATGTCAGTCTCCATCAGTAAAGTGCAGAATATGAGGTGAAGATGCCGGAATTCCAATGCAGTGTCTTCCCTTCCAATTTTATGACCCCTCCTCAACCCACTGCATCCAAAGCTGTTTCAAAATTCCAGCCAACGTGTGCGTGTGACTGGATGGCCAAAGATGGAGCTGTCAAAGTGGGAATAGGACGGGAAATTGGAGTCACAAGTGACAGAGAGCTCAGGGTCACAGTTGTGAACAGAACTGAGATATTTGGTACAATAATCACCCATTTTACATGTGATTAAGAGGTAGGCAAACACAAGGTGTTTTCTCTCCCTTCCATTTGTTCAATTTCTTTACAACTGTTTTTCATTTGTATGCTTTTGCAGTTTTGATGAAAGGTTACCTGAAATTTAGTTTTTTTGTTCCAGGATTGATGAGTGTTTCCAGCATTTTTTTTTTTTGCTTTTGCTCTGAAGGGTTGAACAAGCTGAAGGGTATGGGAGAACATCAGGAATGCTAACTGATTCCTGCCACATAAGAACAGTTAATAGCTTTTAATATACAGGACCCTGTTCTTTGCAGACAGAAAGAGCATGTACACACATTACACCTGTTTCAGCTAAACAAAATAAGTGACAGCCATTCGTTGGTTCATTTCTTTGGACAATGCCTTGGCTAATCAGTATCAAGCTGCCTGGTTTAAATTTCAAACAATGCTCGGCAGTTAACTATCAGTCACCATCAACTGATGCATTCTCCTGGCAACACCTTTATCAATCAGAGCTCACATGCCAACTGATCATCACTGCCTTCTCAAATAGCATAAATTGTTGTTTTCTTTACATTTGGTGTTCTTGAAATTGTCCTGATGAGTGCAAGATGAAAAGCTTTGATAGAAATATCTCTTTTTTTCCAGCAGTACTCAAGTTCTATACTACCAAATTATGATTTACAAAATAAAATTCATTAAAGCCAAAGATGGATGGGAGAAAGATGCAAGAAAGTGAAGGTGACAGCTGAGATTTCAAATTAATAAAGTCAATGTTCAAACTGGGCTACTGTTTATTCAGAGTTTATTGCTGTGTTATGTACCAACCATTGATATTTTACATGCAAACAAGTATCTGTCTCATGGTCAGATACACACTAAGTCTAAGGACAATATTATTATTTATGAGAGTCTATGGATAGAATTATAGCCAAATGTGTACTCTCATTTAGTTACACAGCAACATATAACTAGGTTCTGCCAGGATCACTCAGCTGTTGTCCTCATGACAGCCTTGGTTCAAGCAGAAACAAATTCAGCCGAATTCCAGAGGTGAAGTGATAGTGACTGTTTTTGACACAAAAAACCTCTGATTTGTTGAGCAGTTTGTTGAGTGTAGCATTAAGGTACTCCAATAAATTTAAGTCAATGGGAATAAGGGGGGAAACTCTTCACTATTTGGAGTCATACGTATCACAAAGAGAGATGATTGTGATTGTTGGGGGCCCATCATCTTAGCCCCAGGACATCATTGCTGACATTTCTCAGGGTTGTGTTTTATGTCCCAGCTTCTTCAGTTGTTTCATTAACGATCTTCACTCTATCATAACGTCAGAAGTGAAAATGTTTGCTCATGATTGCAGTGTTCAGTTTCATTTGCAGCTTCTCAGATAATGAAGCAGTCTATGCCTGCATAAAACAAGACCTGGACAACAAACATTCAGGGTTGCGCTGATAAGTGGCAAGTAACATCTGTGCCACACAAGTGCCAGGCAGTGACTATCTCCAACAACAAAGGATTGCAACCATCTCCAGTTGACAGTCAATGGCATTCCCATGGCTGAATCTTCAACCATCAACATCCTGGGGTTACCACTGACCAGAAACTTAACCGGACTAGCCACATAAATACTGTGGCTAAAGAGCAGATCAATGACTTGGAATTCTGTGGCAAATAACTCACCTCCTGACTCCCCAAATCCTGTCCACTGTATATAAGGCACAAGTCAGAAATGTGATGGAATGTTCACCATCTAACTGCATGAGTGTAGCTCCAACAACACTCAAGAAACTCAACACCATCCAGAACAAAGCAGCCTGCTTGATTGGTACCCCATCAACTACCCTAAAAATTCTTACCCCCACTGTGACAGCAGTGTGTGCCATCTATGAGATGTACAGCAAGAACTTGACAAAGATCTTTCAACAGCATCTTCCAAATCTGTAACCTCCACCTAGTCCTAGACAAACAAGGGCAGCAGGGCAAATGGAAACATCACCACCAACAAGTTCCCCTCCAAGACACACACTTTCCTGACTTAAAAATATATCGCCATTCCTTCACTGTCAATGGGTAAAAATCTTGGAATGCCCTCCCTAACAGCACTGTGGCTGAACACTGGACTGCAGTGGTTCAAGGAGGCTCTCACTACCAGCTTTTCAAGGGGAATTTGAGATGGACATTAAATGATGGTCTTGATAGTGACACTCACACACATGTGTGATGATCTTTGACCTGGATATAGTATAGTCATGAAAATTTGAAAATTTTAAAAAATATCTGTGGAATCTGTAATTGTTGAAAAGGACTTTTAAGAATTTGATCCTGTTACAATTAATGCAACTGTGATTTTCTTGGACAACAAGAAATATTGATCCATGTGACTTGATGATCTATGACCTGGAAACAGTACCAACAGGAAGGATGTTAAGACCAGAAGCCATGTGTCTGGGCAGACAAAGGAGAGCTACAAGCAGGAGAGCTGGAGTGTGAAAATGATGCAGACACAAAGAGAAGGCAGACAGAGACAGAAAGAGGGTCACAGAGTTTGAGGGGAAGCCAGCAAAGCTGTAAGAACAGGTTGGTTTTCTGTTTGGCAGTAAGGAGAAAAATAGAATTCCAGGAGCTCTTGGGAAAGCTACATATGAGTGAGCTAAAAGAGATTGAATTCTAAAAAGTGGTGTGAATAACTCAAGCATTTGAAAGAGCTGAGAGTTTGTATCAGAGGACCAGATTGTGAACCGGGTACTGTTGATTGGTTGGTTGAAAATGAACTCTGGAAAATTACATCATCAAGACTGCTGTGATCCGAGTGAGACATGGTTGGTAGACGTATACTGTTGGGTGTAACCGAGGGACCTCGGATGGAATATGTCTGCCGGTGAATGTGACTCAAGGACCCAATCAATTGAGTTGGAAAGATTGTGATATTGTACATGGCACCACATTTGTGTGGCGAGTGATGTGAATGCTTAATGTTTGCATAAGACATATACTCGTTATACTGACTAATTAAAGTGAAGTTTACCTTTTTAGCTGAAGTATCATTTGCCTGTCAATTAATTTTTAATTTATATTAGTTCTGATTCATATTAAAGTAGTAGTTACAAAAATATAAATCTTGTTGGTAATTTTTTCATTTGTGGGTGTTTTGTAAATTCCCTTACGGGGATCATAACAAATGAATGAGTAAAAAGGTGCACATGACCCTCTGAGAAAACAGTATGTAAATCACTGATCAAAATGACAGAAAGTGTTCAGTGCATACAAGAAACCATTGTCACTACAAGAGAGAGGGCACTATGAATTGTGACTATTAGGTTGACAGCTTCCTAATCTGATTTACTCTTCTGACTATTTGTGGAAACTAAAAACTTATGCAAATTAATTTTGTCTTTCAGTGATTTGTTGGAAAATATTAGTTTAAAAATGGAACAACTGGGTGGAAGTGTGTCAGATCTGCGAGTAAAAATCCCTTAAGATTTGAAAGTAAAACTGGTACTGTATGTGGTTTCAGTATATTTCCATTCCTCAGGCTGAAGAATGTACACCATTAATTTTCCTCTTAGTTATTTTCTTCTGTGGGTTGCAGCTGTTGAGAAGAGCCCAGAGGAAAGAGAGAAGAGACAAGATTTAGAATGGTCCCGAGAGGCTGAACAGTAGCACATGACAGATATCACAATGCAGCTTGACATAGAGTCAAGCATTGTTTTGAGGTTTGCAAAATGGTGCAAGTAACTACTAAGAAGCCTTGTAAAAAAAAGCTCCCAATTCAAAATATCCTCTTTTGACATCTCTGGAGGGGCCACTGATTTCCAGCACTTGCTGCTCCAGCTTGAAATTGTTCAGGATGTTGTCAGGACCTCTTCTGGTTGTACTCTTCTCTCTTATATGCTGTCTTAACCTGTTGAGGATGAGAGATAGGGTGGAATCATCCCAGATTTTTAGTAAGTGCGGTAGCGGGCTGGAAAAAGGATGTTTTACCTGCTGGATACAATGGCAGGTTTTCACACGGTATCATCCCAATCATTAATCACACATTCCCAGGAAACAAGCTGGGTCGATGACGGGGCATCCTCTGATTCGCCTGCTCCGCCATCACCTCAGTCCTTCAGTAGACCGGATGCCACACTTAAAGCCCGACCCTGCAAAGGGCTAGCACTCTTCAAGGGAGCTGATGGCTGCGAAAGGGAGAAAACATGCTGCACCCAGATCTAGTGACACCTCCCTCGAGCACCTACTGAACGCAGTGGAGGCCGACCACAATGTCTTCTACCCTCACTCTGGTCAAAAGCCAGCAAGCAAGGTCACCAATCCAGCATGGAAGGCAGTGGTGAAAGCGGTCAGCGTCAACGCCCTGCAAAAGAGGACAGCTACCCAGTGCAGAAACAGGATGAATCTTCTCATCCATTCCACCAGGGTAAGCTGCCCTCCTCATCACTTTCAACTCACACATTCACAAGCCCATCACACATCCACAGGGATGGCACATCTGAAGGGACAACATCACTAAATCTCACACACACATCTCCAACAGGCCCACATCCACTGGAGCTCACGTCCTCATCCCATCCATGACTCCGCTCACCACATAAACATTCCACACATTGTCATGCGTCCTGTTCACACTTTCTCCATATGTTTTCATGCAGGAGAAGGTGGTTCACAACAGCAGGGAGAGGTCCCAGGCTGGGGTTGGAGTGGCCCACATTAGGCCCCTCACTCAGTTTGAGAAGTGTGCCATCACCCTGACTGATGAGGACATGGACTGTGTCTGCAGTGACTGTGTCAACGCAAATGTGAGTGCTCTCTCTCCTGCTTTGACTCTGCTGCCGTGCACTAATTATCTCTACACTGGTTCACAGGGAGCTCTGCCAAGCAGCCAACAGCCTCAGCCAGACAGTGCCCCAGCTCCATCCAGGTCCTCACCTCCAACCAAGAGGACACCTCCTCCATTGAAGTGCTGGAAATAAGCAGCCTGGAAGACTCATCACAATGCATATCTACACCCTCCACCCACACAGAGACACAGCAGTCTCAAATTCACAATCTGGTGGTCACCGCACGGACACGTGTCCACCGCAGGGGGAGATAAGTTCAGCCGAGCTCCTTGGCACTTGGAGGACTGCTGGGGAAGAGGCATCTGTGAGTTCCGATGATAAGCCTCTGGATTCAGCCTTCAAACTCATGATGGAGAGTCAGTAGAAGGCGGGGGAACATCACACAGAGCTGTTGGAAGCCCTCAAAGAGTGGCACGCAAGTTAGAGAATTGAGTCTGCCTGCTCTCTGCTGAGATGGTGCCCACACATGCGCATGTGGAGGTTTCCATTGGAACATGGTAGACACCATGGAGATCCTGGTCCAGTAGAACGTGGAGATGTGTGCAGACCTGCACTCCATCGTGGGAGCAATGAGTGAGTTCCTGCAGTGGCAACACAAGAGGGAAGTGGGGTATCTCAACACCTCTCCAGGTGCTCCTTCCTCTCAAGGAGTCAGGCTGGGGCCCTTGGGTACCCAAAGGGAGGAAGAGCGTCAGCTGGACACCCCTGGGTTATCCACCAAGGAATATCAGAGGCTTCCTCTCCCTCCAAGTCCCCTTTGCCTGTGACCCCCCCTCAACCTCATCCTCTGTCACCACAGAGAGAGCAGCTGGCCCACAGGAGACAGCGAAAGCAAACTGGGGCCCTCAAGGCCTCAGCTCTCCAGAGGACCCACACCAAAATCATCAGAGGCAACAAGGCCAACCATTGAACAGGCTGTCTCCACCCATGCTGCAGATGTCCGGGCAGCACCTAGAAGAAATGTTAGGCATAGAAAAGTTAAGAATTTCTAATCATAGTAGTCGCACGGGTGAACATATTTTGTCACTTTATAATCTGAAAATATATTCATTTTCACTAAATAAGGTGTAATGGTGTCTTTCAGCTTCATTTACAGGCTTCACAAGTCCTCCCCCTGCATCCCTTCCACCCCCCACGCACCCCCACCCCCCCCCCCAACCCTCCATACAACTAGCAGTTAAGGTGCATGCATGAGTGATTCTGGAAGGAGAAATATGTGTGTGGCAGGGCCTTTCAGGGCCTCATGCAAGCACTCTCCCATGCACATGGATCCTTCTTCCAACACCCTCATCTCAATGTCTTGAGCATTTTCTATGCTGCCTGCTGGGGTTTTTCTTTCAGTTGTCCATCTGAGCTGACCTGCATCTCCACCCACCCACAGATCACACTCCCATGCAGCACCTGGTCCCACCCAACAGGAGGTTCCTTTCATTTGCAATTTTTCAAGGTGGTTGTAGAAGTCTTCAACTTCCTTGTCCTTTTCCCCATCACTGGTGAGCACCCCTGGCCATCAACTTCCACCTCCCCACTGTCACCTACCAGTCACAACCCTTTTCTTTCCAGGAGTCCAGGTGAATGTGCATGTTCCCTGTCTTCCCAAGAATCCCACCCCCATCCACATTGACCTCCCTGACCTCCTCCTTCCCACTCCCAGGGTCTGTAACTGCTTCCAGGTCCCCACCAATCATCCTCACTGTCCCTTCTATCACTAACATCGCACCCTCACCTTCTCACCCTACTGACTCACTCTGCCCTCTCTCATTCTCACCATCCCCTCCTACCATGCCAACAATCATTTTGCTCCCCAGTCATCAACTCCACAGACCCCTCCTTTGTATAGTCACCTGGACTTCACCCCCCCCCCCATATCTCCATTCTCCCCTCTTACTCCACCCTTACTCCTTCCTCCACCCTCACTCTTTCCTCCCCCTGGACTCCTTACCCCCTCCAAACTACTTCCTGCCCCCCCGATGTCCTTCCCCCCCTGAAATCCTCCCCTGACACCTTCCTCACTCCTTACACCTACCTCCCCAGTTGCCACATTCTTCCACATTATAACCTTCTTCTCCAGTACTCCTTCCTGTCTCCCAACCTCAACCCCCTGCCCCCCCCCACCGATACCATCGTTCACCCCCTCCCAACCTCACCCCACAGAATACCTTCCTCTCCCAGTCAAATCTAGACATTCCTCTCCCAACCCCTGAGACACCTTCCTCTCCCACTCACAGCTGGACCTTCCTCTCCACCCCCTTGATGATCATCCATAGCAAACCATGGCCAAGACACTGATGTCCCGAAGCAGACCTTCAATGTGATCTTCCGCCTTCCTTGAGCTGCTTAACACAGAGCCATGTGCATGAGAATCCATCCAGCATGCAATGCACATGTTCCTCCAGGGTCTGGTAATTGTAAGGCTCCAGCATCTTTTGCTCTTCTGACGTCGGTAAGTCCCAAATTCTGCACATCACACTTGTCAAGACGTGTTCTACACCGGCATGTTTTCCTGCCAATGTGGGCAGTAAATTTGATGTGGGGGGATGGCAAGCAGAGTATATAAAGATATGCAGATGTATTAAAATTACATTCCCAAAATGCAGCAGTGGGAAATGTGGCCCACCATTGACGGGCAGATTGCAAACTGGTTTCACAATGGCGTGAAACAGATTTTTGGTCTTCCTGCCGTATTGTTCACTCACACCTACCATGACCACCATAAGCCAACAGGGTTGGAAAATTCTGCCCATAGTGTTTCCGACAAAGGATAGTTGAGATGTGTGGGGTTTCTGCTTTTGCAGATACTCAGAGGGAGCACAAGCACAATGGAACCAGAATGGGGAAGTGTTGATTGGAAAGCAAGTGGCTGGTGATGACTGGTGTGAAAGGAACAAGGAAGGCATGAGTGTGTATTTGTATGGAGAATGAGAGGTAATGTAGCCTTGTGGTGGGGAGGGATATGGTGGGGAGCAGGGAATTGTTTTTTTGAGATTTCTTAGGGAGAGGGTTGTTGGCCTGTTGCCATGTGTTGTTGAAAAAGATGGAGAAATGAAGAGCTGCACTCACCCTTGCAACTCTTGTGAGATTATTGAAGTGCTTCATGCACTGTATCCAGGCCCTGGGAGTGATGCTCCTGAAGATCACAATCTCAACAATCTCATTTGTGCTTGGTGCACTTGGTCTTTTGGGATCTTCCTCCCATTTTCTGGAGAGAACTTCCCTCTTCACCCTGACCTATTCCAGCAGAACCTACAGAAAAACTGCAAAGAACCTGAAAGTGTGCCTGTGATTCAGAATGAATTCATCTTTTCCTTCATCAACCCACCAGCAAAAGGAATCAGAAGGGAATATAACCTTGCTGAAAGAGGTACACTGTCACTTTAAATAGGCCTCCGGCTGGGCTGTGGATTCTGATAGTGGTGGTATCCCCATTGTGTTAGGGAAGGGTGGGATTATAATGACAGTGTGAGTTGAAAGCCTGTTTTTTGGTGCAGCAGTTTCTAATTCACTCTTCCCCATCTAAAACCTGCCCGGGGGTAAAAATCAGGGCCCAGCTTTTCAGAGATCAAGGTTTGATCGTGCAAGTTTTGTTTAATTTTTAATCCAATGCATAAAAGGTTGCATTTGAGGACATAAAGGTGACGTTATTGTGTAGTTGCTACCCCTTCAATAGACTGTGGGGATTGTGAAAGATTTATTAAGACTTTAGCTGGTAGAAAGTCATATGTTGGATAGGCACAAGTTTCACTAGTTGAAAACTGGGAGTTCTGGTTTCCAGAACTCATTTCGATGGATCAATTTTTTGATGTGAAATAAACTAGGATACTCTTATAAAAGCATTAAAACATAATACACCATGAATGAATCACCAGCTATGTGTCAGGGTCCATTATAGCCTGGAACAAATGAAGAATGAGTCAGCAACTGCATTCTGCATCCAATTTAGTAATGGTTTATAAAATTGAATATATATCTGGCAGAGAGGTCAAATGGGCAGCTTCAATAAAAAGACTATTCAAGATGATAACAATGCGAAATTATTTCTGAATATCACTTTTGTTTATTATTCAACTGATTCCAAAACAATTTTGAAGTATTGACGGAATTCCATGCAATTAATCACATTAATTACAGAATATCAGAGATATGAAACAGTATTATTATCTGTATGATAAAAGAAGCTAAAGACAAGTAGTTTTATCCTCTACTGGAGATGTCTGGTTTTAACAGATACCCTTGGAAACAAGCTATTAATGAAAATCTTTCAGTTATTTACTGTTTTTATCTGTTACTTCTTTTCTAGTGTTGCACATTAAGAGAAACCACTTTTGAATATCCTCTGTTTTGTACAACTGATTGCACAAACTTTTTGCAGTCGAATCATTGTGAGCCATGTAGGACTGTACTGCAGTATGTTACATTGTTTCATACAGTACAACTGTGACTACACACAAAGTACTTCATTAGCTCTGAAGTGCTTTAGGACATCCTCAGGCCATAAAGAGTGTTAAAATGTGCAACTTCTTTCTATTAGTTTTCTTATTGAAAAATCAAGGTGAAGTGCTACAAGCAAGGTGAAAACAGTGAAAGAGAAGACTAGATAATCAGGATAAAAGCAAAATACTGCGGATGCTGGAAATCTGAAACAAAACAAAAATATCTGGAAAAACTCAGCAGGTCTGACAGCAACTGCAGAGAGGAACACAGTTAACGTTTCGAGTCTGTATGACTCTTCATCATATATTTTTTAAATATATTTTTCTTTTCCCACCTATTTTTAAATCTATCATTTTATCTCCACCTTTTAGCCCACTCTGATCCCTTCCCCCCACTCCAACCCACTAGGGCCATCTGCCACTTGTTTGTCCTGCTTTCTACCCTTAATGTCACCATTAGCACATTCCTTAGATAATACCACTATCGTCAACACCCCTTTGTCCTTTTGTCTATGACATCTTTGGCAAGCTCTTTGCCTCCACCTATCACTGGTTATCTAACCAGCTCTACCTGTCCCACCCCACTCTACCAACTTATATTTCACCACATTTCTAAATTTCTTTAGTTCTGATGAAGAGTCATATGGACTCAAAACATTAACTGTGTTCCTCTCTGCAGATGCTGTCAGACCTGCTGAGTTTTTCCAGCTAGATAATCAGGATGTTGTGATTAGGTGATGTCAAGGTTGGATGACAAACAATTTGAGGTCAGTAATGCCAAACAAACAATAAGATAAACAACTGGCCTTAAAAGCCAGCTTTTGGCCAATGTCATCTTTGCAAAAAAAATGCTACCCTGCCTCTAAAATGGACACTATGAATAAGTCAGAGGAAAGGTTATTGAAAAGCTTTTTTTTATTCAACTGTGGGATGTGGGCATCATTGGCTAGGCCAGCATTTACTGCCCATCCCTAATTGCCCATGATCAGGGGACATTTTTTAAGAGTCAACCACATTGCCGTGGGTTCAGAGTCACATGTAGGCCAGACCAGTTAAGGGCAGCAGATTTCCTTCCCTAATGGACATTAGTGAACCAGATGGGTTTTTACAACAATTGACAATGGTTTCATGCTCATCATTAGACTTTAAATTCCAGATTTTTATTTGATTCAAAATTTACCATCTGCCCTGGTGGGATTCAAACCCAGGTCCCCAGAGCATCACCCTGGGTCTCTGGATTACTAGTCCAGTGATAATACCAGTACACCATCGCCTCCCCATTTAAAAAGTTGTAATGTAAATAAAGGTAAGAACAGAAAATTAAAGTTGCATTTAAGAGAGGAGATAGGGATTAATAAAAATGGGTGGCAAACAGGGCAACGGGGTAAATGTGGATTTTGAATGCAAAGTTTGGTGCTTCATTTAGTAGCCTAGGGTTAAAACTAAATTATTGAAGTTAGCCCTGTTTGATAGCTTTAGGATTGTAATAAATTACCATAATAGCAGGCATATTTTCAAATTCCCTCATGTTGTTACATGTCCCAACCTTTGTGTTTTCCTACCTTACATCCCCACACAGCTACCCCTTGTTCCTATTCCTTCGACTCCACCATTGGTGGCCATTGATTCAACCATCATGCTCCTGCCTTCTGGAATTCTCTTCCTACCTTTCTCTACAAGGTACAAGTCAAGAGTGTGATGGAATATTCTCCACTTGCTTGGATGAGTGCAACTCCAACAACACTCAAGAAACTTGACACCATCCAGGACAAAGCAGCCTGCTTGATTGGCACCCCATCCACCACCTTCAACATTCACTCCCTCCACCACTGATACCATCTAGAAGATGCACTGCAGGAATGCATCAGGGCCCTTAGGGGGCACCTTGCAAACACACGACTTCTACCATCTGAAAGGACAAGGGCAGCAGACACATGGGAACACCACAACCTGGAAGTTGCCTCCAAGCCACTCACCATCCTGACATTTTTTTTAAATTTATTCGTGGGATGTGTGTGTTGCTGGCTTGGTCAGCATTTATTGCCAGTCCCTAATTGCCCTTGAGGACTGCGTGGCTTGCTAGGCCATTTCAGAAGGCATTTGAGAATCAGCCACATTGCTGTGGGTCTGGAGTCACATGTAGGTCAGACCAGTAAGGAAGGCAGATTTCCTTCCCTAAAGGACATCAGTGAAAGTGAACCAGATGGGTTTTTACGCCAATCGACAATGATTTCATGGTCATCATTGGACTTTTAATTCCAGATATTTTATTAAATTCAAATTCCACCATCTGTCATGGTGGGATTTGGACCTGGGTCCCCAGAGCATTACCCTGGATCTCTGGATTACAAGTCCAATGATAATACCACTAAGCTACTGCCTCCCCCTGAAATATATCGTTGTTCCTTCTCTGTCGCTGGATCAAAATCCTGGAACTCTCTTCCTAACAGCACTGTGGGTGTATCTACACCACAGGGGCTGCAGCGGTTCAAGAAGGCAGCTCACCACCAGCTTCTCAAGGGCAATTAGGAATGGGCAGTAAACGCTGGCCCAGCCAGTGACACCCAAATCCCATCAAAATGAATTTTAAAATTGGGTTGCAAACTCTGGTTCATGGTGGCTTCATCACATGACTATCTGCCTCCAACTACAGTACCACCATTGGTTGCCTGTCATATGTATCAAGGTGCTTTCTAATGTCAATGGAAAGACATCAGACTCTTCATTACCCGACTGCATGAACCTTGACTCTCAGTCAAGCAGCATTTTTGTCCCATCTCCATTTTTTTTAAGAACTGGTAATGTTCAACAAAAATGAAAAGCAGTTTTTATTCAAGTCCTTCTAATTTTTCTCTTGAGTTGCTGTCAGCACTGTCCAGGAGATCACCCTTTAAATTCTGGAGATTCCAACGCAATCATGACAACTTTACCCTCTGTGCTTTTAGAAACCCATCTTTTCAGCTGCCTCTTTGGTTTTCTGACCTAAGCCACTTTTCGTGTTTCCTCTCCTGGTTCGCGGCCGCTGTTTTATCTTTCTTAATATCAAGTGCATCCATTCCTCTTTCTGTACCTGCGGGGCACTTTTGGAAAGTTATTTTGTTAGATATTAATATTACCCGCAGCTTCAGAATTCAAGCTGAAAATTCGCTGAACCAGTTGATGCAGAGAGAGTTCCTCAATTTAAATACTCTGGATTTGAAATTTAGCAAGATTTGTATTTTAGTAACTGATGTCGCTGAATCCTACACAAAATGTATGAATGCTCTTTCCTGGTTCTGTGACTCGCTCTTGTCTCCTGCCAATCACTCACCAGGTCAATGCACCTTTGAGACGGCATTTGAACCTGGAATGAAACAATTTATTTACCAAAAAGGAATAGCCTTTAGATTAAATGGCAAACTAGCATATGGTCAAAAGAAATTTTGATGCCAGTACATGACTTGCCAAACGGCCATGCATTACTGTCGACAGCTTATGACGAGATGGCGTGGCAACGAATTTGTAAAACAAAAAGTTCCTGACATTATTTTCTATTCTTGGTCATTTACGTCAGCTGCTTTGAATGCCCCTGCTCGCATGAAAGATGTTAATGCTGTGTCCTACGGAGCCGCAGGCTTTATTTACTTGGACTGCTGCCCTTCGACCGTGCTACAAACGGGTCAGTGTCTCCTAAAATGAAACCCGATACTTGCCAGAATTGCAAATAACACCTTTCCTGATTGGTTGCAGCAAGGACCTCGCCCCACTGGTAAATAGCGCGCATGTAACATGGGAACAGTTTCCCAGCTTGTGAAATGTAAAACCAATGCCTTGCCTTCCGCATACCCCACCTCTATCGGAGTCTCACAGTACATGCAGCTCTGTGCCACATAGGCGACATTCCCCAAAGCGGTGCAGAACACAGAGCCCAATCGGGTCTGCTTAACTTTATTTACCCATGGTCATCCTAACGCTCCCCTCAGTATTCAATCCAATTCTCTGAATAAGTCCAGGAGTTTGGTTTCCATCTAAGATTGGCAATGCTGCGGGGGGGCGGGGGGGGGGGGACATAGTCCTGGAGATTTCATCACATGACCACCCGCCTCCAACCATACAACCAGTGAAACATTGCCTGTTCTTCAATATCTAAAATCTGTATGGCGAACAAATGAGGTTCCATTAAAATGAAAAAAGTCACCCAACTGAAAAAAAGATATTTCTCCTGGGCTGCTAGCAGTAGTGTCCATAGGAAACACGCAGAGGAATTAGGAGCAGGAGTAGGCCATTCGGCCCCTTGAACTTGCTCCGTCCAGAAGATTATTTTTTTAAATAGTTTTGGATACTCCAGTCACCCACTTCCACCACTCTCGGGAAGTCAATTCCACAGCATCACACTTGGTGCAAAGAATTCTCTTAATATTAGCTCTAAATTCACTCTGTACTCGATTGAAGCTGGATTGTCTAGTCCTGATTTACGCAGTTTAACAGTGTTCCTGGTTAACTTTCTATACTGTAACTTGGATCCCACAATAAACTCGCGCCTCAGACGTCTCTCGTTTCTAGCCTGAAAAGCACAAGTCTTGCCAGCCTGTTCCCACATCTCAAGATTGCGGGCACCAAGAAGACTATTGGCTCTTGAGAGTTTTGCTTCCAGTAATCCAGCTTTGTTCCTCAGCTACCGGAGCTGGACATGGCACTCGCGCTGTGGGCTGACCAGAGCACCATATAAGTTGATCACAACTGCCTCGGCCTGTTTAATTATGTAGTTTGGCTTATTTTTTGATGCCTGCTCTGCAGTGGTTGGACACGTTTCTCATAGAATTTACCAACACTTCTCTAGGTCTCTTCCAGAAAACAGATATCTTGGAACCCTCAATGGGTTTAGACATTTAACTGTGGCATATTAATGCCGGAAATCTCATTAAAATCCAACGTGGTTATCTGCACTGACACATCTCTGCAAAAACACAGTTCTTTCCCCACATAGTATCATGTGTTGTATGCAATGGAAGTTCGAAATTCGATTTTATGGTATGATTTTCTTCGGATTTTAGGCTTTCGATGAATGAAACTTAACCCTCCTTACGGCGCTGCAAGATGCGCCTGTTTGGATTATATATTTTCATTGGTACATACTGTAGTTTTATAAATTCAAATGACCCCGGTTTAAGTCTGTCTTTTCGTTCATGTTTAATATGAATCTCCGTTCTCGTTTCTTCTGAGCTGTTTCGAAAATACAAAATCGTGCTGTATCTAGATTCAGAACATTTTTACAGTTAACAATGAGCCGCACAAAAACCATATCAGATGACACCCCAACAAAGCTGTCGCTTTGCAACAGAGATGCAGGCGAAATTTGGAGATTTGGCACATTCGAATTAAACAGAAAACGATTCAGTGAAATCCGTTTTCATCAATTATTAATCTGTCAGGCTTTTAGTTCATTATTTCCCTGCAAAGTCAAAGGATTCGTTTACCACTATCCTAAAGCTTAATTCAAGTACTGCCCTGATGGATTTTTAACAGGAAACATGCACTATTTTTGTTACATAGAATTACTTTAAAATAAAACAAGCTTCCCACTGGTTAACACTTGTAGTATTTTAGTTTCATATTTTATATTGTAGTTTCTTATTTACGCTGAAAAAATGCCTGCCCATCTAGTTAAGAAGCATGTTTAGCTGGACATGTTTTACGTTTTCGACACGCTTGTATTGCAAAACCTTCTCAACACATTTCAACAAAGAGGGCATTCAGTAGAATACACACTTCTGCCTGACTGATGCACTGTAACTACAAAGCTGAAAAAAAGGAAATCTTGTTATTCAGTGTTTCCACCTCACTGATGAGGCTTCAGATCAATCCACATTCAACAACCTGCTCTGAAAACTCTGCTCACATTTTGACAGCTGTCACAAATTGCACCACAGCAGCTGAGATAATCAATAGCATTCTAAAACAATCAACAACACTCGAAATTAAACAACTCATAACATTCTTTAAAAAAAAGTCAATTTGCCCTATTTCCCAATGTTAACAGATCCTTTTTTTTAAAATTCCAGGATCCAGATCTGGATCTGCATCTTGCTCAAAAGGTAATCAGTTCTTCCCCGGATCATTCTCTATCTGCCTATCAAGTTTTTTTGAAATCCGTCCATTAGTCTTTGAGATATATATTGTTTACAAACAAATAGACAAAGACGAAAATATTACCTCTATGTCATATACACGCACATTATTTTGCTATATCAATAAAACAGTTTATAGTTAATTCCACTGACAGGTTTGAGACTTGACGTACTTGACACCTGCAATCTGGCCTTAACAAGCTCACAACTACATTAAAATACACAGAAGTAATTGCAATTCTGTTGTACTTTTAATTTTATGTCGCCATCTCTGCAAATACACCAAATGCAACAATAAAAATTATTGAAATGCCCAATCCATTTCTAAACATTCATGGAAGATACAAAACGTTATATCTAACATAAATACATTGACCATTAATTAAAATCATGTAAAGCTTCACAGTTTATTTTAGTGTGATCGACTAGCTATTTCACTCATCTAATCACTTCACACTTTTACCCAGAGCCTCTTAAATCACAGCTTCAAATTTCACAGTGGAACTGGGGGATGTTGGCATAAGACAGACAACCAGGGACCCTTGCAGTATTTCATGTCCTTCACCCTGGAGTGATAAACCAGGCAGAGAGGTTCTGAAAAGGACTAGGACGATATTTAAAACCGCAGCTTGGTTAATGGCGAGGCTCCCGGTTCTGCGAAATGTTAGATAAACGGACAATTCCACCAATGGTAACGATTGTCCATAAACGAGATTCGATCTCTGCTAACCCCGCAACAAGATGTTGCCACTAATAACATTACTGTGTTGCAGCTCATTTCTAGCTGAAACCTTCATTCCAATTCATTTCGTTCCATTACAAGCCTACTCTCCTGTATCTGGTTGTAATTCACAGTCAACACTCCTTGTTAAACTTCGTATTACTTATCTATATAAAAGTCATTTGATTTTTCTTTATTCTGCCGTAGGCCTTGAGATTCCGCATTAATCACTCACCAGTGGCTTGCAAAGCTTCAAAATTCCAATCGGAATATTTCTGGACGAAAGTCTTTGAGGGCGATTTACCTTCTCCACAAATTAATATAATTTTAACATCAGATTTGATCATTTTTAAAAAAATGTCCACTACAGAAAAGCATTTCAAAGATGACATTTCCAAAATAATACAATGGTTGCTCCATCATTTATTAACGCACCAGGATGAGATCCTCTCAATTATCCTCACAAGAATATGTTTTATTAAGATGCTAAGTGTATTTGGAAATATGATTCCGACCAAGGTTAAATGAGACGTCCATCCCGGATGCTGTGGAAGAAAGTTGGACATTTTATAGGTACAGTCTATTTTTTTTCGATTAAGCCTTGTGAAATCTACCAGAAATTTTAAGAAATTATACAATGATCAACACTTCCAAGCGAGGAGTTTAAGCACTAAAATGTGAAGAGATAGCCCTAATATGAGATGGGATATAGGTTAGGATGAGATAAACTTTCATCTCCTGATCTGAATGGGCGGAAAATGCTTCTTTCGACGGAATGTAAAGTGCGAAACTAAACCCTGAACCGTTACATAGAGCTCCATCTGTACACGCACGCACATCCACCGAGGAAAATAAACTATCCCAATCAATACCTTCCCCTGGCCCAGGAACTATGTGCATATGATTTCCTTCACTTCGCAAACTGTGCATGATGGGCAGCTTTACTGCACTATATCAATTCTGACAGGCTTTTTCTGCAACCACTTGGCCGCCCTGCTCTGCAGATCTGATCAGATTGGGCATAATGGATTTCCAAGCTGACCTGGATAATTTGCCTACTGCCTAGGGACCCGTATTCAGTGATGCAGGGACCCCGGACCGTGTGTCAGCATTTTCATTCTGGCTGTCAGTGAGATGTTGTGCCTCGACACTACAAGCTAACCTCTCGCCGTGGGATATTGCTTTTTTGTCTAATTCCAAGCTCCTTTCACTGACTTGAGGACAATACGGCAGGGACGACCGGAAAATTTCCAAGATGTGCGACTGCTTTCACCTGCCCTTCCAAAACTGGCGAGGGGATCCGGCCAGTGGTGGGCTTCTTATCTATACTTTGTAACCTGCTGGTGATGCTTTGATTTGCTTTGCTGTTGCTCTGGATCCGCAGCCCTCTGTTCCCTGCAGCTTTAGGGCGTGGTCCACGTTTGCATGAATGAGACAGTGCAGGTCTAAGAGAAAAATAAGGGGAAAATGAAAGAATTGCACCACTCCCTCTTAGCTGCTTGCACTGTGGCTGATGTATTGCAACATTCTTTTTGTATAAATAATATTAATATTTTACAATAATCTGATTTTTTAAAATATTTGCATGTTTGGTATTTAATCACTTGTAATCTGTTGGTATCGACAAAGCTGTTTTAGTGATTTATTCGGGCGTGAGCATTTTGTGTATATTTTTGCACTCGTTAAACCACCAAGTTTGTGCTGGTAGGCGTTGTTGTTGGGCGTACGGTAGAAACGGTAACACCAACACACATGGGCGAAACTCTGAGAAGCATAATGCGTGTTTGCTTATTATTTGGTAACCGATCACAAAGCAGTCGACGCGTACTGGAATCGCCGGTGGCAGGGAACAGAAATCAGCCGCACCCGACCCCCTTTAAACACGTGGCTTTAACTGTGCGGTGCATTGTAGTGACATTGAGTCATTGGCGGCGAAACACAGGCGCTGTGGAGGCGCAGGCGGTCTGTGCCGCAAGTGCTTTAAATTAAGTTAAAACAAAATCTCTGCTCGTACGCTGAAACTACTTGCAGTCAGCGAGCTGTTAAACGTTATCCCATTCATGAAAATTAACGGGATCGAAGCGTCTCGCTGTCACCTTGAGTTTCCCCTCCCTCCCTGCTCCATTCTTACACTATGCTGCAAAATGAGCAAAGCCAAGTCTGATGCTGCGATTGGCGATCGCTGTGCTAGAAATGTGGTTTTTTTAGTCCCAATTTTTATTTTAAAAAAACAGGAAATCAGCTAAATTTAGAGCAGTGGTCTTTTAATTTTGCGCTTCTGGTTGATGGATATCAAAGTGTACGCCCTGAGATGACTGTACTGGTCCAATGTGAAAAGTGTCCGGGGTTTTTGACAATCCTCGTGGGCATGCAAAAACGATGCAAAAGTACCCATGATTTAGCTGTATATGGCACTGATGGCGCCCTAGAGTTACACTGAGGGCCTCAAGAATGGTAAAGACAGATTGCTGTAATAAGATTAAGTGTAAGTAGTGCGCATGAGGCGTTGACCTGTGTGTAACATCTGTTATACCCAGATCTTTGTGCAGAGTTCAAGTTGTTGCATTATAAACTTAGCATGAAAATTCGAACCAACAGCACCAAGTTGCCATTTGATTTGGCTGCTTTGCCCGCATTGAGGCACACCCAAGTTAGCGGTTTGACCCCGGGGTAGCATTTGCATGCCAAGGCGGTGCCAATCGTGTCCAGAAAGCATCACAGTATTATGGCAGTTTTAAACAACCCATCAGTTTACAGAGGTAAAAACAAGTTTACAGATATGAGTTTACTTACCTCCACTTGGGACATAAGTCTCATAAAGAATGAATAAACAGCATCGCCAAATGAAATGGGCCAAAAGCTAGTGGAGTGCAGTGCTTTTCAGACATTTACCTCTGCATGTACAGAAACACTCCAGGATATTGGATTTATCCCATGAACACTCAATATGTTCATCCTAAATTTCTCTATTACTTCAACAGAGACATTTACCTATTTATTTTAAGAGCTAACAACTTTGCTAATATAGTGTGCAGAGGAATTTCAGACAAAATTGTGATCTTCATATGTCAGTATCACTTGGCATAATTGCAAGACCTACGAGTGTCCCTGCACATGTACTGACACATTCCCATGATATAGGCTGCAAGTTTCTGCCCAGATGTAGCCAGAATTTTCAGCTGTCATAACTTGAAAACACATTTATTTAACAAAATCAAACTTGTGCTGCTTGTGCTTAACTCTGTAGTTCAAGTTAACCCATGCACTAACTGACTTGGTGGTACAGAGTGCTAAATGTGGAAAAGTGTCTCTTTGTTGCGCATTATTATCATTGATCTGGATGGGCACAACATTTACCCCCATTTTTTAAATAATATATAAGAGAAATAAACAAATCTTATAGCAAATACATATTTTGCAGTAGTAATAAGTAATGTCATAGAATCATAATTATCTGTAACATTCTCCTTTATCACATATTTATGATGAAAAAGCTTGCTCTACTTGAAGAAGTATGGCAATTTTATAATTCTGTGATAGTGAATGTATCATAAAACAGAGTGCTAAATTTGTTTATCAGGGCATCTCAGAAAAAAAATCATTTTAGGTTTTAAAGGTACTGTTTAATAGTATTGTGTCCCTACATGATTGTGGTACCAGAGTTTCTTTCAATTTTTGACACATCTCAGATTCTCAGTGCTAAGGTTGTCAAATCATTGCTCAATTTTAGCTCAAACTGCACCATTTTTACCCTGTAATTTTCCTGGCCAAGCGTCTGGTCAATATTTTTTAAGGTGCATATTTAATACCCATAAAGGGAGTGAAGTCTAACAAACGCAGTAACCTCACGAGTTTGTGGCATGACAGGTTCTAAATGTTATCAAAGTTGATCATTATTGTGAGACTGCAAATTATGTTGAGGTAATATTGATAATTGTGTTCTTAGCTTATTCTCACATGGCCTGTTCCAATGGTCAAGGTAGAAGCCAGGAAGCATGTCATTTGATTATTTGTTGAAATGGTGTGGAAAATGGGAGAGCTTGGAGGGGCAGTTGGTTCAAAAACATACTAAGATACAAGAAAGAGAATATAAGCAATGGGGAAATAAAATAGGTTAGCAGATCAGAAAAAATGGTGTGTAAGAAAAAGACAGTAAATAAGAAAATATAAGGAGCTAAAGGAAGAAAGCTTCCCAAAATCAGATTGAAAATGACAAACCTAAAAAATGCAATTACAGAGAAAATAAATTGGCTGTTCAACATGAGGTTTCATTAGGCAGACACCTCTACAACATCTTATACTATATGAAGCTTACTTATAAGCTGCAGTCATCTGTTTCGCATTTACTGTGATATCCAGTTACAGATGGCAACTGTTGATATTGAACCATAATGCTTCACCAAAATAGCTCATTTCACATCTGTTGTTTGTCTTCAGTCTGAAGCTACTAACCATTATTAATTCTCATTACATATTAAGACAACAGTGTTGCAAATGTTAATAGGGAGATGAAATTAAACAGTGAATGTAACAGAAACATATCCTGAAGTGTGTATGGGTGTGTGCTTGGGAACTTGATAACCACCATGATAACCATTTTGGAGCCCAAGCTATATAATATACACAAAGTAACCTTGAAATTGGACATCTAACATCATTATATGCAACTTTGCTGTTTGTTGGAAACACCTAATTCATCAATGTCTCCTTCATTAATTCTCATACAACTGTTTGCACAGTCTGGAAGAACGTACTTTGTATTGTTTGCTTCCTGCATTTCTGCATTATATAGTCAGGACTGATATAAATGTTGCACTTGTTAATTTACCTAAGTTTAACATAACTGTTTTAAAGCTGATTTATTTATTAATTACATAGTGCAATCATTGATGTTTGAATCACATTTAAGCTACATTGAAGATATTAACTTGCTTTTAAATGTGTTCTGTTTAATTTAATTTTATTTTCAGCTCCTGCAGTTCTCACACAATAAATGTCAAAATGCTACAGACTAATGGTTTCATAGAGATAAAAAAGATGGTTAGGAATGGATCCAATTTCATTGGCCAAACAAATGACTATTTTTCACAATTTTTCGTGTTTTTTTACATGCTACACAGTCCAGAGACACTAAAGCACTACGTGTCAGCAGTGTTGCTGATACTTAAGTACTGTATTGTTCATATTTTGATGTAGTAATTTTGCCACCAGTAATAACCTTTGCTAATGGAATTAGTTTAGGTTTTACAAGCTGCAAATACCCAAAAGGAAATGCAAAACAAAACAAGGAAATCATAGCTCTAGATAAAGAAATTTCTGGTAAAATAATAATGGCAAATGGAACAAAGAATGGACCAAACCGCGTAATCAAAACATCCAGGGATCTAGGGGTGGAGGAGGGAATGTAATACAAAAGCTCTCTGGAGTCCATATTCTGGAACAGTATGGAAGAAGATATCCGAAATCTGAAAGGCAAAGACCAAGTTAAGGCCAGAATTCACCATTTTGCAGGAATGATTGAATTTGGGATAGTTTCCTGCTACGGTCTTTGTGCCCTAGGCACATTGTCAACGAAAATGCCAAATTGGTGCTGAAGTTAAACTTTGGTAAGGGCATAAAATGGGCAGTAGTGGATCTGACCCATTATTTATCTTACCATTGATATCAGTGGTAAGCAAGATTGGACAAGGGTGTACAACAAATGGCCAAGCTAATACCGTTACTTTCACACACCTGGCAAGGTTGAAAGATCTGCTCAGCTGAGCTAGTTTTAACTTGGTGGGAAACTGATGCAAGCGGTAACAATCCTGTATTAGTGTCTTCATTTGCGGCCCAGCAGATTTTAACTGTTTGGTCTCCTTTGAATACCGCCCAGAAGAGCAAAACGACTTCTCCTTTATTTTTAATTTGCTTTGCCAACGGCTTTTCCAGGTGGGATAGTGCGTCGAGTTTACTGCTCGGGATGGACGAAAATCTCTCCAGGGTCCCATGTGCGCCGTTAGATTTAGTTGTAAATGAAGCTCTGCTGGAACAAACCTTATCCACTGTCAAAACCAACAGCATTAAAATGAGCAATTGGTGAAAATGAAGCCGGAAATCGAGGCGCTCCATTTTACTTGCTCCCCGCTCTTCTCCCGTCAATCAGAATTAAAATTCCCTTTCAATTGAATTTTGGTTGTAACATTCCTTTCTCATTGTTAATCTGTGGTTTTGGCAGAGCAGCGGCATTTTGGTATGTTTGCAATATATGTTTACTGTAGCAATAAACACTCATTCATAATCCTCTCGAATGGGGTATTCAAGGTAATTAATGGATGTTGATGGTTGAATTAAGCAAGTATGGCAATTTCTCATCTTTGAAACTTGTTTCGCCTCAAGCACTATAAGATTCAACAGAGCCGGATTTTTCATGCTAAGCCATTTAATTTTGCTTTTTAATGCAGGAAAACATACTCATATAAAATGAACGCTGAGATCTGAATGATGCACGTGAAACCGAACTGAGTATTTCGGCAATGTTTTGTCTAATATGTGTTAAAACCTGTCATTATAATGTAGTAGGATGGACATTTAAGAGACGTATACTATAGAAGCAAGATAATATATCCAAGTAAATGAGGATAAGCAGGTCCAGAGGAAAAAAGAACAGCATGCAATGTGGAAAATTCCAGAAACAGTAAAAATTGCATATTTGAAGGTTTGCAAGCCAGCGAATTTGCAGTGTGAAAATTAAATGAAAATGGAGGACCGGCATAGAAAGGAACAAACAGCAGGCAAAGAAGTTATATAAATAGACTTTTGAATCAAATATTCATATCCACTTGGACAGGTAAATGAACATATTTCTTGATTTTCAAATTACATATTCCAAAGTAGTTCATTTTCCTGCCTACGTTTGTAAAATAAATGTAACATGATAGTGACTATACCAATTTGTTCTATTCATAGATTTTACAAAGGAACCTTTGCCAAGTTATGTGAGAAGGAAACATCACCCTAAGGATTCTTTCCAAGGTTAATGTCTAGATGTGGTTACATAGAAGAACTCAACATTGGATTCTCTCCTTCTCCTGTCTAGTTTTCAGATGACTCAAAGGATATTTGGTGTCAATAAAAGGAAACTGCTGTGCAGGTTGTGATAAACAGATTAGCTACTGTGCCAATCTGTTCTGTCACTTTTTCCCAGCCAAGATCCATGGGGTTGTTAATATTGTCGTACCACTGGGTATTGCCAAATTTCACTGTTTCATAAACAGTTTGAATGGTCTAATGTGGCAGAGAAAGCCACCCTACTAGGCACTCTAGATGCATAAAGAGGTAGAAAGGACTACCATCTGTTACCTTCCCTGTGCCCTTTTGGAAGACTCAGCAGCTTGTATCCAGAGATGATTTTGTAGAAAATCTTGCATATTGCTGCTGCTTACCAGTATAATTACTACTGTGAGTGTTGGACCATATGCCATTGGGCCAATGGTGTTCATCACACTCATATTGATGGGGTTGTTGTGCAAGTGACACCCTGAATTTGGAAGTACTATTTGTGGATAAATAATATTTTCATTAGATTTTGGGCAATAGGTGGCTAAGTTTTTAGCTGGACAGTTCAGGAAGACAGACAATTTTTTATTCATTTCAACTTCAGGATTTTGTACTTCAGAATTGGTAAGGCCTTAATCACAAGGGTAATATAAAGTAACATTGCAATAACACAGTTATGAGTAAATTAGAAACAACATCAACAGAATTAGCAGCGGACACAGAGTTCAGTCAAATCTTCCTCGTGCCAAAAGTGAAATGTTTGGCCCTGATTTTGTTTGATCTCCTGCAGTTCTCTTATCATCTGTAAAACATTTTCAACTCTACTGAAGAAAGACTATTGTTCTAAGCCAATTACTATGACTTCTTATATTAGTGACAATAAAGGAGAGAAAATAGTGGCTAAATAGACATCATAGAATTGTAATTAGATCTTTGAACATTAGTGTTAGAATGCTCAATCCATTTAACCATCAGATATTAAACCAGTTAACCCTTTCATTAAATTAGTGAATAAAGGAATTCAGTGGAATGCATTAAGAATTTGTATGTTGATATTTGAAGAACCTAATTTTAAGGCACCTGTTTCTTGATGCATTATTTGAGTAAGTCAATCTGTACAGTAAATTGAAGCAAGCTTTTCATGGAAGTAAATTTATTTTTCTATCTAGCCAAGTATCAAAAGGTGTGGTTTATCATCATCCAAGAATTAACAGAGTTCTGAAGAATGCAGAGCTCTGCAGAAAGAGGATCAATGGTTTGAAATGTGTGGCAAGATTCACAAGTTGTTGTGATCCACTTGTTAAGTGGAAAATTAAAATAATTTCAGTGAATTTGTTACCACTCCATGGGCATAATTGTGACTTAGGTTAATAGTATAAAATGCATGATATTCAATCAGCTGCTTGTTCTATATCTCTGCAAATGCTCATTTTGTATTTCATTGAAACTGTGTCACCCACTTTGCACTATTGCCTAAAGTCAATATTTCTCCCAATGTACCGTATATGAAAATTGCATCTTAGTGACTTGACAGTAAATGGACATGGTTTCTGATACAAACTGATTTAAAATGCCTTACAGTCCAAAATCAAGTGCCAGACTCATGCAAAATAATGATGAACCATTGTAACAGGAGATAATGACATTTTCTTCTGGGCAAAGACCCAAATGCTGCATTTATTTATTAAATCTTGGTGATGTACCAGAATGATTCAGTATGTACTTGACCTTATATCTTGACTGAGCCAAAACAGGAGAACAATTTCTATTATTTTCTTAAATTTGTTTGAAATTTATTATGAAAACAATAGTAACTGGGTAAAAGAAAAACATTGTTTCCATTTTTATCAATTTCATAGTATAGAATAGCCAAACCAAAGATAGATTCCCTTTAAAATTTATATCTTGTGTTACATCACATTGTGTGATCCTTCTCCCTTTGTGTATAGCTTCTCTTTAATTCTTAATCTTTTTTCTGCAATAGATTTTTAGGCTCCTTCATAATCTTTAGTAAATGTAAAGTTACTTAAAATAGGTAGGTTAGTCCTGCTCTATTCTTTCAACAACATTAGTTTGTTTAACATCATATTCTTGTTTTCAGCTGCTGGAACAGTTCAACTCTGTGCTGGTGAACTCCAGCTAGTTTTAGCTAGTCCAGCTCAGATGGTATCCCTGCAAGCCTTGGTCCTTGCTAACCTGTGCCTAAGTTTTAGGTGGATGATAGAGGGTGTATCTTTATTGGAAGAGAGAGGGCACTCAATATCAGGCAAATTAAAACTTGATCAAGAGTTTGGTCTGGAGACTCCTAAGCATGGTGATGGGATTCTATGCATGCCAAATACTCAACTGACCATGATGGAACCCCATGGCTCTTAGCTAGTATTAAAGTTTGTCCAATCTTTTACTATATCTTTCCAATTCTTAAGTCATTGTGACTCATCCGGTTTTGGTGATTGTTATCATGGCTTCCCATTCCAAGCACAGAAAGAAACCTTCAAGTTATTACTAGGCAAAGAATGTCAGACAGCAAGAAGGGCTGGATTGAACCTTGCCCTGTTCAAGAGGGTGGACTAAAATGACTGAATACTGGTTCCATTATGGATAAGTAGCTTAGGGTATTTTAACTGCCTGCTTGCCTAGTTTTTGCCACCTGGATAGGGCTAATAGCTCTCTCCTAGGCATCAGAACTGGGCAATGTATTGCGGCTTAATCACTATAATAACTTTGCTGACCTCAATGTTACATTCTGGAACAATTATTTATTGAACTAACTTGAATGGAAGCATAGTAGAGTTTTTTTTATTTAAAATTTGCTTAAAATGTGTGTTCCAGCAGATTCTGGATAAAACTGTTTTAGCTGCGCGGTCCTCTGTGGGTAAACTGCCAGTGAATTGTTCTTGAAAAATCTCCCCAAACTAAACGTGCTTACTCACAGTCTCACTGAAATTGCACTATATTAGATCTAGTAAAAGCACAGAGTACAGAGAGACGACACACACAGGCATTCAATAAACCATAAAAGTGAAACTCTATAACAGTATATAACAAGAATGTGAGCCTCCAAATTACATTACATTGAAATGACCCCAAAATGTCTGCCGTGTAAGGCTGTTTAACCCATGGTGAAGATGTTATGTTTTTATGGCACCAGTGATTGCTTGTATCATCTTGCAGAATCTTAATTATATATTAAGAGGAATTCACAAACCTAATGCTTTCTATAGGATGTTTCAATAGTCTTTCTTCATTGTTGCCACAAACCCTCTGATGAATATAATTATCCAATGCTGTACTTTCTCAAGGCATGATGCAATTCTAATTGGTGGAAACACAAGTGCTGCAGAAACATATCTGAATTCCATATAGAATATTTGTCCACTAATGATAAAGAGCATTTTGCTTCATTGTATATTTTTTCACAATAATGCAATTAACCATGTAATGCAAAGCATTGCTTCTGATTTGGCCCAAGATGTAAACTATGCTATACTCAACTACAGTTAATTTCGTTTTAATGAGTCTTCCTATCTAAATTGTGGGATTTTAAAATAATTATGTTGTCTTTGATGACAGTGTGCCCACACATTGCACAATGTATGTTAGTACAAAGGCTCATAACTGAAATTCTCCACGTGGTGAGGTCCTAAGCTTATTAGTGAGCCATCTGCTTAAGCTGCGGAGCATGTGCAAGTCACTTATACAAAGAGAGTTAGGGAAAGGTCAACTGGCAACTTGCCTGAGCTGTTCTTCCTTCTTATGATAGTCTTGCAGAATTGCATTGGGAGAGGCCTAGGGACAGTAATCTAATAGCCTCCTCAGATAAGCAGTGGTACAGGGTAAAATAAAGACAGGTGATAAGAGTACTAAAGGTTGATACATGTTTTCTATAAACAGTTAATGAATAATGCTGGAATTCATATAAAAGTTTATTTTAGATAATAAAAGCAGATTTTGCTGGCATTAACATAACAGAAGGAACATAATCACATCTTCATTCAGGTTAATTTTGGTTTGTAATCTGTGATACAATGATTTGATTAATGTTTGCTAGCCAGCTATCTGGCATAAAATTTGAAGTTATGATATACCAGATTTGCATCCCAGTTTTACTGGTAATGAAGATAAAAAATTTTTTTCAGTTTGCTTCTTTCGAATTGCAATCGATGAAGCTTTTAGTAGGCTTTGGAAATATGTTTACTTCATTAGCCAAAGCAATCATGTAGATTATGTTACTATGAAAATGTAATTTTTGCATTCAGAAAATAAATAACTGTAGAAATAACATTTCTTTTAAAATATCAATGGCAGTGTTTTTAGTAAATTAATATTTGATTTTACGTGAAATCCATGTTTAGCACAAACTCTTCTTCAGGGCAATCAAAATGTTGAATACAAGTTAGAAATTACAGCTATCAGATGCTGTAGTTAAAGATATTGGGCGGAATTTTCCATTTTTAAGACTAAGTGCGGTGATGGACGGTTTTGGCAGCATCTGTCCCACTGGCCGGAATGGCGGAACGTCGTGCCCGATTCCGCACCTGGAAGCTGACTAATTAAACGTCGATGAGTATCAGGCCGAATCACCTGGCAGATCGCAAGCTGATTCATCTGCCTGACATCAGCTGGCAGGGTCGAAGGTCTGGGCACCATATTTAAATGCCAGTCCAACACATGGGAAGGCTGGCAATTGCCGCTTGGCCCTGCACTCCATGGCCACATACCCTGGTGGGCACCATCACAATGTAGGTGACTTGGGGATGAGGCACCTTGACCTCCCTCCAGGTGCACCATCTCTTGCAGAAGTCAGGGTGGAGCCCTCGGGCACCCACAGGGAGGATGAGTGTCATCTGGACACCCCGGGGGCCCCATCTCGGGTCACTGCAAGAGTGTGCAGGCATTCACAGCTCCCTCTGCCTGTGACCCCAGCTGCTCAGGCTGCCAAGGGTGCTTCTGCCCTTGGGCAGGAGACGGCTATCAGGCTAGGGCCCTCCAGGTCTCGGGCCACCAAAAGATGTCTGCAAAGGTCAGCGAAGACATCGGGGGTAGTAGTCAGCAGGCTGCCTTCACCTCTGCTGCAAATGTCGGGGCTGCACCCAGGGATAGTGGTAAGGTTAGGGAAGATAATAAATTTTGATGTCTCTTTGGGTCATAGGTATGCTATACATGTGAAGAAATTGCACTTTTGTGAATACATTTGATGTTTTGGTCAACTGAAACTGTTATGAATTTGTACATTGGAATCTTCTCATGTCATGGTTTAGCCTTCCTCCCACTCAGTGATAGTGTCCCACTGTGAGATTAACGTTCACGTGATGTCAACCTTAGTTGAACTAGTATCCACACCCCTGTGTGATGTCAGGGAGATGTGCCTTAAATCTTTATTTGGAGTGTGTGGTGTAAGCGTTTATAACTCTTCTTCCTTAAGGAACACCATTGAGTGAGGGCAGCTGATCAGCATTGATAATCTAGCGGCATTTGTGTCTCCTCAGTGGTAGTGACAGAAGAAAAGACATTCACAGAAGGAGGAACTCCCCTGGCATGTCCACATCTCAGTCACAGCAGTGTTTGTATCATTAGATGGTAGCGAAGGCTTCTAGTCTTCTCTCGCATGGTTCTTGTTCCTAAGTGGGCTCTCAGTTCCCAGAGTGAGCTCACTCACAGGGCACTGTGGACCAAAGCAAAGATCATGGCCTGGCGATTCATGAGGCCAGAAGATGCAAGTCTGAAAGTAGGGCTCGTTCTTGCTCCAAGTGGGTGAACATCCCCTGAGATAAAAGAGAATGGCATGAGGCTAGGAAAGATGTGGCCATATGCCCTCATTTAACTTTACTCTTCCTGGAACCTGTCAGCAATTAAAGGGCCACGGGCATGCCTCTCACGTCTTCCTTCCTCCATGGCGTGTTCGTACTCATTCTGACCCTCAGCAACCTCCTGAGGTTCCTGGGCCTCCAGATCTTCATCCTCCGATGAGCTGTCATCCTCCTCCAGTTCATCCTCAGGCAGGGGGGTCACCTGTTTGTATTGCCAGATTGTGAAGGGTGCAACACACCGTGATGATGCAGGAAACCCTATTGGGAGTGTATTGAAGTGAGCCACCTGAGCGGTCTAAGCCTCTGAAGCGCATCTTCAGAAGCACTATAGTCTGCTTTATAAGGGAGCATGTGGAGTTGTGAGCAGTGTTGTACCTCTCCTCGGAATGACTCTGAGGGCAAGGCACAGGTGTCATCAGCCAGCGTTTCAGTGGGTACCCCTTATTCACCAACTTCAACGTCCAACTCTGCCACACAGTAGCAGCATGTATACAATCCACAAGATGCACTGCAGCAACTCACCAAGGCTCTTTCGACAGCACTTCCAAACCCATGACCTCTACCACCTAGAAGGACAAGGGCAGCAGATGCATGGGAACACCACTGCCTGCAAGTTCCCCTCCAAGCCACACACTTGGAACTGTATCACTTTCCTTTACTGTCATTGGGTCAAAATGAGTCAAAAAAGAACTTCCTAAAAGCACTGTGGGTGTAGCTACGTCACATGGACTGCAGCAGTTCAAGAAAGCAGCTCACCACCATCTTCTCAAGGGCAATTAGGGACGGGCAGTAAGTGTTGGCCTAGCCAGTGACACCCACATCCCATGAAAGAATAATATAAAAGTTGGGAGCTTAGCGAGAGTTTGGACGTCCAAGGTAAAAAGTTAAAATAGTGGAGGGTTTCAGAAGCGTCATGGATGTAGATGGGAAGAGACTTGACATGGGGAGGAAGAATAGAATTGAGATAGGAAGAAATCAGTTGTGTGGTAGTAACAATGGATGGAATTTTCCAAGTGGGTGGAGGCGGGTTCAGTGCTAGTGGGAAAAATTGTAAAAAATGAGGTTAAGTTGAAATTCTGATATGATACCCCACCCCACCCCATGCAACTTCTTTCTAGCTTTGCCAGGGATTGATTGGGAGTGCAGTGGGAAAACACCATGGCTGTGGCAGGAAGACAATCAAATTACTTAAAGCAACTGTTGCTTCTTTACTTGTCCCATTTTTCTTCTTCTTTCAACTTCTCCCACTTTACTTGGGGTCACCACAATGCTTCTTGATTATCCTCCTCCATCTCTTCCCGTCAGTCACATTTCCTCTTTCAATCTGGCTGCATTTAAATCTCTCACTACCGCATGTTTCCCTCTGGTCTTAGGCTTTCCTCTTCTCCTTCTCTGTGGCAGTACCATCTCCATTACTCACATCACCACATATTCTCTCTCTGTGCACAATATATTCTCTCTCTCTGCACAACATATGATGATACCATTTCAATCTCTTCCAAACTACTTTCTTCAATGCTTCCACAATCTTCACTGACCCCCTGATGACTGATTCCTGATCTGATCTTGTCCCATTACAATCTCCTTTTGCCTTGCACCATCATCCCTTTAGTTATTAATCTTTCCTGCCTTCCACACTATCACAGGCCTTCCTTTTACTTCTTTCCCCCCTCCCACATCCCCCACCTCTTTACTTGCTTAAAACCCGTTACATCTCTAACTTTTACCAATTCTGAAGAAAATCATTGACCTGAAATGTTGGGCAGAATCTTGTGGAGAGGGCAGAAGTCCTACAGCAAGAGCAGTAGGCAGAGGCAGCCCAGCTTTGGCGGGACCTGTGGCTGCATTTTGCTGGTGGCAGCCAACTAAATGGCCATTGCTGGGACTGCTGTCCAATTAAGAATGGCCATTCTTGAGCTGCTGGTCCAATCATTGCTGAGGCTTCAGGGTGAGTGTGCCTCAATGGCCTGGACCCCTCAAAGAAAGCCAAGTAGGACTGGGGGACACCAGAGCCAAGCAGTCAGGCCCTGCTGTTCGGGCGAGGGGGATGGGGGTGGTCACTGAGTGCTGGTAGCTCTTTTGCTGCCAGGGTGGCCATTGTCCCTGGGGAGGCCTCTCTATGAGCCACGAAGTCCATAGAATGCCCATCAAAGAGGCCCGCCCTGCAGAAAACACTGGGTGACTGCTAGGTTTCATCCAGTAGTCTCTCCACAAGGCAGCTGGACCTCCTGAGGCAGGCAAAATACCTGTAGAGGTGGGAAGTAGCCCTTAATTTGCTACTTAAGTGGCTCAACTGGCCTCCAGCAGGCAACCAACCTGCCAAATTTCCTGTTGCTGACAAAATTGCATGCAGCAGGAAGATGCCAGACTCCCCTCCCCTGATGTCTTCCTGTGCCATTTTGCCAGCCTTCCCACCTCCCAACCCACCCCAAAGGGCTTGTAAAATTTTGACCATTAACTCTGTTTTTTTCTCTCCAGGGATGCTGTCTGATCTGTTGGATATTTCTAGCATCTTCAATTCTTATTGCTGACCCTCAGCGTCTGCAGCATTTTGCTTTTGAGCTGTTGTTGATAATGCCTGGTGAAAATGGCCATATTGGCACCTAGCCTTAGCAAATCTGAAAAACATATTTTCAGATTGCAGCTGGCTGTGTGCAATCTGTGTTTCTGGAGTGGCAGTACTAATAGGCCTGTAAAGAAAATAAAAGCAGCTTAAATCAGCTTGTAACCAACCAATTTTATTGTTAGACTTTGCATTAACTTTCATATCATCTGCAAGCTTAATAACATTACTATTTATAAGGCTTGAACATATTCCTTTTGTTTGCAGAGTACATGTCTCTGTGTATGTAAGCGTATCAGCGATTGGCTGATTGAATCAAACAGCATGTTCCTTCCTAATACGCAGAGTGGAGACCGTACTCATCCAGTCCGTGCTTGCAAAACCCAAAACAAAACCATACATGCGATTCTGTGATTGGGCAGCATATGCTGAACAATCCTAATAGCCACATTAACAACCAACTTAAGATAATCAGTTGAGCTCGTAAGATGGCTCATTTACGCTTGCTAGAAGGAACATACGTTCTTACGCAGAAACCCACTCTGCAAGCAAAAGAAATATGTTCAAGCCTTGCGTCTTTTTTGAATTATCTGGGAGCCTGGGGAGCTTATAATTTCCCATTGCTTCCTCCATGGCAACACTTTAGCCAATCAGAGTCAATTTACTAACCATTCGGAACCTTCTCTTGTGGTATAAATTGTGACTGTTTGAAATTTGGTATTCTAGTGTTTGCACTGATGAATGCAGGATGAAAAGCTTTGGCAACGTGTCTCTCTTTTCAGCAATATTCAAGAACTATACTACCAAGCAACAGCTCCATCTCCATCCCTCCTATGCTCATTGATCAAAACAATGAAATATTAAGCTACCCAGCACAGAGCTCTGGGAAACACTGCTCACCACCCAGCTTCAACTTCAATCCTTCCTATTAGTAACTACCCTCAGTTCATGCACATTCAAACATATTCTAATGCACCTGCTAATTTCCCAATAATACCATGACTTAATTTTTTCCAAAAGCTGTCTACTGTATGTGGAATTTTATGAACATTTCTGGAATAGTTTTGGATTTGGTGAAATGGGCAGACTCATGGCAGGTGAAATTTAATGTAGAGAGTGATGCATTTTGAATGTAATAACGAGGAGAGGCAATATAACCAAGTGAATTTTACAAATTTCAAGCTGTCATGAAAACTGCAATAAATATTTTAAAGTTATAGCTGTAGAGTCATGCTTAATCTATGAGCTTAAGCTGTGTAAATTTATTGTATAGTGAAATTCTAATTTAAGAATGTCACCATTAATTTTAGGGCTAATTCATACATGCACTTCAGCAGATTACTCAGTATTCACAAATATTCGTGTTAAAACACCTTGTTCCAGCTCTCTTCACAAAATGAGGTTTTGCTGTTTACAGATAATAATATTGGAATGAGGTGGTTCCATTTTGTCTAAGTTGTGTCATAGCCTGTTCTTCTGCTATTTGCTTTTGTATCTCCTCTAGACACATTTTTTGTTTTCTTACTTCCATTCCCTTTGCCTTGCCTTGTCATTTAAATACTCCTGCCTTGCATCCTATCATCAATCTTATCTTTAGTTCTTTCCTCCCCACCCTCCTTTCCCTGCCTCTGTACTGCAATTTTCAAACAAACTAGGGAAACTGCAGTAAACATTTGAGGGGCAAAACAGGATAACTCACGAAAATGATTATGGGATGGCAATTTGTGATGAACTCACATTTGTTTGTTTTGTTGTGGGCAGCATGCAAACTTTGTGCTTCCTGCTCATTTACATGATTGCAGTGTGCAGCCAGCATTAATAAGTGCACTGTTGAGTGACTGCATGCCTGAAATGTTGGGATGGGTGGAGAGGGGTGCAAAACTTAAGAGGCTAGCACAAGTTCACATTTGCCTGCATTACTTAAAACTAACTTTCACCTCTTAAATGAGAAGTGCATGTTGACTGGAAACATAGAAACCAGGAGCAGGAGTAGGCCATTTGGCCCTTCGAGCCTGCTCCGCCATTCAATATGATCATGGCTGATCCTCAATCTCAATGCAATATTCCCATTTTCTCTCCATACCCCTTGTTGCCTCTAATATTCAAAAAATTATCAATTTCTTTCTTGAATATACTCAGTGACCCGGCCTCCACACCCATCTGTGATAGAGAATTCCACATGCTGACCACCCGCTGAGTGAAGAAATATTTCCTCATCTCAGTTCTAAATGGCCTGGCCCATATCCTGAGACTGTGGCCCCTGGTTTTAGACTCCCCAACCAGGGGAAACATCCTGCATCTAGTCTTTCTAGCCCTGTTAGAATTTTATACATTTCAATCAGATCCCCTCTCATTCTTCTAAACTCTAGTGAATATAGGCCCAGTCAAACCAATCTCTCTTCATAGACAGTCCTGCCGTCCCCAGTATCAGCCTAGTGAATCTTTGCTGCACTCCCTCTATGGCAAGTATATCCTTTCTTAGATAGGGAGGTCAAAACTGCATGCAATACTCCCGGTGTGGTCTCACCAAGGCCTTGTATACTGCAGTCAGACATCCCTATTTCTGAACTCAAATCCTCTTGCAATGAAGGCTAACATACCATTTGCTTCCTAATTGCTTGCTGCACCTGCCTGTTTACTTTCATTGACTGGTGTACAAGGGCACCCCGATCCCTTTGTACATCCACATTTCCCAATATATCTCAATTTAAATAATACTCTGCCTTTCTGTTTTTCACACCGAAGCACATAACTTTACATTTATCCATGTTATACTTCATCTGCCATGTGTTTGCCCACACATACAACTTGTCTAAATCGCCCTGAAGCCTACGTGCATCCTCCTCACAACTCACAACCCTGCCCAGTTTTGTGTCGTCAGCAAACTTGGAAATATTGCATTTGGTTTCCTCACCCAAATCATTCATATGTATCATGAATAGCTGGGGCCCAGGCACTGAACTCTGCAGTACATCACTAGTCACCACCTGCCATCTGGAAAAAGACCCATTTATTCCCAGTCTCTGGGCTGGATTTTACCGTCAGCAAGCAGGGGCGGGCTCGCTCGACAACACGTAAAATGACGTGCGGTGATATCGGACGGAACTCCCGACCTCACCGCGCCCCATTTAAATTTTCAGGAAGGCGAGGGCACAGCTAAATCAGCTGCGCGCCCGCTGACCTGTCAATGGCCAATTGAGGCCATTGACAGATCAACTAAAGTAATTAGTGGACCTGCCCGTCCAACCTTAAGGTTGATGGGCAGGCCAGGAGCCCCAGCGGGAAGTAGAAAAAACATGAAACCTCATTCACTGGCGGGAAGAGGTTTTATGTAGGGTTTTAAAAACTTTAATAAAATTATTTTGGAAAATATGAACACGTTCCAACTCGTGACATTGTCACATGAGGGGACATGTAAGGGAATTTTTTCTTCTACTTTTAATATTTTTGAAAGTAGAGGCGATCTCCCTGAGGCAGCACTTGGCCTCATTGAGATGAGTGCACTCTTTCGTACAAAAGAACGCGCTCTCGATTTTAGGCATTCCCCCCTGCCCGCACAGGGAGCGCTTCCCTACGGACGTCACGCTGGGTGGGCTTTAATTGACCCGCCCATGTAAAATGGCGCCGCACCTCTGATCAGGGGCGCCAATTGGAAGCACACCACACAGACCCGCCCATCAACTCCACCCCACCCCCCAGAACAGGGGGAAAATTCAGCCCTCTGTTTCCGGTCTGTCAACCAATTCTCACCCATGCCAGTATCTTACCCCCGACCCCATGTGCTTTAATTTTGCCAACTAGCCTCTTATGTGGGACTTTATCAAAAGCCTTCTTGAAATCCAAATACACCACATCCACAGGCCCTCCCTTATCTATTCTACTAGTTACATCCTCAAAAAACTCCAGCAGATTAGTTAAGCATGATTTCCCTTTCATAAACCCATGCTGACTTTGTTTAATCCTGTTAATTGCTTGTCATTCTTGGAAATTGGAGACTGATCTTGGAAAGACACACACATGGCATCGCATGGCAGAGAGTGGGCTCCAAGGTTCTCTGATGCAGCCCTGGAGGGCTTGGTGCTGTAGATGGACAGGAGGAGAGAGATCCTCTGTTCACAAGGGACTAGGATGTCCTTTGAATAGGAACTGTGAAGACAATGGGAAAAAATAGCCATTGTAGTCAGTGCTAGCAGTCTAGCTACAAGAACCTGGATATAGTGCCGCAAGAAGTTCAATGATCACATATGAGTTGTCAAGGTCAGTGAATGCATTTTCAAATGCCATATCCTATCAACTATACCATCAGCTTGACACACTGTTCAATTTACCACCTACTTCACACAGCTACCAACATTCTCTATCAACTGCAAGTCATACCTCACAGTCAAGGCTTCACCTGATCCTCACATACTTCGAACTGCTGCTAGCAACACATCCACATCTTACAGTTTGCACACACTGATTGCTATTCAACTATGACAGACACATCACCCAAGCAGAGCTGACTACATTCAATGCCAAACTTCCATCTCTCTTGCAGGACAAGGTGGTGTACATCTGCAAGCAGCATTACCCAAGGACAGGCATGGCAGCATGTCCTCAATCCGACTGGGGAGACTGTACTGGGCATCATTGAAGCGGCCATGACTGAGGCCTTGGCCGGTGACTGGGCTGAAAGCATCTAAGATGACAAGATGTTCCTTCTTAATACACCTTCTCACATCCCACTTCCCTCACGCCCACAATCTCTTTTTTAATTACAAGGTGCAGGTGGTCTTAGGATGCGGTTCTTGAATCCACAATCCCTCCCACTTCCCCACACTGCAACCCTACCCTTGTGCCTTTCTCCTTTCAGATTCCCAAGAGCTGCAACATTGTCAAGCAGTGGTGCAGGAACTAGAAGTGAAAAAGGAGGAGGAGTCTGATGATGAGGAAACACCATTACTTTCTTTCCCACACACAGTCACCAGCCCGGGCACTTCCAACTGCACAAACCTTTGGGTTCTTTCTGTACCCAAAAAAGGGGAAAAGGGCCATGCTGGTGCCAGCTCTTTGGAGGATAAGGTTGTGCACGAGTTCTGCTGCAGAGGATTTGGATGATATTTTTGATATGATAGTGTATAGAAGAGGCTGATGGGCATAGTCGTAGAGGTACTTGATCCGACAGGCCTGCCATAAAGCCTGCCTTCACTATCAAGGAGCATGGAGCTCCAAACTTGCACGTGGCTTTGTACTGAGCTTGGAACTCATCCTTTCCAGCGTGGAATTGGTGACCAAGTCCATTATCACACTTGTGGACTTGAGCATGATGCAGCATCCAATGTCTCAGTTTCCATTGTAGCTCAAACAGAAGCTACCCAAAGTCTGGGTGCTGCAGAGGAAACAAACTGAAATCATGAAAGCTCAGACTGCTACCAGTGTTTAAAGGAGTGGGAGGGTGACAGACTAGTCCACCAATCTGTCCTCCAACACAGTGCTGAGGTGCCACCCCAGGTGACCAACGGCTCTGTGGTACTTTAACCTGCTATCTTGTATCGGAACAAAAGTGTTTATCCTCCCACCAGCGCGACTCAGTCAGTGCCCTTGCTGTTATTTGTCAGCCAGCCAGCTCAGACTGCTGCCACCTATGCTGAGATGATACAGTCTGAAGCTGGACCCACAAGTCCCAGACCTCCTCAAGGTTGTCCTGCAAAGACATCTGTTGAAAGTCAGCAGCCTTCCACCAGCCATTCGGCAGCCACTGGGGTAGCTGCATAGGAGCACCAGGATAGACAAATGCACACAGAAAACAGGCGCAAAGGGAATGCATAAGGTTGATTAGTTGACCTTTGTGTGGAATATCAGATAGTTTGATTGATAAAGTTGGTTTGGAATGTTTGTTTTGTGTTGGCTTTTATTTCAGCATTGTGGCCAAGATCATACTGTAATGGTCAGTAACAGGGGGAAGATAAGGCCATTGTTTAATGAGAAATTGGGATTGTGTTCGCTGGAAATGCAGTCGGATGAATCGATCAAGGGTAGCCTACTGGAAAGGGGATGCGTTGGTTTCCCTTTTCCCTTTCTTCTCCCCTCCTCTTCCTCTTCCTCAGCTGATTGCTGCATACCTGGTGACAAGGAGTGTGCCCTGATGATGCTGAGTTTTTGCAGGATGCAGCAGACTATGATAAATCTTGACAAACACTGTCGAGGGTACTGATCAGCTCCTCTAGAGCGGTCCAGGTAATGGAAGCATTGCCTAAGCACTCGAATGGTCTGTTTGATGACATGTTCTTGTTATAAGCATCCAGACCATGTTTGTATGTGGATTACACACATCACTACAGCCATGGGCTGGGTGATTAATGGATAGCCCTTTTTGCGTACTAGTTACTCTCTGCTTTCTCACGGCAGTTCAAATGCTGATGACACAGTGAAGCAGCACAGAAAAATATCATTATGGCTGCTGCAGGATACCGGGCATTGAGCTATATGATGCTCTGAGTATGATGCGTGTGAAGAATGGCATCCTGCACTATGGGGAAGCCTCCAATCCTGGCAAAGCTATGTGCTTTGCCTGTTGCTTTTTACAAACTGAATGTCAATGACTTTCCTCATGTCCCTTCCCGGATGGCGAACTGTGAGATTTTGAAGATGTTGCTTGCTCCAGCCTGGAAGGAGCCCAATGCAAAGACGTTTGTGTCCATTATCCCCCTGAGCTGCAGGTCTGCAACAGGTGGCAGGTTTCACTCAGCACCCCTTTGGTGAAATGGAGACATTGCACATAGTTTTTCTCGCTGAGGTTGAGGATGGAGAATTGCTCCCTGAATACTCCAGCAGGAGATGGCCTTCTGCTGACAGCCTTTCTTCCTTTCTACCTCCTCCCTCTTCAAGCAGGTTGTCCTTCTCTGAGTTGCCCTTTCTCCATTTCCCTGTCATGCTGCAGGTTATTGGGATTGGAAACTACAGCAACCGTGACTTGAAGCAAGTGGTATGAGCAGAACCCTTGAAGACAGAACCCAGGCCTTCTCCAGGTGCACCACCACTCCCTGTAGAGCAATTTCAACTGGCAGTACAATCTTCCGAACACTTTTACTAACTCAGCAATAGCTGGTAAAAAAAATCAGCAACTGACCTGAATGTGTTTGATGACTCCTTTCAATGGCACTGGTGATGGACCCTCCCTTCTGCTGAAAGCATGTTCAGCTGTGTGGTGTTAACTAAAGCATTAAGGTTGAAAATGGCACCACAAGAGTCAAATCAGTGTTACAGATTGAGTGACTTTATAATCTGCCTAGTCTGCTGTGCAATGTCCTACTCAAAATGGTGTCTGGTGCAGCCCTCACTAGAAGTGTACATTCGTGACTTGGTTGCCATTTTAGACTCATAATGGCCCATGTAGCAGTGAAAAAATAGACGCTGAGGAACCAAATTTTTAAGGGTGCAGCTGTCAAGCTAAAAGTGTCGATATGTGTAAATTTATTTCACATCAACATTCTCTTTCAGGTATATCCCTTTAAGTTTTGGTTTAATTTGTACATGCATCTCAGTAGATTCTTCAATATTTGAAAATATTCTGGTTTAAATATCTAAATTCCTACTCTACCCTTGTTTGCAATTAATAGTACAGCAATGATATGATTTCATTTTGTCTAAGCTCATATTACAGCTTGTCTTTTGAAACTCTTAGCTTTTGAAAACTTGATGTTCAAAAATATTAGAGCAATTCATTGTTTTTACAATAAAATAATTTAAATTTTGTCTAATAATACAGTGACAAAAATAAGCACTTTACATGTTTCTATAAAGTTTCAGAAATACAATCTACATCTAAAGCTGATTATATAGAGTTTGAATCTTATAATTATTCTAAATAAATTATTGTAAACTCTACCCAGCAGCACTTTGATGCATGAACCATGTTATGGGTGAAGAATATTGCCAAATTTAAGACAGTTATCATTCTAATGATTGGAAAAGATTTTAAAATGGAACTTGATTTTATTAAACTGGGCAACTTTGTGACTGTTTCTACCCAAGTGTAACACCGGTTAAAGGTTAACAGAGTGAGAGTTAAAAAGTTGAACCTTGCAATATTTTAAACCTAAGGCTTGATTTCAACCCAGGGTCAGAAACCCAATGCCCGGATCATCCCTGGGTCCTGACCCTGCACTGCATCACTCACACAATGCTATCTTCATGTGTGGATGCCCTAATTAGGCTGGAGGTAAGCATGGGTGTCCAATTAGTGGCACCAAGCTCTGCCAGGAGGCAGGAGCTGACTGTTGAGCCCAGCCCTCAAAGTCAAATGGCAGCCCTGATAAGGCCTGCTGCTGCCTTGTAGAATAGAGGAGGCAAGACATCAGAGGGCCAGCCCCGTTGTGCAGAGAAGAGGCTAATGAAATGGTGCCACAATGTGAGGTACAATCTGAGACAATAATCCTTATTGCCAAACATTTTTACTAAGAAAAGACATTATTCATGGCTCACCGCATTGCACCCGACAGCTGAGCACTGATGTGCACCAGACTGTTTGGGTTTGGTGACCTGCGATTTTAAAGTCGTCCTCTGGCCTTTCCCAGCCTGTTAAGAAGCTACTTAACCAAATGAACAGGTAGTTATTGGAGGTCAGTGGGTGCCACCCACCCCCACCCCCAAATCAATTGATCTTACACTTGCAAATATCAGCTCCAATACTGGCATTGCATGAACTTTGGAGGCTTGTATAACGTTGGGATTGGCACATGTTGAATTGCCAAACAGGCATGCAGGTTCTCACAGCAGTCCAGCAATGTGCTCCAGGAGCACTGAGGTGCTGCACTGAGGAAGTAGCAGTGGCACCGTCAAGCATTCACCCTCACCATCAAGACAGCCCCCCTGCTGTCCTCTGTCATGATGACCACCTTCCTGCTGCACCGTTGCCACTCCCTTGCTGTTGACTGTCAGCCAACCAGCCTTCCTACAGTGTGACGCCCAGCATTTAACACAACACTCCAGTTGCGGCCGAACCGGTATTATATAAGGTCTAGAATAATCTTATTGCTTTTGTATCTCTGCCTCTATTATTAAAGCCAAGTGTCCCGTATGCTTCAGTAAAAACCTGTCAGCTTGTTCTGCTTCTTTCAAAGATTTGTGTACAAGCACCCGCAGGTGTATTTGTTCCTGCACCCTCTTTAAATTTGTACCATATTGCCTCTGTTCACTCTTCCTACCAAAATTTAAGGCTTTCCATGTTTGGGCATCAAACTTGATTTGTGATGTGTTCCCCATTTCAACAGTCTGTCTATGCCTTCCTGAAATATGTTATTCTCCTCCTCTTTGTTTACTGTATTTCTAAGTTTTGTGTCATCTGAAAACTATGAAATTATGCCTTGTAAACCAAAGTCGAGGTCATTATGAAAAGACAGCGTTCCTAGTGCTGGCAACTGGGGAATACCGCTGTATACCTCCCTCCAATCTGAAAAACAAAAGTTCTCAACTACTCTACTTTCTATCCTGTACCCAGTTAGTGTATCCATGCTGCCACTACCCACTTAACTCCATTGGCTTCAATTTTGCTAACATATTTGTAAGTGATACTTTATCAAACACTTTTGGAAGTCCATATGCACAACATCAACCACACTGCCCTCTTCAACCCTCTTCCTTACTTTATCAAAGAACTTGATCAAGTCTCTTCAAAAGTAATGTGCCGTTAAAAAATCTGTACTGATTTTCATTTATTAGCCCATACTTTTCCAAATGCCAAGTCATTTTGTCCTGGATTGTTGTTTTGAAAAGTTTCCCCACCACTAAAGTTATGCTGACTGGCCTGTAGTTGCCATATTTAACCCTCTGCCCTTTTTTTAAACAGGGGAATAACGTTTGACGTTCTCTGTCCTCCAGACCTCTGGTACCTGCATCCCTTCCAAGATGCGTTGGAAAATTGTGGCCAGAGCCTTTGCCATTTCTGCCCTCACTTCCCTCAGTAGAATGCATTCCATCTGGATCTGATGATTTTGCTATTTTGAGGATTGCCAACCTTTTAAGTACCTCCTCTTTGTTTTATCCTATCTAATATCCCTACTGCCTCCTCCTTTCCAGCTACACTGGCATCATTCTTTTCTCGAGTGAAGTCAGATCCAAAGTATTCATTTAGTACCTTAGCCATTGACTTCTGTTTCCACAAGAATATCTCTTTTTAGCCCTTAATCAGTCTGACCTTTACTTTGACTACCCTTTACTATACATGTGTTCTTAAAATTTGAGTCAATTTTTTTCCTGTCTTTCACACGATCTGGTTATTCTTGATAGATTTGACAAGCGCTTAGTCATGATGTTAGCTGCTTTTAAAAGTATCCGAAGTAGTAGAGCAAAACTAGAAATTCACTATAGCCAACTTTTCGACAGGTAAAGATCACACGTTTGGCAATGCCTTTAGATTTACCATGAATAGAAATGTACTGAAATTATTTAGCTCCTCAGACTGCATAGATGTTAATTGAATCAATCAACAAATGGAACAAGGTCAGCCAAAGAAAATATTTCTTGCAGAGGAACTCCCTAATGACTGTGGTGTTGACTCACTCCTTCCTACTTGTTACGCCCATTCTATACTGTATCACTCAATTTACCTTCAGGCTTCCCATTTATTCATTACAAATCATCAAGTCTTTACACAAGTAATAAGTCTTGACTCTATTGTTAATATTGAGATATTTAATGGTAATTGTAGATTATGCAAGTAATTCGATTTAATCTGTGATTCCTAATAATTTTGCTGCAGCATTTTTTGATAAAAACAAAACCAACATACACAAAAAGAATTTAAGAATTAAGTAGTCATAATTCCACACTCTTATCTCAACTCAGTCTAAAACAAATTAACTGCAAATTCAGGTCTTTGTGGCTATTTGCAGGACCTTGTCTGTGAACAAAATGGCTGCTATTTTTTCCTATTTGGCTTCAGTAATTGCAGCTCAAAGTCATTAATTTTTTTGAGGCGTTTCTGGAAGTACTGAGAGATGTGAGAATGAGAGATACGAATGTAAGTTTTTTTTTAAATTGTGGAGTATCAATCAACCATCAGCAACAAAAACTGTCTAAATAATCTTCTAGGTAGGGTTCTTGAAACAAGGCCTCTGTTAGCTGAAGTGTTTGTGCTATTTCCATGGCTGGTCCACTTTCTCCTAGAAGGGTGAATTTGCTGTGGAGCTACAGCAAATGAATTGAACATCATAGAGAGTCACCTCATGGATACAATAATCCAAATTAAAAGAACAATATGAAAGCTGTTAAAGTTTAAGGAAGATAAAACTTGCATTTATATAGCATCCTGTTTTTAGGGCCTTTCAAAATGCTTCACAGCCAATGAATTGCTTTTAAAGTAGTGTCAGTGCTCCTATATAGACAAATGTGACAGCCAAATTGCCCACAGTAAAGGTTACACAAACAAATAAGATGCATGGGGAGTTAACCTATTGTTGAGTGAGGGAAGAGTGTTGGCCAGGAGTCAACTCCCTACTTTTCTTCAAAGAGGGCCATCTGTTCTTTTATATCCATCTAAACATTAGAAAGCTTAACTTCTCATCAAATAGACAGCATCTCCATACATACAACAATGTAGTACTGCCTTATTATCAATCTAAATTACGTACTCAGGTACAGAGTGGGACTTGAACCCATAACTTTTTATATATGTCTATGGTCTGTGGGTATGTGTGTGGTTGGGTGGTTCTGTGTGAGGGGAAGATGCTTGTGTGGTAAGAATTCTACCAATTGAGCCAAGTTTGCACTTAAAAAATACTTGATATGAAAAATTAAACTACAGTTTCGCCACTCTTTTAAATCATCGACAATTCAGTATTGGATAATGACCAAACTTTTAATGTTCTGATGTCCAGGAGTCCTGAGCCTTTCACATATGATCAGAGGGTATCCTGAAGAGGACTGCTCAGTCACAGAGGCTGCTGCTGAAAGACACCTCTATCCCAACACAGGTGTCCAATGACCTTTGTGCATCTGTCACCTGTGTGCAGATTCTTGACTAAGACTCCCAGGCTCAGAGCCCTGTCCTCATTGCCACTTCTCTACTGTCACAGGGCTTGATGAATGGACCCTTGTAGAAGCCCACACATGACTTTGTTTAATGTGTGGACCTTGGTGTGCCATCATTGTCCTCACAATCTTGTTGGGTTGGTGATGTGTCAAAAAATGATGACTGGGACCACCTTGCAACTATAGCCTTCTCTGCCTTTGGAGCTGGTGAGACTCACAGTCCTCGTTCACCTGTTCTGCCATAAAGGTCTTTGTCTGGCAGCCCCCACCCTCTCCCCCCCACCTTGCTGCCATGGGTAGCCCTACCAGGAGCAGAGAGCTCCTGATGGCATCACTCAAGAGATCAATGAAACACACAAGCTTCTCCATTATTTCAAAATAGCAATGACAGAGAAGTGATGGGAAGAGAAAGCCTGAGAGATCCTACAATATGCTGACTATCATCATGTGCAAAGCTTTTTTGGAGCCACCAGGGCCATCTATAGACCAAGTGGGCAAAAGTCCCAGGATGGGGTTTCTCTTCCATCTGTCAACACTGGAATGAACACTTTGAATAAGTCCTCAACTATGAATCTGCATGTGCAGCTGATACTCTCCAGACTATCCTCCAGTATCCTGTAGCAGGATCCATGTGTAAACTGCCATCGATGGGAGAGTTGCAACAAGCAATCGAATGGATGAAAAACAACCACGTCTGCAGCCCTGAGAGTATTCCAGCTGATGTCTTCAAAGCTGGAGGACTTTGTCCACATCAAGGCTCCCTGCACTCATCCTATGGATTTGGGAGGAAAAAGAACTCTGCCCAGACTTCAGGAATGCGACGCTAGCAACAATCTTCAAGAAGGGACATAAATCTTCCTCTTGACCATAGGAAAAATCCTGACACATTCTCCTGATTCTCCTACTGCCTGTGGCTGAGGAGATCCTCCCAGAGGCAGAGGGCAAGATTTTTGGGTTGTCGGGTGGGTGGGCCTTGGAGCGGCCGGAAAACGATCCGCTGCTTGCAATCGGCCCCCGACAGTGATTTCATACTGGCTGGCCAGTTAATGGTCAGTCAGCGTGAAACTCGCGTTGAAATGTTCAGAGCTGCTGGGGTGGAGGCAGGAGGAGGGCGAGCGCTGAGGTCTGCGCATGCGCGAGGGAGCACTTAATGAAAGCTCCCTGAAGGCAGGGAGCTGCCTCACTGAGCTGAAGAATAATAAATCAAAAATATATATTTTGAAAATCCAGCCGTAAGGTTGGACAGGCAGCGAAAAATCTCTTAATTAACACTTTAATGGCCTTAATAAGCCTCTTAATTGATGGCGAGTGCACTGTCGACTCTCGTGTACGCCTGTCGACCAAAATATCGCGCGAGTGTGCGATGATGTCAGGACACTCGCCCAACGTCATCGCTATTTTACGTCTAATTGGGTTGGGCATGCTTCAGCCCGCTGGATGTGAAATTCTGCCCACAATGTGGCTTTAGAACTTCCAGAGGAATCTCTGACATGATCTCTGTTGTCAGACAAATCCAAAAAAAATCTTGAGAACAGCACCGAGAAGGCATCATTGTATCCATCGACCTGACTAATGTATTTGACTCAGTAACGGGAGATGGTGGGGTAGTGGTCATGTAAACCAGAGACCCAGGCTGATACCCTGGGGATATGGGTTTAAATCCCACCACAGCAGCTGGTAGAATGTAAATACAATGAATTAATAAAAAACCTGGAATGATGCTACAATGAAACTACCATCAATTGTTGTAAAGGCCCACCTTGATCACAGATTTCCTTCAGGGAAAGAAATCTGACTTCCTTATCTGGTCTGGCTCAAATGTGACTCCAGATCCACAGCAATGACTCTTAACTGCCTTCTGAAACGGCTGAGCAAGACGTTCAGTTCAAGCGATGGGCAGCAAATGTTGACCTTGCCAGTGACACCCACATCCCTTGAAAGAATTTTTTAAAAAAAGTAAATCATGAGGCTCTGTGGATTGTGATCCAAAGATCTGAATGTCCAAGAAACTTTATCACAATCCCGCAATTGCTTCATGGGGCAGGATTTTTACCTCAGTGGGCGGGCGGGAGTGGGAGTGGCCGCGAAAGCGCCGGCGATCAGGCCCCGACTGCAATTAATGGAGAGCCAGCGTAAGCCGTGGGCTGAAACACTCAGTGTGCCTGGTGTGTGGGGGGAGGAGGGCGAGCGTGGAAGTCAGCACAAGCCTGGGCGAGCGCGCAGTGAAAGCTCCCTGAAGGCATAGCGCTGCCTCAGGGAGCTGAAGATTTTTAACATTAAATATAAAGAACTGAAAAATAAGGGAAACATGTCCCCTCATGTGATTCCGTCACATGAACAGGGACACGTTAAAATGAGTTTTAAAGGTTTTTTGTAAATCACTGGTCAAAACCTCATCCCACCCGTGGATGAGGTTTTTGCACAAAATGCAAAGGCCGCTTGGCCTATGCGCACGTCCGCCAGCTGTAAGGTTGGATGGACAGAGAATAATTAAATTAGTTAATTAATGGGCTTAACAGCCCTCTTAATTGTCGGGCATGGGAGTCGGGAATGCGCCCGTTAAACAAAATATTGCGCGATGACATCGGGATGCTCGCCCGACGCCACTGATCACTATTTGACTCCCATTCAGGATAAGGGAAAAATTCTGCCTATGATGAAGCAATCCTTCAAAATGAAGCAACTGTCTTGAGTGGGATATTTGAAACAGACACCTCCAAAATGCTGACCAGGGTTAAGCAAGGCTGTGTGATAGCCCCCATACTATTCACAATCTACTTGACAGTGGTTATTCACCTCATCAAAGATCAGCATTAAATACCATCCAGGTCAGGCTTGTCCAACCTTTTCGTGCAAGGGGCCACATTTCAATTTTTTTTCTCACTCAAGGGGCCGATGAGAAAATTTCGGAAAGATAATGTTTGGCACAACATTAAACATGAACTTCAATAAAATGTTGTGGTATGAAGAAAAGATACAAGTTGGTGAGCAAAAATAAAGCAACATCAAAGCCATAAATTGATCATTAAAAAAAGAGTAATTAATAAAGATAACCATTGGAGTGTGAAAGGATCAAATTGTGTTTGTCCAGCTCACTCCCAGTCTCAGGGGGCTTTAATCAATTACCCTCACCCTCATCCTCACCCACTGCGTGAGTTGGTGTTAATGTGTAGGGGTAAGGGTGAGTGTGAACCCTGAGACTGGGAGTGAGCCAGACACACTTTCACTGTCTCACTCATACCCACACACACACTCTCACCTTCTCACCTACACACATACTTACATACACACACACACACACACGCCCTTTCACTCTCTCACGTACACACATACACTCACTCTCTCACTTACACACACACAAAATGTCACTCACACACACGCACACTCATCAACACACACACAACCTCATTCACTTACATACACACATGCACACAGACACACACTCTCTCACTCACACACACACTCATTCACACACACTCTCGCACATACACGCACACATATACTCACTCTGTCACTTGCATGCACAGATATTCATTCACACACACACACCCTCACTCTCTCACACAAACTCTCACTCACATATACACACATTTTCACACTCACTCTCACATACACACTCACTCTCTCACACACACAACAAAACACTCACACTCTCACTACACAAACACACACACAGGGCAGGATTTTACCGTCAGCGAACGGGGGCGGGGCCCGTTCGCAGACGTGTAAAATGACGTGGGATGATGCCAGGCAGAACTCCTGAGGTCATTCTGCCCTATTTAAATTTTCAGGAAGGCAGGAGCGCAGCAAAATCAGCTGTGCGCCCGCCGACCTGTCAATGGCCAATTGAGGCCATTGACAGAATCAATTAAGCAATTATAGGACCTGCCCGTCCAACCTTAAGGTTGACGGGCAGGCCAGGAGCCCCAGCGGCAACTAGATAAAACATGAAACCTGATCTACGGTCAGGATGAGTTTTCATGTAGGAGTTAAAAAATTTAATAAAGTTGCTATGGAAATTATGAACATGTCCCAACTCATGTGGCATTTAAATCTCCCCCAAACACGGCATGTGCGTACTCCTTTGTATAACTGCAGCGTTTTGGGGCCAGGATCCTCTAGTTAAAAATAGCTCATGTGACATTGTCACATGAGGGGACATGTAAGGGAATTTTTTAGTTTCCAATTTTAATATTGTTGAAAATAGAGGTGATCTCCCTGAAGCTGCACTTAGCCTCAGGGAGATGTGAGCTCTTTTGTGCATGTGCGTGAAAGCACGCACTCTTGATTTAGGGATACCACCCCCCCCCCCACCCGCACAGGGAGCGCATAGCGCTTCCCTGGGGATGTCACGCTGGGTGGGCCTTAATTGGCCCGCCCAGGAAAAATGGCTCAGCACCTCCAATTGGGGGCGCCGATTGGAAGCTCGCCCACACACGCCAGCTCATCAACATCCCCCCCCCCAACGGGGGGAAATTCTGCCCACACACATACACACTCACACACACCCCACCTGCAGCCATTCTCTCCTCTCTACCAGCAGCCATTTACTCTCCCTAGCCCCCAGCATCCACTCTCCACCCATGAGCTGCAGCCACTCTCTTCCCTCCCACCAGCAGCCACTCTTCCCCAGCTTGATAGTCACTCTCTTGCCCTACTTAGTAGTCACACTCTCCCCACGCTCGGTAGTCACTCTATCCTCCAGCTCGGTAGTCACTCTCTCTCTGCTCATCAGTCATTCTCTATCCCCATTTGGTAGTCATTCTCTCCCCTTGCTCATCAGCCATTCTCTCCCCCAACTCAGTAGTCACTCTCTCCACTAGCTTGGTAGTTATTCTCTCTACTCCTGCTCGGTAGTCGCTCTCTCCCCTCACTCGGTAGTTACTCTCTCCCCCTGCTCAGTAGTCTTTCTCTTCCCCCCACTCATCAGTCACTCCTCCCCCCAGCTCGGTTGTCATTCTTTCCCCTCGCTCATCAGTCACACTCTCTCTCTGCTCGGTAGTCACTCTCTCCCCCTGCTTGTCAGTCACTCACTCTCCCACTGTATACCCACTTGGCAGCCACTCTGTCTCTTCCCCACCCTCCCTGAAAACCTCCCTCTCTCACCAGCAGTATCACTGCTGCCTTTACGCCGTTTTTTCGTGCGTCAGACTGAAGGAAGCTGCCCCTCCAATCAGAAACTGCTTCTCTTCCACATTTGTTGCTGATAGGCTCGCTGAGCCAATGAACAACCAACACGGAAGAGAAATGGCCTGTGATTGGAGGAACAGCTCCTTGCGAACCTGCCAGTTCACTTACCAGAATTTTGAATAGGGGGACCCTAGGCTGGATAGAGAGGCCTGGTGGGCCAGGTAGTGGCCTGCGGACACATGTTGGACAAGCCTGAACTAGATGGAAAATTCTTTAACCTCAGTCACCTCTGTGTTAAAAGCTAAAGTGAACACTTTAGACATACATGATCTACAATCTACGGATGACTGCATTGTTGGTGCCCACCCTGCGCTAGATTTGCAAGGCACTCTTGACCTCTTCAATTTTGCATAAAAGAAACTCAAACTGTCCTTCAAAGTTGCCAAAACGAAACTCATATATCAGCCAAATATTTCAGCCCAGATATGTTGAAGGAGAGATGCTGGAATATGTTGAGCACTTCCGATATCTTGGCTGCCACCTGTCTCAGGAGACCTCTGTTGGAGAGGAGATCCAACAGCGGGTCAGCTGCATCAGCTCTGCCTTCTTCAAACTATGGCAGCGAGTGTTTGACAACAAAGGACTCCACAAGTCAACAAAAGTCCTAGCGTACAGAGAAGTTGTTGGCACACACTCCATTACTTCAGTGAGACCTGGACTGTGTATCAGTGACATGTAAGAGTGTGAGAGAAATTCAATCAGCAATGGCTCCACCGCACCCTGCAGAGTCAATGGGTGGAGTATTGAGCAAATGGAGAGACAGTAGCATAGTGGTAATGTCACTGGACTATTAATCCAGAGGCCCAGGCTTATCCTGTGGGGGCATGGGTTCAAATCCCATCATGTTGGCTGGTGGAATATCAATTCAATTACTACATCTGGAATATAAAGCTAGTCTCAGTCATGGTGACCAGGGCAGCTATCATCAATTATTGTAAAAACCAATCTGGTTCACTAATGTTCTTTAGGGAAGGAAATCTGTTATCCTTACCTGGTCTGGCCTACATGTGACTCCAGACCCACAGCAATGTGGTTGACTCTTAACTACATTCTGAAATGGCCAAGGAATTCACTCAGTTCAAGGGCAATTAGGGATGGGTAACAAATGTTGGCCTTGCCAGCAGTGCCTGCATCCCATGAAAGAATTTAAAAAATGCTCGTGTCCTTCTTGAAGCCAGCTCCACAAGCATTCAGGCAAAACTCCTGCCAAATTAACTTTTTTATTTAATTCATTCATGGGACATGGGCATCACTGGCTTTTATTTATTTTTTTTATCCCTTATTGCCCTTGTTCAGAGGACATTTAAGAGTCAACCACATTGCTGTGGGCCTAGAGTCACATGTGGACCAGACCATGTAAGGACAGCAGATTTCCTTCTCCAAAGGACATTAATGAACCAGATGGGTTTTTACAACAATCAGCAATAGTTTCATGGTGGTCATTAGAGTTTAAATTCCAGGTTTTTTTATTGAATTCAAGTTCCACCATCTGCCATGGCAAGATTCGAACCCAGGCCCCCAAAGCATTACTAGCTCAGTGACAATGCGAATACACCATCGCTTTCCCTGATGGGCTGGATACCGTGTCCAGATGGTTGAAAATGGTCTCCCCTGCCAAGTCCTGTCTTCTCAACTTTCAAATGGCTAACGTTCCAAGGAAGGATAAAGAATATGCTTCAAAGGCACCTTGAAGCTCTCCTTAAGCATGGCAGTAAAGGCTGGGAGGAACTTGCTGTCAGTCGTTTGGAATGGTGACAACTTGTCTTTCAAGTTTTGAATTACAGCACCTTGACGATGAAGCTGACCATCAGCCTCGAAGAAAAGGAATGGAAGCAAATCCTGCACTCCAGATCCCACTACTTCGTGGGAATTCCTGCCTCTTGTGCCCAAAGATATGCGGATCGAGAAGCGGCTTGTTCAGTCACAAGAAGACCTATGGCAGAAACTTGCAACCCTGAGTATATATCACCCTGGAATCGAGGGACAGTCAATAAAGATGATGACTAGAGTCCAAATTTTAAAAAACAATATGAAAGCTGCGAAAGTTTAAGGAAGATAGAGCTTGCGTTTATATAGCACCTTATCTTGTTTTTAGGACATTTTAAAATGCTTCACAGCCAATTAATTGCTTTTAAGATAATGTCAGTGCTCCTATATAGGCAAATGTGACAGTCAATTTGCCCATAGTAAAGGTTACACAAATAAATAAGATGCATGGGGAGTTAACCTATTGTTGAGTGAGGGAAGAATGTTGGCCAGGAGCCAAGGAAAACTCCCTACTTTTCTTCAAAGCAGGCCATCTGTTATTTTACATCCATCTAAACATCAGAAAGCTTAACTTCTCATCAAAAAGACAGCATCTCCAACAATGTAGTACTCTGTGCGTCTGTGTGTGTGTGCACGCATTTGTGGTTGGGTGCATGTGGATGGGTGTGTGTAGTAAGAATTCTACCAATTGAGCCAAGCTGCCACTTAAAAAATTCTTGATATGAAAACCTGAACTACAGTTTCCCCACTCTAATAAAATACTCTTTTAAATCATGGATAATTCACCATTGGATAATGGGCATACTCCTGATCTTCAGGAGACCTGGGCCTTCTGCATATAGGAAAGGACAGTTGTCATGTCTGGGATTTAGTGGAGGATTATCATCCCTTTAGTCTCAGGTACCTGAGGCAAAAAGCATGTTAGCTGTTGGTAATAATGTGCTGTACTATTATTATCTGTATTGCAAATGAACAATCATAAATGCTGGGCTGTTTTAGCACAATGAAAGATTTATGTATGCTGTTAAATTTGTTTCTGTATTGCAGTGGGGATTGATATTCCTAGTTTTAAGTGAGATGTTTGCTGCAAAAATTGATTTGATTGTATAAAAGTTTGGAGCCAACTGTTTTTCTCATTACCAAAATGGTAAACATGCATTGCAGTTCCACACAGTTTTAGTTGACAGAAGCATGACTGATTCCTTCTCGAATATTATCCTATAGGGTATGTGCAAATACAGTCTTGCTCAGGTATGAGGCCTTTCTTTAATTAATGGAGTTAATGTTTCAGGTCAAGATGGCCACCTCGATCTGAAACGTTGGGCAGAATTTTCCCATTGGCAATTTGGGGGCAGGTTCTGCTCGCCGAGGGGAAAATGATGTGAGATGACGTCGGCAGGAACCCCCAATGATATCCCGGTCCATTTAAATATTGAGGAAGGTGGGCGGACAGCAAAATCAGCTGTCCGCCCGCCGACCTGTCAATGGCCAATTAAAGCCATTGATAGGATAATTAAGATAATTTAAGGCCCTGCCCGTCCAACCTTAAGGCTGGCGGGCAGGCCAGGGGCCCCGGCGGGCTTCTGATAATACATGAAACCTTATCCACTGGCGGGATGAGGTTTCATGCCCGTTTTTAAAAACTTTAACAAAGTTTATGTCCTTTTTATTAACATGTCCCATCTCGTGTGAATTGTCACATGATGGGGACATGTTAATAATTTTTATATTTTTATATTTTTCAAGTTTTTTACACTGTCAGCCCTCTTTCTGAGGCAGCACTTAGTCTCAGGGAGCAGTGGGCTCTTTTGCACGCATGTCAGGCAGGCCACTGGGTGGGCCTTAATTGGCCCGCCCACTCAAAATGGCGGCAGGCCCCATTTCGGCAGCGGAGTTTGGCTGCCCACCCGTTGCCAAGCTGGTGGGGCCCGCCCGCCCATCAGGGGAAAAATTTTGGCCTTTAACCCTGTTTCTCTCCACAGATGCTGCCTGACCTGCTGAGTATTTCCAACAGTTTTTGTTTTGGTTTCAGATTTCCAGCGTCGGTAGTATTTTGCTGTTGTATTACCCTTCCTTTATTACCCCATTTACACAGCTAAATTGTATTAAAGTAAATTCAACTGACACTTTTTTTGGCAAAAACTTGATGATCTGACCCCGGAAATATTGACAATTTTGTCAGTATCACGCTGGTATAACTTGTAAAAGAAATGCGGCTCTCAAGCTGGGGGCTCTGTCTTGCTAAATATGTGTTTTTAGTTGATGTACAGGACATCCATAAGTGAGAAATATATGGTTGCATAAAGCAAATGATTTTCTGCCATATGTATCACTTATAAGAGGCAGAAAACCATATTAGATATACAGAGGATATTTAAAGAGTAGATTTGAAAAATGCAATTTATTCTTTTATGAATTGTCAAGTCTTTGTTCGAAATTCTGCATTCCACAACTAAATAGTTTTCTAAAAATTACACTTTCAAAGTCTGCATTTTACTCCAAAAAGAATTGATTTTATAAAAGGTCTGAATTTTAAATATAGTCATGGAGCTAAAGGCTTTATAGCTGGTCTTTTAGTTCCAAGTGCATAGACAGACTAAGCAGATGCCCACCATGAGGGGATGAAATGTCCCTCCAGGTGCTCCTTCCCCTCAAGGAATCAGGCTGAGGCCCTTGGGCACCTGAGGGAGGAAGAACAGCAGCTGGACACCCCTGGGTCATCCACTCAGGAATCTCAGAGCCTGGCCTCTCCCTCTGAGTTCCCTTTGCCTGCAACCTCTTCAACTTTGCTCTCTGTCACCACAAAGGAGTAGCTGCCCCACAGCAGGACAGCCAAAGCAAGCCCGGGCTTTCAATGCCTTGGTGGGCCTGGAAAAGTTAAGAACTTGTGAACACAAGTGGTTGTACTGGTGAACACATTTTGTCACTTTATAATCTTAAAATATATTCACTTTCACTGAATAATGTGTAATGGTGTCTTTCAGTTTCATTTACTGGATTCGTGAGTCTTCCCCCTGCATCCCACCCCACTAGCAGTTCAGCTGCATGCAGCCAGACCATGAGTGATTCTGAGGGAAAAGTGTGTGTGGCAGGGCCTTTCAGAGCCTTGCGCAAGCACTTTCCCACACATGTAAAGCCTTCCTCCATCACACTCATCTCAATGTCCTGAGCATTTTCAGTGCTGACTGCTGGGGTCCTCTTTCAATTGTCCATCTGAGCTGACCTGCATCTCCACCCACCTACAGATCACACTCCCATGCAGAACCTGTGCCCGCCCAACATGAGGCTCCGCTCACTTTAGATCTCAGAAGCATGGTTGTTATAAGGCTTGTTTTCTGCTTTCATCCTTTCCCCTCCCCCAGTCACCCATGTCCTTTCCCCCATCACTGTTGATCCCCCGGCAACACCTTCCACCTCCCACCATCACCTACCAACCAGAACCTTTTCTTTCCAGGATGCCCAGATGAGCATGCACATTCCCTATGTTCCCAAGAATCCCACCACCATCTACATTGACCTCCCCGACCTCCTCTTCCCACCCCTAGCGTCAATTTCTGCCTCTGAGCCCCCACCAACCACCCTAGCTGTCTCTCTTACCACTACTGTTACACCCTCACCCTCCCACCATACTGGTTCACTTTGTCCCCTCTCATACTCATCATTCCCTCCTACCACACCCACCCTCATTTTGCTCCCCAGGAGACAGTCATCACCTCCACAGACTCCTCCCTTGCACGTTCACCTGGACATCCACCCCTTACTCCCTCCTTCCCCCGGACTCCTTCCTCCGCCTGGACTCCTTCCCCACTCCGAGCTCCTTCCCTTATACATTCCTTCTCACTTTCCCCCACCTCCCCAGTTGTTACATTCTCCCCCATTAAGCCATCTTCCCCCGTACTCTCTCCCCCTCAACCTCACCCCCGACACCTTTGTGAGCTGCTTCGCGGCACAGCCATGTCCATGAGAATCCACCTAGCACGCGATGCACATGTTCCTGCAGGGCCTGGTAGCTGATGTGAGGAAGGCCCTTACGGTAAGTCCCGACTTCTGCATGTCACACTTGTCAATACGTGTTCTGGGCAGGCATGATTTTCTGCCGATGAGGGGATATAATTCTGGCCAGCAGGGCTTATAATTAAATGCACATGTATTAAGAATGAAGTTCCCAACAAGTGGTGGCAGGAAAGATGGCCCACCATTGACTGGTGGAGCAGGTGATCGCAAACTGGTTTCATGACGTCATGAAACCGATTTTTGGCCCTCTCGCCATATTATCTGCTCGCGTCCACCATGACACCTGACACCTGCAGGCACAGAAAATTCCAGCCACTGTGTGTATAACATATTTAAGGTTAACTTTTTAAAAAAAAATTCAACCATGACTACACTTAAATTGATGCATGGAGGGGAGGGCTTGTCGTGCAGTGGTTGCACCCCTACGTTTGGGCCAGAAGCTCTGGGTTCAGGACTTGATAGCCACAGAGGGCATGTTCATAAAAGTGGCCAAGCAGATTGATTATCAACCTGTAAATTCTTCCAATACGCCTGCTGACAGGCCATAAGTGTGCAAGAGTTTCCTGGTCAGCCATACCGCAGAAGGCAATGGCAAACCATTGCAGTACTTTGCCAAACATAATCATGCACCAATTTAATGGAAGTCCATGGTCACCAATACCCTCTCAAGGGCATGGTACCTGAAGGAGGAGGAGATGTATGTAAGGTTTATAAAAAAGCAGAAAGTGGAAAGTCATATTATACTTTGATGGGTGGAGTGGACAATCGCAAACTGGTTTCACAGCAGCATGAAACTGATTTTTGGCCTTCTCCCCACATTGTCCACTCGTGCCCGCCATGACACCTGATACCAATGGGTTTGGATAATTCCATCCCTAACCACCATGGATTAGAAGATGGTCACCGTTATTGGGGTGGTCATTGCTAAGGCCTTGGCCAGCAGCAGGGCCGAAACCATCGAAAATGACAGTTTACTCATACATAATCATCCTTCACATGTGCCAATTCCCCGTTTATCCTATACAATCTTCTAAACTACAAGTTGCAGATGGGTAAGCATGGATCTTTTCATTTCCATTTGATGGTGATGGCAAATTAACTGGCTATTGCAGGGGCTGCTAACCAATTTCAGGGCGGCATCCAGCCCCCAAGTGCTGTCGGCCCAATCAGAGGGCCAGCAGCTCTGCAGCCTCAGCAGTGCCACCGATAGTGGTGGCTAGTCCTGAGGCTACAACTCCAGCCTCCTCAATACCAAGGTTCCCTTGAAGACATGTAAGTCTGTTTGGGCAGGCCCTGGCAATCAGGGCAAGGGGCGTTAGTTTGTTACAGTGATGGAGTCTTGGGTATGGAGGCCATCATTGTTGCCGAGGAACCCCTCCGTGGGCTGTGGGGTGCCAATAAGGAGAGGCCTCTCCAGGAATCACAGGGAGGTTGTCAGGTTTTACCTGGCAGTCTCCCCACAAAGCAATAGGCCCCCACGATGTGGGTAAAATGTTCTTAGGAATGGAATGTGTCCTTGAATTAGGCTCTTAAATGGCTCAATTTGCCTTGCACTACGATTCCCATCACTTGCAATATGCCATAGTGGCTGGAAGGTGATGGTCTCCCCTCACCTCATGGCTGGGCCTCAGTTATTTCTATAATTAGTGACTTAGATGAGGGGACCAAGTGGAATGCATCTAAGTTTGCTGACGACATAAAGGTAACAGGAAAAGTAAGATCTGAGGAGGACACAAGGGAAATAATCAGGTTAAGGAGGTGGCAGATGGAGAATAATGTGGGGAAACATGAGGCTATTCACTTTGCATTGATAAACAGAATATTTTTCAAACTGTAAGAATCTATTAAACATGGGTGTTCAGGGAGTTTTGGGTATCCTTGTACACAAAACACACAAAGTTAACATGCAGGTGCAGTAAGCAATAAGGAAGGCAACTGGCCTCCCAGTGTCTTCCCCTGTTGCCAGCTCTCTCATCTCCCAGACCATCTTCAAAGAGCAGGGAAAATTGCGCACACCCATGACTGTGTATTAATGACCTAATAGTTGTTGGATATGGAGGGAGAAATAGTTCCAGTTGTGACATTACTTAGTGAATATAGTTCACCGGCTAAATGTTTTAAAATGTCCTCATCTTACCTGCAGTCTATAGCAACATTAAGCTAGAGTAAATGTGGCATTGTTAGCTACTTTGATAAGCTTTACTATTTAGCATTAAAATCAAATAATCAATGGTTCGAGCTTTCTCTAAGGAAAAATCAAATAATTTTACAGATTTCAAACATAGAGATCATTAGTGCAGGCAACCTATGGATAGCTAGCAATATAAGCAGAGTCACTCTGCTGAAAATGGGCTCAAACATTTGAAATGAAAGGTAACAATAAACTCATTCTCCCTCTTCACTTAAAGACAGGAGCAAAACACAATGCCTGTGTGTATAAATTATTGTGAACAAGGTTGCCAAAGATTCCCCTTTGAAACATCGAAGTGCTTTTTCATTTCTGATTCTCTGGCAAAGAACCAAAGATTAATTTTCAAAACAAATGAAGTGTGTTTTGGGGAAAAAAGACATTGCCCGTAAGGATATTGCTGTAATTATGCTGATTGTTTGGATATAAGATTTAATCGTGCTCAGTTGGGAATTGTTTACTCCAGCTGGGTGGAGATCATACAAGGTTACAAAAAGCTGTAATATCCATTTTAATGTCCAGGGGATGTAATTTCATATGTATTCGACCTATTGGACCACTATATACAATCCACTTATTTATATTTCCTCAACTGGAGGCAAAATTAAATTCAAAAACAATGTTTAAAATAGCAACTTTTTCCACTTCCATAGTATCTTATTCCTTGTGAACTAATAATATTTGCTCAATGCCATGAAACAGAAAATGCTTATTGGCAACAAAGACACACTTCTGAAGTAAAGCTTAAATGAAGTTGTACCAAATGGATCGCATACCTGTCCTTGGAATGTCAGTACATTAAACAACATAGGGCCAAAAGGCAGGTGGGGGCACATTCCGGTATACATCACAAGATATACTCACACAGGTCCTTTATTAGCTGTAGAGCACTTTGGGCTGTCCTGAGGTTGTGAAAGGTGCTATATAAACATAAGTTCTTTCCCGTGTCAGTGGCCGAAGTTTGATTGGTGAGGGGAGGTGCCCTGTTCTTCATATCTGTCAGCCATATGATACCAGGAAACCCAGCACTCAGCTCTGAAGAAGAGTCATATGGATTCGAAACGATAACTCTGTTTCTCTCTCCACAGACACTGCTAGATCTGCTGAGTTTTTCCAGCATTTTCTGTTTTTAATAACTCAGCACTTGCAGCTGGTACCAGGAGAGAGGTGCTGGTTTGACCCTTTCCACTAAAGAGGTTATGGTAGCCCCTTTCCCAAGGTCCCCTTTGTAAAATGGCAATCTTAAAAATGATTCTAAAAAAGATAAGGAATGTTCCTCAGGAATATTTAACTCTGGTGGGGTCTACTTCCGCTGCTGGTGAGCTGAGTATGTCTTGTCTAACCAGGTATGTATTGGTTGTCCCTGTACTGGTTACCTCTGAAGACCTGGGAAATACAGTTCCAAGCTTAGGGGTGTCCCTGTCCCTGTCCCCTCTTTTGCTGATAACATTATTTGGGTGGGCAGTGGTTCTACCCTCGAAACATTAACCACTGAAGTTATGGCAATAGTGTGCAAAAAAGGCCATGAATATTCTATATATTGACAAACAAAATTCAAATTTAACCCAGCACTCACTCCACTGTTTACATATTTGACTCTGTCTTTTACTTACGGTTTTTTTCTCTTAGGTATTTTGTATGAAATTAAGGATTTGTGTCTTAACATTGGTGTAATTCATTTGTTGAAGAACAGGTTGATATAAACACTGAGGCATTGAAATTCAGGTTAGCAAATGGAGATGTTTTCCTCAGACTTATTTCCTCCAGTTCCATGCAGGACAATGGGCAGCAAGACTCTGCCACAGCCCTGGTCCATTGCAATCTCTTTTGCTCCAGCCCAGGGGGTGTCCTGCTCTTGAAGGTCCTCCTTCAATGAACTTTGTCAGGTCTGCTTTGGTCACCCTGTCTTCTTTTTCCATCTGGTGGTGTCCATTCTACTGCCACTCTGGCAGTGTCCGGAAGCTATGTCTATACTGTCTATGTCCAGAAGTGAGGTACGGGTCTGACCACTCTCAATTGCTTCTTCAGCACAATGTCCCACAAAAGCTTCTGACAAATTCTCTGTTGGTGATGTTATCTCTCCATGTAATGCCCAGGGTCTTATGTAGGCAGCGCTGGTGAAGGATGTCTCACTTACGTGACATCTTGCCGTTCTCTTCCACGTCTCGCTGGCATAGATTGTTGTTGGTACCACAATGGACATGTAGAGTTGCAGCTTCATGACTGTTTTGATGGTGTTGGATGCCCAGACTGTGTGGAGCTCCTGGAGGACCAATGCCGCTTTACCAATTCTTGAGTGAACATCGGTCTCTGCATTGTCCTCTCTGAAGATGTTGCTTCTTCGATAGTGGAAGTGGTCAATGTCCTCAAAGTTCTGTTGCCCCAGGGTGATGGGTGGGCCTTGCTGCCACTCAGTCATCATTGTCTTGGTTTTCTCGCAGCTGATGAGTAGACCAACTTGGCACCATTACTCTCAAGTCTGGTCATGTCTTGGAGTGCGCGCAATTCTTCAGTCAGGAAGGCGATGTCATCTGCAAAATCCAGGTCGATCAGGGTGTTGCCACAGGATGTCAAAATCTGCATGAATCTAAAATAATAATTACAACCTGCCAAGTGCACAACATAAATTATTTTCATTTGTAGATACACTACTTCCTACGCCTTTCCCAACAACTGGGGAGAGTTGGCCCAGATTTTCGGTCTTGAGTTAGGAGTGCAGAGATGGGACATTATCTGGGCCCACAATCTTGAACCAGGAAAAAGGTCAGATTTTTGTTCTGGGTGGGGGGTTGGGCTGGATTAGAAGTTGGGCCCGCTGCCTCCAGAACAAGTGTGGAGGCTGCCGGGTGCGAAGGGGGATGGCCGGAAGGCCGGCCTCTGTGCATTGGCACTTGTTGAAGTTATTAAAAGAATAAATAACCCAAAAAACAGCCTTATAGCCCACACCCCTCTCATCCCCATACCCCCATACTCTCCCCATGCCCCATCCATGCCATCCTATGCCACTCTGTACCCCTCAATGCGGCCCTCATGGTCCCTAATACCCTCTATGCTACCCTATGCCCCTCTACCCACTCCCATGACCATTAATAGGCCCTATGCGACCTTACACCACTCTACCCAACCCCCATGACCCCTCATAACTACCATGCCACCCAATGCCCCTCTACCCACCCTGCATTGTCACTATTACCCCCATGTCACCCTATGCCCCTCTACCCACCCCTATGGCACCTCAAACCCCCTGTGCCACCCTATGTCCTGCTACCACCTCCATTGTCCCTAATACTCCCTGTGCCACCCTATGTCCCTCCACCCACCCCCATGTCCCCTCATACCCCCTATGCAACCCTATGCCCCTTTACCCAACCCCATGGTCCCTCATACCCTCTAAACTGTCCTATACCCCCTATGCAGCCCTATGCCCCTTTACCCAACCCCATGGTCCCTCATACCCTCTAAACTGTCCTATACCCCTCTACACACTCCATGGCTCCTCATAGCCTCTATGCCAACACATTGCCCTACACTCATCCCCATGGCCCTTTATAGCCCCATGCCAACTTAGTGTCAACTCATGCCAATCCATGCCCCCAACCACCGCCCATTGCCCTTATCCCCTCCATGCCAATCCACCTAATATCCAACCTCAAGAGATATGCTGATAAAAATCTTACATCTCATTGACAAAAAAAGTTCAATATATTGAAATTCATTCAACTAATCTCTAATGGAAACAAACATTGCTATTCTACGACCACTTGGAGCTGTCAATCAAACCATTCACTTAACAGGCCTCCCACTGTGATAATGTTAGGTTGTAAAATCAGTCATGCAGCACAAATCCTATAATCATACCCCTCAGGCTTTGACAGTTCTAATGAGTTTTGACAGTTCATTGACAGCTTTGATAGCTCTTTGACAGTTCATTGACAGTTCCAATGAGCTTATGGTCTTTTTACGCACAATCATGTCTAATTTTAACAACCCTAAAGGGCACTTGACCTACCCAAAGGGGCCTTACCTCTCCCAAAGGCCACTGGAAATCTCCCAAAGATGTTGCAGCACCATATCCAAAGAGGTACCTTACCTCTCCAAAAGGGTGCCCTGGCTTCCAAACAAATCCACAAGGTTCAGGCCTGCTCCTACCAAGTATAATCTGCACACTTTGGGTTTCAGGCACTGACCTCACCAAAATCACACGAGTGGAGACATCTGCTGATTTATATGGGCAGCTGCCTCTGTGAACCCGGATACGTGATTTATAACCTGTTCCCATTTGGCCCCTGTGAAAATGGCGGATGCTGGTTCGAGGGTGGGACACCTGGACTCAGGCCTCTGTCAGCATTTTCATGCAGACAGAGATCCTCCCTGCCTGCGCAAAAAATTCTATTCTTAAAATCACATTAATTGGTACACAACTAGATTAGATGTTTAATTATGCACTGCTGTATACTGAAATAGGAAAGTTATGAAACACCACAGGACTGCAACAATAAGATAACTTAATTCACATCCATATAACAACAGCTTGAATTTATATAGTACCTTTAATGTCATGAAATGTCACAAGATGCAGGAATGTTGTTAAACAAAATTTGACATCAAACCACAAAAGAGGATATTAAGAAATGTGACCAAAAGCTTGTTCAAAGAGAGAGGTTTCAAGGAGAGTATTAAAGGAGGGGAGATAGTTAAAGAGGCAAAGAGGGATACAATTCCAGAGATTAAGATCTAGACAGCTGAAGATATGACTTCCAATGATGGAACATTTAAAATCAGGGATCTCCAAGAGGCCAGATTGGAGGAGCACAGAGACCACTTCCATTCTAAATAAGCTTATGTTCAACTTCTTCCCAAAATCCAAGCTATTATTCTTAACATTGCTCAACATTCCCCAGGATACAGCTGTGCTCTCCAGCATGTTGCTGCCTACTGTTCCAACTGTTTCTACCTTTCTATTTAACATCACTCCTCCAATTTCTGATGTCAAAAGCTTCTATCTCCATCATTCCAAAGACTACCACTATCCTCAAAACTTGCTCTTTCTCCCTCGCTAGCATGCCTGATATATTTCCTTATACTGCCTCTACCATTCCTAAGTCTACTATTAAATTCTGTCACCATTCCTAATAAATAAATCAGTACTTGTTTAATCTGCAAGAACAGCAACTCTCCGTTATACAGTCATTCTTCAAACAACAAGATCTGTCATGCTCACCCCATTCACCATCTGAATCATTCACTCCTTCCACCACTGAGTCAATGTGTTTATGCGTACTATCTACAAGGTGCACTATAGCAACTCGACAAGCCTCTTTTGACGGCACCTGCCAAACCCAGCAGCTCTATAACCTCGAAGAATAAGGGCAGCATGCACTTGGGAACACCACCACCGCCAACAAGTTCCTCTCCAAGTAACACACCATCCTGACTTGGTACTATATTGCTGTTCCTTCACTGTCGCTGGGTCAAAATCCTGGAATTCCCTCAGTAATTCTGTACCAACACAACATGGACTGCAGCGGTTCAAAGAGGTAGCTCACCACAACCTTGGGATGGGCAATAAATGTAGTTCACATTCCATAAACAAATGAAACAAAAACACACACAAATTCTTCACACTCTGGATTGTGATGTGGGTGGGGGTAAACTGGGTTAAGCACTTACATTTGTGATTCTATTCTGGGTGTGAAGTTCTCAACTGTCATTATAAGTCTCCCTAGTTTAGAGGAATATAAATTCTTAACTTTGCATAGAGTGAAATACACCTAATTCTATTTTCCTTGTTTGATGGGTCCTTCAGAGATGTTAAAAGAAGCACAGAGGGTAGCTGTGGAGAGGGGAACTCAAACCTCAGATGTAACAGGAGAATTAGAAGTCAGAGGTTTGATGAAAGAGTTATATGCTGCCCCTCGGTGACATGATCTGAAAATACAATGTCAGCTTCTACATGTACACTGATCACACCCAGATCTACCTCACCAACACCTCTGTCCTTTCCACTACCTACGATTTGAAGGTCAAACCATTTAAGAATTGTCCTCAGCAAGAAATATTTGTGCTGTGATCATTTGGGAAAAGGGCTTTTAGTATGAACAAGACAAAGTGTGAAGACTGTGTGTAGTCCGTTCCTTTTAGTAAGGTTGTAACCTTGTTGTAATGTAGCCTTATAGACAGAAATGAATGAGTAGCAAAACCATGCTAGCTGCTTCCAATAGCCTGCAACAGCAGACACATGTCATGGTCCAGGACATTTCCATACTGACATCTATCAGCATTGACAATATGACACTGGAGGTTGTTGATAGCTTCCCATATCTAGGCTCCACAGTCATCAGCAATCTGTCACTTTATGCTGAAATCAACACACATTACAAAACTGCAACTATTATACCCAAGCTGAGTAAGAGAGAATGGAATAACAGCAACCTGACAGAGAACACTGTGAGTCAACCAAGCCTGCATCCGCTGCACATCATCCAGAGTAGTGAGGCCTGGAAAACATATGCCAGGCAGGAGAAAGGCCTAACAGCTTCCATCTTCGCTGTGTCAGACATATTCTCGGCATCTCTTGGCAGGACAAGGTCATCAATTCAGAGGTCCTGGAGTGTGCTAATTCCATCAGCATACACTCATTGCTAAGCCAATGATATCTGCGCTGGCTCAGCTATGTTCATTGGATGGATGATGACTGTATACCCAAAGACCATCTGGTCACTTGGTCACGGCCTAATGGTCTTCCATACCTCTACTACAAGGATACCTGCAAGCGGGATATGAAGATGATGGACACTGACACTGACAACTGGGAGGCAGTTGCTGTAAGCCTGTGCTCTGGAGGCTGGCTGTTTGGAAGAGCATTGGAAGAGATGAACAGAAACAAAAAGCTCAGCTAGCTGAGAAGAGATGCATCTAGAAAACAGGCCAACGAACCTGGCACCTTCTCAGCTCAATGTCTTCCTCTGCAACTAAGGCAGCAGAGACTGCCATGCCAGATTGGAGCTCTTGAACCACACCAGGCTATGTTTAGCACAGAGTTGACCACCACAGTGCAAACCATTGTCTTACAAGACAGAAGGCAGCCAAGCTATGATAACAGCAAAACAACAGATAACACTGACATGCAAATTGAAGGATAATGTAGATTGTCACCTAATAGAATCCAATGTGTTCAAGCAAAAAAAATTCTCACCCTAGTCTTGCTGTTGCCAAATTTAGTTATCAAAAATTCAGGTGACAACGTGGATATGTATAGAATAACTTTCAAGCAGGGATTCAGTTTTATGGAATGTACATACTCTGTGTACTTTGTGGCTTTCACCCATCACACTAATATACTTCTTACCTTGCAGCTATATACCTGTGTTTGTGATCTTGCTGCTGTTCTTGTGATGGAAATGACTCATCCAATTCGGCAAGTACATTTTTGGCAGCAGCAAAAACTGAGGCACTCCCTGGGTATGGCTGCTGAATTTCCCTGACAGTTGTCATGGGAGGGCACACTGCCTTTGACTGGGGCATTTACATGAAATGGAAAAATGTCTAAGAGAGGAAGATGGAAAATAGTAAAATATTTTAGCTAAACAAACAAAAGAAAAATAACCTCCAGTTTCACTTATAAAATGAGCTGACAGTACACAATAAAGAATTGCTACTTAAAAAAAAAAGCCAGCTGCAGAGCCATCAGGGAAGCTCCAAGACTAAGACATAATGTTCATGACAGAATATTGTCAGAATATAGAACACACTGATGCTCTTTCAGTCATGTGAAAGGGCTTCAGGTTCAGCGATGCTTGTAGTAATCATGAGGACAAATTTTCATGTTGCTTGCCTGGTGTTGGCTGGTATGATGCAACACAAATCCAAATAAATACTTGCATGTCTAGGACTGATTTGTTAGAACTGAGGATAATAACTGGTGATTTGATAGAGATGATTACAATGATCAAGGAATGGAGCAGACTAAATAGAAACTAACTATTTCCAATAAAGAAGTCCAGAACAAGGCGATGTGGATATATGATTAACTGGAAGGGACTTGGACAGAGAGCAGGAGAAACCTTTTTTTGCATAAAAGATTGCATTACCAGAGTTGATGATTGAAGCAGAGATCTCGTCACCATTTAAGAAGATTAGATTGTTTTTGAAGGAAAATGGAAGAAAGGAATATGGGACTGGAACAGGCATGTGGAAATTGGAATGCTTCTTATGTGGAGAATAAACATGCCAGATTGGAGCTTTTGAGCCACACCAGGCAATGTTTAACACAGAATTGACCACCATAGTGCAGTATATTCTGTATTGCAATTTCTATGTACTATAGTTCCACATAATTTGTATTGCTCCAAAAAGTCTAAACTACATTCAAAGGCCAAGTTCCACCATTCATCAGAAATCCTGCGGCAACATGGAAAGAATGGAGAATCAGTGAACCATGTCTGTTTGGGAATGAAATGCATTCATGTACTAAAGGTCCTACCCGAGTTGCCATAGTCATGTGCCATGACGCACAGACTGGGGCCACGTTACATTCAGTTCTAAAAAAGACATTGGGCGAAATCATCCCAGGTTTGCACTAAGTGTGGTAGCAGCCAGGAAAAAGAACGTTTTACCCACCAGCTGCAATGGCGGCTTTTCACGCTTTTTCAAGCTTTTCACTTCTCCAATCCCACCTCATTAATCATGCATTCCCAGGAAACATGCCAGTTTGATGGCAGGTGGGTTCTCATTTGCCTGCCACACTGAAACATCGCTGCTCCCTCAAGCCGAGTGCCATATTTAAAGTGCAGCCGCATGCACATCTCTCAGCGCCTCCAGCCCAGGACTGCTGCACAGAAGACATGGCCCCGAAAGGCAAGAAGACTGCAGCCCCCCAATTCAGTGATGCATTCCTGGAAAGCCTTTTGGATGCCGTGGAGGCCCGCTGTAATATCCTCTACACCCGGTCTGGCTACAGGAGGTCCAGCAGTCTCACCACTGTGGTTGGTAGGCAATGGCAGTGGTGATCAGTGCAAATTCGGCACAGAAGAGGTTGGCCATCCAATGCAGAAAGAGGATGAATGATCTCATCTTTGCTGCTAGGGTAAGGCAGCCATCACTCTAAACTCATACACTTACAAGCCCATCACACGTTTACTGGCATCTCATTGTCAGCTCAAGGGATATCACCACTCACTCTCTCACATACACCCTCACATCTCCATCTGCTCTCATTTCTTCTGCAGACTGCCTCCTCAGCCCTCACCATCTTGAGGCCACTTGCACAGATAAATTTGTGCCCCCCTGCACACCCTGGGATACTCACTTCCCCAGTACAGCCCTTGACCTGCAGCTTCTTCCATTGCCTGGGATCACTTCTCCCCCTTCCCCAAGCAAGACCTTGCCCTGCAGCTATTGAAAAGACACCCCTGCCTTATGGTTGGTCTGGGAGGTAGAGACCTGCCCGTGATGTGTTGCTGTTTGCAAAGCCTGGTACTGATGATTGCGAGTGTTGCCCGAAGCAAGATAGGCAAACAAATCTCCAAGTCCCATGCGAAGTGCTTGCTAGGTGGATGTTGCTTATGTACTGTTGTGAAACATGTCGAGATGATGCTTGGATGACGCAGCGTGGGGTGATGATTCCAGCGAGCAGGGCTTATAATGAGATGTAGCTGTATTACAATGAAGTTCCCAATGTCCAACAGCGGGAAACGCAGCCCGCCATTGACGGGCAGAGCAGATGATTGCAACTGGTTTCACGATGTCATGAAATTGATTTTTGGCCTTCTTGCCATATTGTCCAATCATCCTGCCAAACACGCCCACCGCCAATGGGCATGGAAAATTCCATCCAATGTACTAAAAGCAATGTACTCTGAGCTTGTAACATGGTGTCAGAAGTGGAGCTGATATTGAGATTTGAAGAGCTGGAGAGAAGCCACAGCCACTGAAAGGGAAACACAGAAATGTTCACAGCTGCAGAAGGCTGCTAAATAAAAAAAATGAAGCCCTCAAAAGTAAGGCTATACTATAGCGCAATACTCATGCCGAGAGGACAAATTAATCTGTGAGCCCAATGCAATGGCAAGAATGAAGGCCTGGAGTTCCAGATCATAGATAGTACGCAAAAGGCACTCATCTCAGCGAGAGTAAGTCTGAAGCTTGGACTGGTAACCCTAAACATGTCAAAAGAGATTTATAACGTGTCACAGCACACCAAGCCATTGACTGCTGACAGATCCTAGAGGAGTACAAAGATGTGTTTACGGGGTTTGGATGTCTTCCTGTTGAATATTATCTCCAAGTGGATGAGAGCGTAAGACCAATTCAGCAACTGTCAAAAGGAATTCCAGCCGCCCTCAAGTCCAGCCTAAAAAATAAGATACAAGAGCTGGAAAAGAAGGGAGTAATCGAGAAAGTAACAGACGTGAGTGCAAAAAATCAAGGTGAAATGGCAGAAAGCCATATTTCATTTTGACAGAACTGCCAAACCATTGCCAGAGTTGAACATTGGAGAGCCAGTCAGGGTACAAACCTTCAATGCTGTCAACAGGAATCTGCCCACATGGTAACTTTTGGGACATGCGTACAGCAGTTGTCATCTCGATCGTATGTGGTGGACATTAGTGACCAAATACATTAGCACAACGGCAGGCATATATGAACAACTAGAGAAGCTGTTCTTTCACTGCAGGCAGCTGATCAGGAAGATGTGACCTCACCAGCTGCACAGAGTACAGAGCGACCATCACTTCCAGAGGTCCACCGGTCCCAGCAATGGAAATGGGGCAACAACAATAGTTACCAAGGCAACAACATGTGCCATGGGAATGACACTCTCCAGATAGGGACCATCGCCCAGCTGAACAGGCAATGACAAAATGCACGCATACTATTAAGAGACCTGCATGATTTAACAACTATGTAAGCAAAGCATAAGCAGAGACTGATGAAAATAATGAACAGTTTGTTAATGCATGAGAACAGTGGGTGTATAGTGATTAACTCAGGTAACTCACAGTTACACATGTTAATACATCCAAATTTGTGTTTTGTTCATTATATAAAGGGGGATGACTCAAATTGAAATGTAATCATGTATTAAAGGTGCTACCTGGCTTTCAGTAGTTATGTGACCTCTGCAGGGGGCACAGGTTGGGGGTAAACATTTTACATTCTAGTAAAGACATTCGACTAGAAGCAATGTATTCTTTGAGCTTGTAACAATGGCCAGAATTTTTCCCTCGGGCAGGCTCGGCAGGAGCGGTCGGCTCCAATTAAGGCCCACCTTGCATGGATTGCGAGCAGCAGCACTGCCTGTATGGGCGGGGGGAGCAGGGAGAGCGGGACTGGAGCACAGTTCGCACATGTGCACAAAAGAGTGCTTCAGTCTGCCTGAGGCATGGAGCTGCCTCAGGGAGATTGAAGGGCTTTTTAAAAAAATTGTAGAAGACAATAAAAGTTTAAAAAAAATATGTCCCCTCATGTGACTCTGTCACCTGAGCTGGGACATGTTTTTAATTCAAAAATAAAGTTTTCAGTTAATGTTTATTTGCTTTAAGAAACCTCATCCTGCTTGTGGATGAGGTTTCCTAGAAAATGTAAAGGCCGCTTGGCTTTTTTGCCTGCCTGCCAACCACAAGGTTGGATGGGCAGCGTAAATTTGATTTTATTGAGCTTGTTAATGGCTTTAATAGGCCTTTCAATTATTGGCGGGTGTGCATCCAACTCCTGCGCGCACCCGCCGAACCAAATAACACGCAAGTTCGCCTTGACCTTGGGATGCATGCCCGATGTCATCACGCATCATATTACGCTCGGGCGTGTTGGGCGCATGCCCCCATGCTGAACATAAAATTCTGCCCGATGTCTGTGCTCAGTTCTCCCTGATCTTTATGCCTTGTGAACTGAGCATCCCACAGCAGAAAAGAGCAGGGAAATCCGTCCTAAAGCCTTCTACACTAGTGTAGGGAGAGCAATAAGGGGAAGGAAAACTAATAGCAAGGAAGCCCGGTTATTCCCTTGAAAGCCCAGAAAAGCTCCCTTGATTTTCTAAGCCCACAATGACATCATTAAAAAATTTAAACCATTACTACTCTGAGGCCTCCATAAGACCATAAGATATAGGAGCAGAAATTAGGCCAATCGGCCCATCGAGTCTGCTCCGCCATTCAATCATGGCTGATAAGTTTCTCAACCCCATTCTCCCGCCCTCTCCCCTAACCTTTGATCCCTTTACCAATCAAGAACCTATCTATCTCGGTCTTAAGTACACTCAATGACCTGGCCTCCACAGCCTTCTGTGGCAATGAATTCCATAGATTCACCACTCTCTGGCTAAAGAAGTTTCTCCTCAACTCTGTTCTAAAAGGTCTTCCCTTTACTCTGAGGCTGTGCCTTCGGGTTCTAGTCTCTCCTACTAATGGAAACATCTTCCCCATGTCCACTCTATCCAGGCCTTTCAGTATTCTCTAAGTTTCAATCAGATCCCTCTAAACTCCATCGAGTATAGTCCTCAAACGCCTCCTCTGAATCTGGGTCTGATTCATGGCACCTTTCCTTGGCACTGAGCCTAAATCACGTGACCTGCAGTTAAAGAAATATTTGGGTCCAAATGACATCATAGGGCCCTGGCTTTTGAAAGTTGATAATACCTATTTCTGCCTACAGAAAACCAAGAGTTAACATTAAGGCTGGCTAAAGTGCTCTGGGAATGGGGAGATAATTATCCTGTCTCTATTTTAACCCCTTGCACACCCAGTTCTTCCTAGGTGCTGAGGGGTTGGGTGGGGGAGGTAAGATCAGGATTATTGATTTTATTGTTTTTTGTTGAAAGGGAATTTTTATTTCTGAGTATAAGGTTAAAATGACTATTATAAGATAGAAAAAATCCAATATTTTAAGCAAGTTTATACTCGTATAGATTATATTTACTTTGAGGATTCTGTGAGAAGAAAAACAAAAATGCTGCTTATCTGTTTATATGGTAGATTTTCTTGCTTCTCTCTTTCTGTCTCACCCTCTGCCCCATGGCATCATGAGATCATGACACATCGTCTACACTACTGTTTTATGTAATCCTATCTTCAAGCTCCTACTGCTTATTCCAATCTTGTATTCTCCTCACTTCGACAAAGCTGTTCCTTGCACTAACCCCCTCACTTTCATTGATATTATGGATTTATATAGAACCACATAGAACTTACAACCAGAAACATGCCATTCAGCCCATCTGGTCTAATCTGCTGTTTATGCTTGACACAAGCTTCCTCCCACCCTACTTCATCTTATCCTATCAGCTATCCTATCCTTTTGCTCTTTTCTCCTGCAAGTGCTTATATAATTTTCCTTAAATGCATCTATGTTTTTCACTTCAATTACTCCAAGTGTATTAAGTTCCATATCCTAACCATTCTCCAGCTGAAGTAGATTCTCCTGAATTCTTTATTAAGTTTATTAGTAACTATCTTATATTCATAGGCCATAGTTTTGGATTCCTTCACAAGTGGAAACATTTTCACTAAATCTATCCTATCAAACCCATTCATAATTTTAAAGACTGCTATTAGGTCACCCCTCGATCTTCTTTTTTCTAGATAAAAGAGACCATGTTCAGTCTTTCCCGATTTGATAGATTTACCTTTCACTGTCCCCTGGCTCTCTGAACTTCACTACCCTACCGGTCATCAGGTTTCACTCCCATTGCTCATCCTCCTCTGCTGGTATATCTGACACCATAACATACCTCCGCTGGACTCCTGAATAAACCTTTGTTTCTTGATGTCAGCTTTTCACTCCTCCTTTGTCCTCCAGCAATGTGTCCATTCTAAATCTCTTTGAATCAGCACCTCCCTGACCTCCTTCTTTAAGATCTTTCATAAAATTTATCTCTTTGACCAATCTTTAGGTCACCCCTTCAAATATCTCCTTCTCTGACTCGGCATCCATTCTGGGGGCTTATGTCCCTATGAAGCCCCTTGGGTCATTTTTCTACATTATATATAAATGCAAGTTGTTATTGTTTTAGGGGAAAAATTTGCTGTGTAAGATCCAGTAAAGAACAGTTCATATCAATAATTCTGAGTTATTCTTAAACTACTGTGACTGTCCTAGGAGTAAAGGCATATTTGATTGCTCAGCCTTGGTCTAAATGCAGCAGTCCAGTTGTTGCTTTAAAACTGTGGGTTTCAATTTCAAAGGATATTAGCCTTGACGACACTGCTTTAGTTTTGGTTAGGCAGCTAGATTAGAAGAGACCCAGCCAAATTTAACTCTGATGGACCGCCTCCTTAATCCTTACATAGACGAAACTAGTTTCACAAAAATTCCTCCTCAGTTGTCACTCATACACTGGTAGAAAGCAGCAGCCAGGCTGGCGATCAGGGCTCGTTCACTTCAAGGCTAGTTTCTACAAATTCTTAAGATTCCCTGGTCTAGAACTGTACAAGATCTTCTGGTAAGTTTTAGGATTGCATTTATCCCTTATATGCTAAGTTAATACAGTCTGCAGTAAAAGAAGGTTTGAGTATCTCAAACTAAAAGTCTTAATCACAGATTTGTTTCTTATTCAACAAGACTCTATTCTGTTGAAGGAAAACTAGAAGAAGGTATACTTCTATTAAGGCATTTCTTGTTAACCTTGTTAAATCATGAAACTATCTTTTTCAATGTGTTCATTAGTATCCCAGAGACATAACTGACAGTGTTGGTCTGGTACTTATTAAGATGTGTGCAGGATCAAAATATCACTCCTGGTTATTTTGTATTTTTGCCAAGGAAACTTGACTCAGAAACAAGGGCTGTAGCAATAGAAAAAAAGCAAAACGGTGTTTGGTCATGACAGTTGTAAAGGAGAAGATCATGCTACTGCATATCAGGGCAAGAACTTCAGGCATGTCCACTATGGTTTTGATTACCATGCTGTGTACGAAGCACACAAGGTCAGAATTTCCAAACAGTGGAAAACCTGCCATTAACATTTTGCTTTGCATTAGAATGAAAATTTAATTTATACTTTTCTCTGTTTGACAATAGTAGAGGTTTGTTTGTGCTAAATTAGTTGAGGGTAGAAAAATAAATGTCAAATTCTGGGTGATCCCAAATGATACAAAATATGTACACAATTGGACACAGAAAGCACTGGCTCCTGCTTGTTACAAAATTAAAGGGGAAGTAATGTAAACTACCATTTCATTTGGAATGTGTTATTTATCTCGACTGCAAATTACACAGAAAGTAAGGAGCAATAGGTCAAACAATAATGAAAGGATAATAGGCATTGTGTGTCTTGGGACTGCAAGCAGCTGAGTGTTAACTGATAAACAAGTGAGCCAAAGTGAAGTTTAACAGTACACAGTGGCATCTGTTCTGATGATGCCACTTTCCAAAACTGTTCCTCTGACATGTCTTCCTTCTTCCTTAACCGAGGTATTTCACCCACGGTGGTTGACAGGGCCCTCAACTGTGTCCAGCCCATCTCCTGTGCATCCGCCCTCAGATCTTCCTCTCCCTCCCTGAACCATGATAGGGCCCCCCTTGTCCTCACTTATCACCCCACCAGCCTCCGCGTTCAAAGGATCATCCTCTGCCATTTCCGCCAACTCCAGCATGATGCCACCACCAAACACATCTTCCCTTCACCCCCCCGGCAGCATTCTGCAGAGATCGTTCCCGCCAGGACACCCTGGTCCACTCCTCCATCACCCCCTACACCTCAACCCCCTCCCACGGCACCTTCCTATGCAACCGCAGAAGGTGCAACACCTGCCCCTTTACTTCCCCTCTCCTCACCGTCCAAGGGCCCAAACATTCCTTTCAAGTGAAGCAGCATTTCACTTGCACTTCCCTCAATTTAGTCTACTGCATTCGTTGCTCCTAATGCGGTTTCCTCTACATTGGAGAGATCAAACGCAGTCTGGGTTTCTGCTTTGCAGAACCCCTTCAGTCTGTCTGCAAGCATTACTCAGACCTCCCTGTCACTTGCCATTTCAACACTCCACCCTGCTCTCATACCCACGTATCTGTCCTTGGCTTGCTGCACTGTTCCAGTGAAGCTCAACGCAAACTGGAAGAACAGCACCTCATCTTCCGACTAGGCACTTTACAGCCTTCCAGACTGAATTTTGAGTTCAACAATTTTAGATCATGAACTCTCTCCTCCATCCCCACCCACTTTCCGATCCCCCCCTTTTTTCCCAATAATTTATATAGATTTTTCTTTTCCCACCTATTTCCATTATTTTTAAATGTATTTCCATTCATTGTTTTATCTCTACCTTATAGCCTATTTTGATCCCTTCCCTTCTTCCCACCCCCACCAGGGCTATCTGTACCTTGCTTGTCCTGCTTTCTAGCCTTAATTAGCACATTCCTTAGAAAATATCACCACCTTCCACACCTCTTTGTCCTTTTGTCTATGACATCTTTTGGCAATCTCCACCTATCACTGGCCCTCTATCCAGCTCTACCCCCCTTAAACCAGCTTATATTTCATCTCTTTTCTATTTTTACTTAGATTTGTTGAAGAGTCATACGGACTCGAAATGTTAACTGTGTTCCTCTCCTCAGATGCTGCCAGAGCTGCTGAGTTTTTCCAGGTATTTATATTTTTGTTTTTAACAGTACACTGCCTGAATTAATAACAACTTTGGAGTTACTTGTATTTTGCAAAATATTTTCTTGAAATAATTTTTAACGCTTATTGTGCGTTTGATATAAATGATGATATAGATTAATATGATCTATATAAATGGATATGAGTTTGTATCAAGGAGAGTATCTTAAGATTGAACAGAGTTTAGTTATGGTATACACCACACAAAATGTGATTACTCAAGTAGCCACATTAACTATTTGGTGTATAACGTATAGCAGTATCAGAATGCTTGAAAGTTATCAAATACACTCCTGCAGTAATCATGTTCTGTCTCACAACTAATGTAGAAAGTAAGCAGCTGCTCAACACATTTTCAACAATCACAGCATTAGGTTCTGGGCAGTAGCATTCAGTAAAACACAGGTTGCCCCATGCAGTTCATGTTATTTCACAGCAACTATTTCATTAAGTAGTAACACTTGTGAATTTCCCACAAAGTGAATTTACATAATTTTACATACCTGTCATTCCATTTCTGTGTTGTCCAATTGCTTATCTAATGTCCAATACCAGATTAGCAGCAATTTCCTCCGAATAAACATTGGAAAGTCTGAAGCCATTGTCTTCAGTCCCCACCACAAACCCTGTTCCCTCATCATTGATTCCACCCCCCTCCCAGCCTCAGACTGACCCAGGCTGTTCATAACTTCAGCGTCCTAATTGACCCTGAACTGAGTTTCCAAATCCATGTCCTCAACATCACAAAATCTATCGACTTCCCCTTCTATAACATTGCCTGTATCCACTGCTGCCTCAGCTTATCTGCAGCTGTCACCCAAATCCATACTTTAGTTACTTCCAGAATTGACTATTCCAATACTCTCCTGGCAGGTCTGCCATTTTTCACCCTCCAGAAACCCATTCAAAACATTGCTGCCCATTTCTTAACCCGCAGCAAGCCTGGCTCACCCATTACATCCACGTTCACTGATCTGTATTGCTCCAAGTCCATCAACAACTCAATTTTAAAACTCTTATACGCGTGTTCCAACCCCTCAATTGCCTCGGTCTTCCCAATCTCCATAACATTCTCTGGCCCTCCAAGAACTCTGTATGCCTTCAACTCTAGCCTCTTGTGTATTACCCCAGGTCAGTTGCCTTCAGCTGATTAGGCCATAAGCTCTGAAACACCCTCTGTAAATATCTCAGCTTCTTCACCTCTCTCTCGCCCTTTAAAATGCTCCTTTAAATTTATCTCTTTTACTGGCTTCGAGTTACCCATCCTAATAACCCCTTCTTTGGCTCGATGTCAATTTCTGTCTGATTATGCTCCTGTGAAGCATCTTGGGATGTTTCACTTCATTAAAGGTGATGTGTAAATGCAGGTTTTTGCTGTTGATTTTGTTGATGGTGCACTTACCGAATCCAGTGAATAGACTAACTAGATAAAGAAAACACATCTGAATCAATCTTTGCACAAAATATTTAACTTCGGAGCTCACTAGTGGTTGTTGAATGTAACATCTCAGACTTAGTAATAGATAAATAGGCAAGTGCTCTCTTTGCCAAAGTACATGATTGTATGAGATCCATATGGTTCATGTCTTTCACACACAATGGCGAATGAACTGTTTGTATGTGCAGTGAACTTTGTGCATACAATGTAGTTAGACTGGATAAAGTTTTGTCAGCAAAAAAAATACGATCTTGATTGAGCTTTCTGGTATCACCCAGACATGGCTTGTTCCAGCACTTCTGTGAAAAGTTAACATTTTCCAAAAGCTTTTTTAAGTGTAATGTTTTACCTATTGGAGTGAGGACATGTTAATCCATATTAATTTAACATTTCACATTCAGTGGGCTAAATGTGATTTATCAAATGAAATACTAGAGCAAAAAGCAGCTTATATTCTGATCATTCTTTCTTTTAGAGTAATTAAAAGGATCCTATTTCAGTATGCAGCTATAACATTTCAAGTCATGTGCATACACCAACATTTTGTGGACTCTCTAGCCATTAATAGGAAGTTAAGATTTAGAACTCAGGAAGCAGTGAATGCTTCACAGTAAATTTTATTTACAATGTTTTGTGCTATAGCACTTAGAAGCTGATGCCAAAAAGCAATCTTGGCATTGACTACTCTACATTGTTTGTTTGACTGTTAAATCTCCAGGGTTACTTCATTCTTCTTGAAATATGCAGGATTGTTTTCAGTTTTGTTCTAGAATATATTCTCTCCTGAATGCCTTTTTATAGTAACGGGGTGTTTGGTAAAGCAAGGTTACAAGTAATTAATTAATTTGAGTGATAGTTCCTTAAATCTGTCTGACATCAATTAGCCAGCTACATTTGGTTTTAAAACAGGAGTAAACTGAGATTTAGCACAGAACTGCTAGGTCACATACAGTGAACAGAATAAAACTTAGACTTCTCTGAAATCCTCAGGCCAATAAAGACAGCAGCCTTGGCAAGCAATCACAAGGGTTGCCATATCTCTTCTGGGTTCCAGCCCCGTCTCTGCTTTTGACAGCTTCAGCCTTACATGTAATACAACCCAGATGTATGATAACGCCTAAGCTGCATGCCTGGGTTAATGGGTCCATTTAATTAGGGAAATTTAAGTCTTCTTTGTAGTAGTTTCATGTTATTTGCCAATATTACAGTAATGATTACACTTCAAAAGCATTTCATTGGCTATAAAGCACTCGGGAGATTCTGCTGATGTGAAAGGTGTCATGTAGAGGGGGGAGAAATTGAATAAGGCTGGTAATTGGGCATTGGGGGTGATGACATTTCATTAACCTGCATTCATTTGTAGTAATTCAGGCAATGCGCAAACTTTCAGCTGCCTGCTATTTCAAACGATAGTGAAGTATCGCCTAATGCTAAGCATGCTGTTGAGCGACTGCGCGACTCAGCAAGTGGCCTAAGTTCATGTGAGGCTAGCACCTCTTAAGGATGAGGTGCATTCTGAGGGGCTGGAATGGATTAAAGAAGGCTTTATGAGCTGAAAGAGGAGTAGAAATAGTTCAACAGGCCAGCAGCATGCTCCAAAGTTCTTTAATGCAGCACTGGAGGCCTTGCCACAGGAGGTGGACATGCTGGAGAATAGAGAGATCTTCTGCCCTCAGGAGGCCCTCCAAATAGACACTATGAAGGTAGTGAGACCAGACAGCCATCACAGACAGCAATCTAGCTCCAGGAACATGGATGTAGTGCCACAAAAAGTTCAATGACTTCACATGAGTGGTAAAGGCCAGTGAATGCATTTACACTTGCCACATCCTTCCAAAAAGAACAACAGGCTGAACAAGTGCTCCCTTCACTACACACCCTTCATTCACCAACCAACAACTTTATCAAGCACAACTCACACCTCACATCCATTGGGTCATCTCATCCTCGCGTATTTAGAAACTAGTTACAAGCTTCACATTCACATCTCCCAACTTGTGCACACTGCCATCTATTCAGACATGGAGGCACATCACCCAAACACATTGCACCACACTCACTGACATACTTTTCCCTTTAATGAGGACCAAGTGACCCATAATCATATGCAACAGCACCTGCCCACAGGGGACAGGCTGCATGTCCTCAGCCCCATCAAGGGGTGCCCTCATTAGACCGACCATGACAGCAGCCGTGGCCAATGGTAGGGCTGAAACCATAGAGGATGATGTATGTTCCTACCTAATCCACCTTCTCACATCCCACATCCCACAATTTCTTCTGATTGACAAGCTGCTGATTGTGTAAGCACGCACCTCTTATGTTCCCTCACCTTCTCTGACCACAACCCAATCATTGTGCTTTTCTCCTTTTGAATGTCACTTGGTCAAGCTCTGGTGCAGGAGGCTGAAATGCAAGAGGAGCAGAAGAAGAAGAGACACCATCACTCAATCTGACATTCAGAGCTACTAGCTCAGATACTGGCACTGCGCAAACTTTACAGGGTAGCCACAAGGCAGGATCTGCATGTATTGAGTCACCAGGCACAAGTGAGCTGCAGCCAGGACAGGGGGAAAGGAAAGCAGAAGTGCCAATTCCCCAGCAGGCCAGATTGTACAAGTTCTGCTTCAGAGGGCTCAGATGACATTAATGGGGCAGCATATAGAAAAAGGAAGATGGGCAGACACCTAGAAATGCCTGATACATTGGTAGGCCTTCCAGAGAGCCTTGTGTCATTGTCAAGGAGCATGGATGAGTCTGGCTCCAACTTGACAAAAGGCACAGATCCCATCCCTTCCAGCAGTCCGCAGCCAGGCCTTCTGGGTCTAGGGCTGCTTCAGAATGTCCTGTAAGGCGATCTGCACTCTCCCATTTAATGTTGGCAGCCGTGCATCAGCAATTGGAGTAACACTTTGTAGCATCACTAGGAAAGGCAACAGCACCAAAAGAACAGGCACTAAGGGAATGTACGAGAGTGTTAGATAACTTTTACATGGAATAATAGATGATTTTTCTGGGGTTAAATTGGGTTTTAGAGTGTTTTTTTCAGCATTGTGACCAAGAAGAGGTTCTGCTGTTCATAACTGAGGGATGATAAGGTATGAGACTGTTACACAACAAGGATTTGGAGTTGTATTCAGTGGAACTGTGATTGAATGAGATGATTACAGACAATCTGGCTGGAAAGGGGTGCGCAGATTGCCTATTCCTTTCCTCCGGCTTCTCCTCCTTTTCCTCCTACTCTTGCTCCTCCTCTTGCTTCTGCTTCCTGAGCTGCTCGCTGTATCCATGGTAGCAAGGCTGTGCCCACATGACAGGTTGTGGAGGATACAGCAGGTCATCATGAATTGGGAAATACGCTCTGGCAAGTACTGGAGGCTCCTTCAGAGGTAGCAGGGCCATTGTTTCAGCTCCCTAGTGGCCTCCCCCATCATGCCAAATGTGGCTGCATGGCTCTCATTGTACACAGGCTGTCCCCGCGTTGTTGGGTTGTGGAGTGTTGTCATGAGCCAGCTATTTAGCAGTTAACCCTTGTTGCCCAGTAGCCAGCCTCTGCTTTGCCGTAGTGAGTTTAATACTGAGGAAACAGCGAGTGGACTGGTGCAAAATAAAAGCATCATGACTGCTTTCAGGATAATGGGTATTCACCAGCAAGATGTGCTGGGTGTGGTTGCACAGCACAGCACATTCAGCAAGCGGTAACCTTTGTGGTTGTGGTACAACTCACTTTTAGATATGGAGCCCACAAAGTCACATGCGCGTAGTTGGTGGCACCCTGCTTCATTGAGAATCGTGCAATTGTGTTAAAGCCATGTGTACGATCTGCTTACTTCTCTCTGTCAGAAACAACACAATTAACTCCCCTCCCCAGGCATGTGATGCAGCAGTGGATGGTGAACTGGGGTTACAACTGTTGCCTGACCCAGCCTGGAAGGATCCCAATCCAAAGTAATTCAGGACCACAGTTACTTTCACAGCCATTAGCAGCAATGTCCTTGCCCTGCTCTGAGACTGCAGGTTGTGAGTGACAGCAGAGTTCTGCGAGCACCTCCTTTGTAAAGTGCAGGTGCTAGACAGACTGCTCGTGACTTAAATGAAAATAAGGGAAATGCTCCCGGATGACCATAGGTAGATAAGACTTCCCGCACAGAGCCCTTCTCTCCCTCCTCCCTCTGCAAGCATCTTGTCCTCTTCTTTGCTGCCTCTGTCTATTTCCCTCTCATGCTGCAGCCCAAGGGGAAAGGGAACTATAGCGCCCATGACTGGGAGCAATTGGCCTGACAAGAACCCTTAGAGTCAGAGCCAAGCTTTTCCCACGTGCAGCACCCCACCCTGTCAAACTCACTAACCTTAACCAACTCTGGTAATCACCCAAAAATCCTACAAGTGCGAGCATTGTCAGTAGAGATTAATCAGCAACTAACTCGGAAGTGGTTGATGATTCCTTTAAGCAGTGTTGGTGGTGGGTCCTTCCTGCTACTGAATGTAGTGTTCCTGAACACTGATGCCACCATCTGCCTACTCTGCATACTTCCAGTGCACATTCCAAACAACCTCAGCAAAATGATGTTTGGCATGAGTTGCGCTGGAAATGTTCATTTGGAACAGGACAACATTTTAATACCAAAATGGCACCTGCAATGCAGAAACTATGGGAGCTGCAGAACCCAATTTTTGTGGCCAAATTCTTTGGTGCAGCAAAAAAATTAGCAATTTACTTTATAGTACTAGAGGAATCAATTTACTTCTAATTTTGTTCTAAGCACTGTGACTCACCAAAACAATTTATTAAAGAAATATAGAGACAGATTTGGAACTTGGAAAGAGTTCTGTAAAGTAAGTATAGGAAATAGACACCACATGGACTATAATGGATCAAATTTCAATTGAGGGAGGCACCACATCAATCATATGAACAAAACAGAAGCAGGAACAGGCCATGTGGCCTCTCGAGCCTGCTCCACCATTGAATAAGATTATAGCTATTCTTCTATCTCAACTTCACTTTCCTGTCCTATCCCTTGATCTCTTAATGTCCAAAAATCTGTTGATCTCAGCCTTGAATATACTCAATGATTGAGTATCCACAGCCCTCTGGGGTAGAGAATTCCAAAGATTCGCAACCCTCTGAATGAACAAATTTTGCCTCATCTCAGTCCTAAACAGCTGACCCCTCTCCTGCATGTTGACTTTCTGTGATTTGTGCAAAAGAACATAAGGCCCCCTTCCTGCCAGCATTTGCTAGTCTCTCACCTTTTAGAATACATTTTACATTTCTATTCTTCCTACCAAAGTGGATAATTTCATATTACCTTAAATTATATTTGCCACATTCTTGCCATTCACTTAACCTGCCTGTGTTGCTTTACAACATCTTTGCTTCCTCCTCAGCTTACCTTTCCACCTACACCTAGCTTTGTATTGTCAGCAAACTTTGTCCCTTCATCTATTTCTTTATATTTTTAATGAAAAAGCAGTGGTGGGAAGGAAATCTGCCAGCCTCACCTGGTCTGGCCAGTTTGAACCAAGGCTGTAATGAGGTCTTCAGCTGCTTTGTCAATGAACTTCCTTCCATCATAAGATCAGAAGTGGGGATGTTCGCTGATGATTGCACAACGTTCAGCGCCATTCATGACTCATCAGATACTGAAGCAGTCCATGTCCAAATGCAGCAACACCTGGACAATATTGTGGCTTGGGCTGACAAGTGGCAAATAACATTCATGCCACACAAGTGTCAGGAAATGACCATCTCCAGCAAAAGAGAATCTAACCATCGCCCTTTGACACTCAGTGGCATTACCATTGCTGAATCCTCCACTATTGACATCCTGGGGGTTACCATCGACCAGAAACTGAACGGGGCTAGACACATAAATATTGTGGCTACAAGAGCAGGTCAGAGGCTAGGAATCCTGTGGCAAGTAACTTACCTCCTGACTCCCCAAATCCTGTCTACCAGCAACAAGGCACAAGCCAGTACTGTGTTGGAATACCCTCCACTTTCCTGGATGAGTGCAGCCCCAACAACACTTAAGCAGCTTGACACCATCCAGAACAAAGCAGCCCACTTGATAAACACCCTTTCCACAAACAGTCACTCCCTCCATCACCGACGAACAGTGGCAGCAGTGTGTACCATCTACAAGAAGCATTACAGAAACTCACCAAAGCTCCTTAGACAGCACCTTCCAAACCCACGACCGCTATCATCTAGAAGGACAAAGGCAGCAGACACATGGGAACACCACCGCCTGGAAGTTCCCTTCCAAGCCACTCACCATCCTGACTTGGAAATATAATGACGTCCCTTTACTGTCGCTGGGTCAAAATCCTGGAACTCCTTCCCTAAAAGCACTGTGAGTGTACCTATGCCGGAGGGACTTCAGCGGTTCAAGAAAGCAGCTCACCACCACCTTCTCAAGAGTAGTTAGGGATGGGCATTAAATGCTGGCCTAGCCAGCAAAACCCACATCCTGGAAATGAATAAAAAAAAGCTCTTATACCTATCTCATTTTATCACAGAAATAAACAAAGCTGTAGTGAATAATTGATTAAAGAAGAGATGCTCAGTTAATGGCCATATTGAGCTAGCATTTATGAACACCATTCACTACTGGTGTAATTTAGCTTTGCCTTTCTGTGCTACACGGCATCGTGGCACTGAGATAAAAAATATGAATTTTATTAATTAGTATGTATACTGATTATGAAATATCATTTGAATTAGGTGGGGTGATTTGCATTTAACTGTACACACACTTTTCTGCTCAGTAAATCATCATTGATGTCATAATGAATAATGATGATCTCTGAATGTCTGTTCCTGCAAATAACTGATTCCATTATAAAACAATCATAAGTTCAATGTTAGTATATTTGTTACACCTTTTAGGCTAAAATATTATTAGAAAAAACTTAATTAATTCTATGATATTGCTTTCATAAAAAGTATAGGAAGAGGAGTAGGCCATGGGGCCACCTAAGGCATTCTATTAGATCATTGCTGCACCTCAACTTTATTTGTCCACCTTCTGCTTCCCGTAATTAGAGAAGCCTAAGCAGAACAGCATAACCTGGTGTAGTTCTCTACCATCCTCTTAACAGCAGGCACCAATTTTTCAAATCGCTGCCACAACTTAATTGCAGCACAAAGTACAAAATTATGATCCCAACTTCAACAGTTCCTCAATTACCTGCACTCAAGTTTTGTCTTCCTAAAGAAGAGTTTCAAAAGCCTTGTTTACGTTCGTTGGAGAAGACTCAGGAAAGGTTAGCAGCAATTTCCTTATTGTGATTTCACATACAGGTAACATGATGATGTGAGTTTCAATTTGAGTGACATTCACTTATCAGTTAAAGACAGACAAATAATTTAGAATTGCAATTACTTCGGTGTGAGAAATATCTTTATTATGTATTTTATATTAAATTGCAATTGGAATGTTTAACTGAGCTAGATATGCAGATTTACAAATTAAGTATTCCCTGCAATTCAGACACCTTGATGATATAAGAATAAAATTCCCTTTTAAACTCATTGTGGATTTATTAGAATTCAGGGCGAATTACTCCCGATAAAAAGATTTTTTTTGTCATTAATAGATTAAAAACAAATTAATTAGTTTCAGCTTTTGCAGGCAATCCATGATGCTGCTTTCCTGAAATACTTTCCTCTTTAAACGTTTGATCACTTAAAAATGCTTTCTTGCATTTTAAAGAAGAACTCTGCATTCTAACACTTATGGCACCAGCTTACAGTTTTTAACCTGTGACTGACATTTGGTGCTCTCATTGATCGGTGCAAATCCTGAAATTTCCAATACTAAAGCTGCTCGTTCTACTTTCTTGAAATGGCAGTGGATCCATGGAATTATGTGCATTCTGCTTCAGGAAGTGGAAGAAAATGTATGACAGAAATCACAATTGTTCAATTCACCAGGGAATTATCAATCATGACAGAGCGAACTCTAGTACACCTGATCCTTGGTATGAGGAAAATGTCTACCATTTCAAGCACCATATTCCTAATGCTCCTGTGTATTTATATGTAGCAGCAGAAATCCCTAAGTTATTTTATTAACGATGGTTGCTATAGAATTAGTGCCTGGGCTTATGCCATGTGACTCACATGAACTGCTAATTATTTTTAGCTTGGAATGCTGTTTGCCTGCCCAGTGATCCAGTTGTAAGAACAGGCTATACCCCCATGACTTACTCATGGGATTCATGTCAGTAGTTCATACAACTAGATTAGAAAAGTAAATGCACAATATTAATTTTTTCAAAATATGTTTGTGAAAACTTAACAGAGAAGCCTTTATCCTAGTAATAATGCTGTTACTGTGTTGGTTTGTATCAATTTGCTTACATTGCTGGCAAGGACTTGTACAAATTGAATTTTAGCATTTTCTAATAAACAAGATATACTTTTAAATATTTATTCTTTTCTGATCAAAATCAGATTGATGCTTAAGGTGGTTAATCCAATTAGTGGACTTTCGTGCCACTACATGGATTTGTGGAATGAGTGTTCACATTTGCAATTCCCTCAGATGCTGAAGTTCCAGTCTCAGTGTTAATGACAGGCACAGACATAAGGAAAGGCTCTTCCCCACAAGAAGAAATGGAAAAATCTGAGACAAGTTGATTTACCTTTGCCCTAAAGGTAATTCTTGACAGGAAGTTTCAGAGCAGCATTACTGAAAGCTTGAGAACAGATTGCTAGTCACCTGCAAAGCTTGGAAATGTTATTTGCAGAGGGGTTTGGTCTAAAACGGAAGTAGAATAAATATTTAAAAAATCAGTGGAGGAGATGATGGAAAAGGGCATTTCTATAAATAATTGCCTTTTTTGGAAATTATCTTCCTAACCCCTCAATTCTTGTCTTTCACTATAGCTAAAATTATAAGTTTTAAGTTAAACGTGACAAAAAAATAACATATATAATACTATAGATACAAAGTAGTGAGTAGCATGACATTGAATCCAAGTTGTTATTGACCTAAGTGAGAGAATGAATCATGAACAGTTTATGAATAATTGTATACCCTGAGATTATCTCAGCATTATCTTGTTCCTAGTATTACTTGACGCTTAAAATTTCTTACTGTAATTGAGTATCCTATCATCGTATTATTAAGTCTCCACAGGCAAAAGGCTACTGAAGACATGTAGAGCAGATTCAAAATAGTTGAAATTTTATATTATAATTGGTAAAAATGTTTCAGAGCATAATACATTTATGAGAACTTAGATGACATAGATTTTAAGCGTTTTTAAGGATTATTCAAGCCCTTTGAGACATGTTATAGTCCATACATGGCAGTGATGATACTTCTAATTAATTTCTCTAATACTGTGCTTTTTGACAGTTTGTATGTGCTTGTCACTAGGTATGATGACAGACTGTCAGGTTGATTATTCAAGGATTGTTAACTAAATGGCATTAGATGAACTAGTAATGCTCACTAACCAATGGGGCTGTTAAGCATGTAAATAAATGAGTTGTATTTTGTTAGCATGAATTAAATATTAGAAACATTTTTTCTTCAGATAGATATGCAAAAACATTGAAGTAATTGAGGTGTAATTTATTCCCATACTTTTGCTTTTAAGTGTTTATTGTGGTGAAGCAAAACTGGCTGACTATTAGAAATACAGAAAATTTTTACAAGAAACAATGTTTAATTCAGGTAAAATAATGGGAGTTGATGTTACCTGCTCGTGTTCATTGGCCGGGATTTTCCGTGCCTGCCTACGCCGGACGTGTTCGGTGACGTGAGTGGACAGTACGGTGAGAAGGCCAAAAATCGGTTTCATGATGCCGTGAAACGAGCTTATAATCGTCCACTCCGCCCGCTGATGGCAGGATGCGTTCCCCGCCATTGGATATCAGGAACCTTATTGTAATGCATCAGCACGTCATTACAAGGCCAGCCCACCGGACTCATCCCCCCCACCCTCCACCCAGCTGGATCATCCGCTCACTTACGCCGATGTGTTTCACAACAGCATATATAAGGTGTGCACTTGGCAGGCTGCACTTCACTCGGGACTTCAAGGTTTGTTTGCCTACCTTGCTTCAGTCAGCATTCGCAGTCATCAGCACCAGGCTTCACAGACAGCACCACATCACTTTTAGTGGGTCTCATGGGTAGATCTCTACCGACCAGATCAGCCATATATGGGTGGCTTTTCAATGGCTGCAGAGCAAGGTCTTGCTTGGGGAAGGAGGAGAAGTGACTTCATGTAAGGAAAGAGGCTGCAGGACAAGAGCTATACTGGGGAAGGAGGGTATCCCAGGGTGTGTGTGGGGGCACATGTTGATCTGTACAAGTGGCCTCAAGATGGTGAGGGCTGAGGAGGCAGTCTCCAGAGGAGATGAGGCCAAATGGACATGTGAGGGTGTGTGTGAGAATGAGTGGCAATGTCCCTTGAGCTGTCAGTGAGTGAGTTGCTGGTGAATGTGTGATGGTCTTGAGTTTAGAGTGATGAGTTGGCTTCCATACCCTGACTGCAAGGATGAGATCATTCATCCTCTATCTGCAATGGATGGCCAACCTCTTCTATGCAACATTGGCAGTGATCACCACTGTCATTGCTTCCAAGCCAGAGTAGTAATGTTACTGCCCCTCATGTGGCCAGAGCGGGGGTAGAGGACATCACAATGGGCCTCCAAATGGCACTCGAGGGCTGCAGTCTTCTTGCCTTTTGGGGCCATGTCTTCTTTGCTGCAGTCCTGGGCTGGAAGCACTGAACACGGCTGTACTTTAAATGCAGTGCCTGGTGTGATGAAGCAGTGAGGTGACGGCATTGCGAGCGAATGAGAGGCTGCCCGCCATGGAAACAGTGTGTTTCCCGGGAATGCATTAGTAATGTGGCAGGTTTGGGATGATACGGCGTGAAAGCCCATCATTGCAGCCGACAGGTAAAATGCCATTTTACCTGCCCACTACTGCACTTATGCAAATCTGGGATGATTCCATCCATTACATCTAACCTAGCATGCCAGTACAACAAGAATAGCTTCAGTTCAGAAATAATTTACTGTGCGATGAACTTAGAAATGTTTCAATGTGATATAATGCCATTATCATTTAAGTAAATCTGTTTATTCTTTTACTAGCATATGTGTTCAACACACTTAAGGTGCCGCTAAAGTCTGTGATGTAAATGAGGAATGATTTCACCCAATTGCTTTTAATTTCATATTAAATTGACTTCCCGCTTACTAATGGATTCATGTACATAACCAAGTCTGTGTTGGAGCCAGCTTTTGGTGTACAAGAAGTGATCCCTCAAGCATCATAATAAAATACTTTCTTTTTTAATGCTGTGTAATAATAATTGAAAGTCGCTAAATTCTTTTGTAGTTCCTTGGCAGCAAGAACCTACAACAAAGGTAGCTTTTAGCCTGTAAATACTGAGTGGCTACCAAAAACATATAAATAGGAGTTCAAGCCATTGCCTTTTTCTTTTCTATGTAAAACCTGTGTGGCATTAAAATTTCCATATCTGCACCACACCCCTATCTAAGGAGGATTGGAAGATTATGTCCCGTGCCTCTGCAATTTCCACCTTTACTTCTTTCAACAACCTAAGATGCATCCTATTCAGACCTGTGAATTATCGACTTTAAGTGCAGCCAGCCTTTCCAGTACCTCCCTTTATCAGCATCAGAAGATAGCCATTTTCCCAGAGGTGAGATCGGGGATGGAAGGGTTACCTGCCCACAAGTGCCGATAACTAATTATGGTAAGATTTTGGCCAATTATCAGATGCTGACTAGAATTTTCCAGTCAGTCTGTGGGTCCCCTGTGACTTTGGGAATAAACCAGTTACCTGGAGCAGCCCCCCCTGGCAGCAGACTGGGGAGCTTGAGCTCCAGACACGCTTTGAGGCCCTCCCCGCCTACCTGGTCACAGGTGCAGCTGCAGGTTGCCTTATGGGGGGATTTCCCACACATAATGGTGGCCCAGCAGCTGTGCCCATTTTTTAATGTCTTGGCACGCTATTACAATGGTTTTGTAATTTGTAATTTGGGGAATGAAGCCAGACTGAGGTGGTGGTGGGGGAGCATTTTAGTGATAGCGACCACAACATGGTACAATTTAAGCTTGTTATGGACAAAGAAATAGACAAGTTGTAAAAAAATGTTTTGGATTTGGGGAGAGTGGATTTTAGTAAAATAAGGCAGAATCTGGCCAAGGTAAACAGCTACTTGTGGGGAAATCTACAGAGGAGCCATGGGGGGCATTCAAAAAGAAATGGGGAGGGTACAGGCTCAACATGTTCCCTCCAGGGTGATAGGAAGGAGTAACAAGCCCAGAGAACCATGGATGACCAGAAATATTCAGGATACAATGAGTAGGAAAAGAGAGGCTTTTAGCAGGTACAAGGGAAACAAATCAGCCGAGGCATTAATGGAGTATAGACAGTGCAGGGTGGAGCTTAAGAAAGCAATTAGGAGAGCAAAGAGGGGATATGAGAAAGCTCTGGCTGGTAAAAATAGGGAAAATCCCAAGATATTCTATAAGTATATCAATGGGAAGAGGATAACCAGGGAAAGAGTAGGGCCCATTAGGGACCAATGGGGCAACCTATGGATGGAGCCAGTGGACGCCGGTAGAGTGTTGAACAAATACTTCACATCTATCTTCACCCAAGAGAATGAGGATGAAGGTATCGAACTTGGGGAGAGAGACTGCGAGGTTCTTAAGCAAATTGATATAGGGAGTGACAAGGTATTGGAGGTATTGGCAGACGTAAAAGTGGACAAATCTCCAGGTCCGGATGATTTGTGTCCCAGACTGCTGAGGGAGGCAAGGGAGGAGATCACAGGGGCTCTGGCCCAAATTTTTAATTCCACTTGGTCACGGGGGAGGTGCCAGAGGACTGGAGAACAGTTAATGTGGTTCCGCTATTTAAGAAGAGTTGTAGAGATAAGCCAGGGAACTCCAGGCCAGTGAGTCTCACGTCAGTGGTAGGGAAACTATTAGAGAAATTTCTGAAGGAGAGAATCTTTCTCCACTTGGAGAGGCAAGGTGTGATCAGGGATAGTCAGCATGGCTTTGTCAGAGGGAGGTCATGCCTAACAAATTGGATTGATTTTTTGAGGAGGTGACCAGGTGTGTAGATGAGGTAGTGTAGTTGATGTAGTTTATATGGATTTCAGCAAAGCCTTTGACAAGGTCCCATATGGGAGACTTATAAAGAAGGCAAATGCACATGGGATACAGGGTAATTTGATAAGGTGGATTCGAAATTGACTTTGTTGTAGGAGACAGAGGGTGATGACAGAATAATGTCTTAGTGACTAGAAGCCATTGTACAGTGGTGTACCACAGGGATCTGTGCTGGGTCCCCTATTATTTATAATTTATATAAATCACATAGATGACTATGGGGGGTGGGGGGGGTGGGGTGGGGTAGGATTAGTAAGTTTGCGGATGACGCAAAGATTGGCCAGGTGTTAACAGTGAGGTTGAGTGTCTTGGGCTACAGGAAGATATAGATGAGATGGTCAAATGGGCAGATAAGTGGCAAATGGAATTTAACCCTGAAAAGTGTGAGGTGATACACTTTGGAAGGAATAATTTGACAAGGAAGTATTCAATGAATGGCATGACACTGGGAAGTTCTGAGGAACAAAGTGACCTTGGTATGTATGTCCATAGATCTCTGAAGGCGGAGGGGCATGTAAGTGGAGTGGTGAAAAGGACAAATGGGACACTTGCCTTTATCAACCGATGCATAGATTACAAAAGTAGGGAGATCACGTTGGAGTTGTATAGAACCTTGATGAGGCCAAAGCTGGAGTATTGTGTGCAGTTCTGGTCGCCACATTACAGGAAAGATGTGATTGCACTGGAGGGGGTGCAGAGGAGATTCACCATGATGTTGCCTGGGATGAAACATTTAAGTTATGAAGAGAGGTTGGATAGACTTGGGTTGTTTTTGTTGGAGCAGAGAAGACTGAGGGGTGACCTGATCGAGGTGTACAAGATTATGAGGGGTATGGACAGGGTGGATAGGGAGCAGCTGTTCCCCTTAGTTGAAGGGTCAATCACGAGGGGACATAAGTTCAAGGTGAGGGGCAGGAGGTTTAGTGGGGATGAGGAAAAACTTTTTACCCAGAGGTTGGTGACAGTCTGGAATGCAATGCCTGGGAGGGTGGTGGAGGCGAGCTGCCTCACATCCTTTAAAAAGTACCTGGATGAGCACTTGGCACATCATAACATTCAAGGCTATGGGCCAGGTGCTGGTAAATGGGATTAGGTAGGTAGGTTTCTCATGTGTCAGTGCAGACTCGATGGGCCGAAGGGCCTCTTCTGCAATGTGTGATTCTGTGATTCTGTATTTATTATGAGAAGATTGTGCACTGAATTCAGAAGTTATGAGTCCACTAACAGCTTTCGTGATTTTAAAAATTAAATTAAAACATTTATTAGCAAAAGAAATGAATTCAAACACATACATAAGGTTACAGTTACTTGATATTATAACAAATCCCAGAATTTCTAATTAACCTGACTCCCAACTAACAGCCCCTTTAAGGCAACAATCCAAAATAGATTTTAAATTTAAATTGGCAATCCAGCAAGGTTACCACACCCACACACTCAACAGTGGAATCCCAAAGGTTTTTTAACACAACTTTAGTTACTGAAGCAGCACTTCTTCTTCAGAGTGGCTAGAGGCTTTTTCTTCAAGGCTGTTTCAACCAGTGTACCTTTCAAGATTTTACGCGGCCACACCCTCACAGAGCCTTCGGTCCTTCTTTATATATGTCTCTCTCTCTTTAATGCGTAAAATCCCATTGTTCTACATGTCTTTGGAAATTTACTTTTCCCATTGTATAAAATTATTTTGTTTCATCATTATGGTCAGCACTTTTGGGAAAAATAAACATATTGCTTTGCCCCATGTATTTTGTTAGTTGTAAATGTTACACCAACTGCGATCGGGGCTTGAAGGCGATTTAAGGATGGTGGGCCAATTAAGGCCCGCCCAGCGTGTAACGCGAGCAGCAGTGCTCTGTGCTGCCTGTGTGGGCGGGGAGAAGAGGGCGAGCAGGGCGAGCGCGAACTTCACGCATGAGCACAGTGCGCACTTGAGAATCTCACTGAGGCACGGAGCTGCTTCAGGGAGATGAAGAGTTGTAAAAAATGGAAATAATTGAAGAATGTAATAAAACATGTTCCCTCATGTGAATCTGTCACACGAACAGGGACATGTTATTAATTAAATTTTAAATATTTATTTTATTTTTATTTGCTTCACGAAACCTCATCCCACCCGTGGATGAGGTTTCCTAAAAAATGCAAAGGATGCTTGGTCAAAAATTTATTTTAATAGCCTTATTAATGGCCTTTACAGGCCTTTTAATTGTGGGCAGGCGCGCTGCTGACTCCAGAGTTTGCCTGCCGACTGAAATATCAGGTGACTGCGCGTTGACGTCAGGATGCTCACTTGACGTCATCAACGCACGTCATTTTATGCTCAAGTGGACCAGGCGTGCGCCTGCCTGCCAAACTAAGGGGAAAATTTTCCCCCCACTGGGGCGGGTTATCGGGGGGCGGGCCGCCATTTTATGTGGGCAGGCCAATTAAGGCCTGCCCATTGTGACGCTCGCCCAGAAGCGCTGTGCGTTCCCTGTGCGGGCAGGGGGGGGGTGGTATTCCCTGAGGTGCCTCAGGGAGATCAGTTTGACATTTAAACCTGAAATAACTTATTTAAAAACTTTTAAAACATGTCCCCTCATTCCGACACTGTAACATGAGCTGGGACTTGTCAAAGAATTATTTCAAAAATTTTTATTGAATTTTAAAACCCTTCATGAAACCTCGTCCCGCCCGTGGATGAAGTTTCATGAAAAATGCAAAGGCCGCCTGGGCTCTTCACCTGTCCACCAACCTTGAGGTTGGTCAGGCAGCTCGGTAAGTTGCTTTAATTAGTTTTTAGCTGGCCTTAATAGGCCTTTGACATGGCTGTGCGCCCGCCGAACTGGAAATCTAAATGATGTGCGGTCACGTTGGGATGCCTGCCAGACGTCACTGGGTGTTATTTTACGCTTTGGCGAGTGGGCCCCACCCCAGCTCGCTGACCGGAGAATTCAGCTCTAAAAGCTTTGCCCACTCTTTTGATCATTTCGATCTTGTAGCCTAAGCGTCTCTAATCTAATTAAATCAGTTGCACAGACAGAAACATCCACACTCACACCCATAAGCCTACATTAATATTACGAAAAATATGAAACAGTTTTGTGGCAGTAGATGGTGAGAAACTGTTCAGGCACAAGGGTCGCAGACTAGAAACATAGATTTAAGATGATTGGTAAAAGAGCCAATGACACGGCAAATTGTTATGGCCTGAAATGCACTGCCTCAAAGAGTGGTAGAGGCAGATTCAATCGAGGCTTTCGAAAAGTAATTAGAAAATACATGAAGGAAAACAAATTGCTATGGGGAAAGGCAGGGACTGGCTAGATTGCTGCAGCAGAGAACCACCAATGGGCTCGTCAGGCCAAATGACCTCCCTCTGTGCTGTAACCATTCTATGGCCAGGATTTTCCGGTTGGCAAGTGGGAGGCGGGGCCTGCTCACCAACACGTAAAATGATGCGCAATGAAGTCAGGCAGACCTCCCGACGTCATCCCGCCCCATTTAAATTTTCAGGTAGGCGGGGGCTCAGCAGAATCAGCTGCGTGCCCGCTGACCTGTCAGTGGCCAATTGAGGCCATTGACAGAGTCATTAAACTAATTAATGGACCTGCCCGTCCAACTTTAAGGTTAGCGGGCAGGCCAGGAGCCCTGGTGGGCATTAGAAAAAGCACGAAGCCTCATCCTTGGGTGGGATGAGGTTTCACGTAGGTTTTAAAAAATTTAATTAAAGTATATGTAAAAGATATGGACATGTCGCAACTCATCCCCCACCCGCACCCACACCACACCACCTCCCCCCCCCCCCCCCACCCCCCCCCCCCCACCAACCCTCCCCCCACCCCGCCCGCACAGGGAGCACACACGCTTCCGTGCGGACATCACGTTGGGCGGGCCTTAATTGGCGCCCCCATGTAAAATGGTGCCGCATCCCCGATTGGGGGCGCCGATCGGAGGCATGCTTCTGCTCCTGCTCTTCAGCTTCCCCCGCGACAGGGGGAAAATTCTGCTGTATGATTCTGCATTTGGTGGCAGAGAGGTAAAAGGGAATGTTGTCAGCATATGTAGGTAAGTTGACCCTATGTTATGTATAATGTTATGATGGGAGACTTTTGGCAGAGAAATAGGAGGTAGGAAAGCATGTCACTTTGGGGCATGGGGCTACCCATGCAGAGTGGAGGAGAAACAATTGCAGAAGATGTGCTGACTACACTGGGGCAGGTAGGATCCATGATGGAGTGTTTGCATGGAGATGGACTATAAAGGAGAGACAGTGGTGCAGGATACAAAGGCCACCATCAAGGAGGTCAATAAAATGATAACTGGTCTGCTGCTGCAGTCATAACCTTGGTGACTTTGACCAGGTTTAATCATATTTTTATGAGCTGGATGACAGCCAAGTTGAAAGATTCAACCAGGAAATGGTGTCAGAGGTGAGCACAGAGCTGGATGGCAATTGATATTTTTGTAATTCTCTGGCAGTGGGGAAACTGGGATAAGGGTATTTTGTTTGCAATCAAGGAAAATTTAATAAGATTCTAGCTCTCAAATCAGATATCATGACAGTATCAATCAGAATGAGATAAAAGAAGAATGTATTCACACTAATTGATACTGAGTTACAAAGTTATACAATATAAGGGAATTGTTTCATATCATTCGTGATACAGTAAGATGCCACCTAAGTTGTGATTTTAACTGTGAAAGGTGATCCAGTTCCCTCATGCTGCAAGGTGCAGTAAATTTCACAAGTTATCTAACTGTGATCAGTGCCGGCGTGATGCCAGTTACTGACAATGACTGACAGATTGTATCAAACACACGTACCTTTAGTTGTTCACAACAGGCAAAGTACCGACTGTACCCAACCAGCCGGTGCTTGCAAAACTCAAAACATCGGCCGGGATTTTCCAGCCCCATCGCGGGTGGGACCCGCCACGGGTGAGGCGGTGCCCCAGCCAGAAGTCCATTGACTTGCGGCGGGACCAGAAGATCCCGGTGGCGGGCGGGTGCGGAAAATCTCAGCCATAGAATCCAACATTAGATGTAATTCTGAGATTGGACAACATTTGCTAAATAATCCTGATTGTGCTAAGACTTACATTGACCAACCAATTTAAGATTATCAGTCGGGCTTGTAGTGTGGTTCACTCACATGTGCTAGAAGCTACATATGTTCACACAAAGGGCCCTGTACTTTGCAGACAGGAAAGTGTCCATGCATTGCACCTTTTTCAAGTAAACAAAAGCTTGGGGAATAGCTATTCCCTGGTTCATTCCTCATGGCAATGCCTTGACCAATCTGAGTCGACCTGCCTGGTTTGAATTTAAATAAAAGCTTGGCAGTTACCTGTTCCCTGGTGCATCCTTCGTGGCAATACCTCGACCAGTCAGAGTTCACTGGCTAACCAGTCAGCACTCTCTTCTCATGCAGTACAAATTGTTGTTCCCTTTACAGTTGGTATTCTTGCAAATCTGTACAGTGCAAAACAAAAAGCACCAACAGCATGGTTCTTTTTTCAGCAAAACTCAAATTATCTAATTACTTTCTATAGTCAGTAGCATACAGTTAATGCAAGGATATTACAGTCAGGTGTGACCAAATCCAAAGACCTTAGGGATTACTTACAAATCGTCTATTTATAAGATGTTTTTGATAAATTATTGCATTATCTACTATGAAATGTAATCCTATCAGATATATAGTTAAATGAGATTTACAATAGCTGCCTCGGGAATAATAGGCAGAGGGAAGAAATTGCCTGTCTTGTGATGTAATGTGCATATACCTTTAAGGAGTTGTATCTTAAACTACTGTAAATCGTTACATACCTCTACAGGATATGATATATTATTCCATTGACTTGTGGTCAGTCGACAAGCAGCAGGATAGAGATCAGATGTACTATATTTAGCCTTATAAGTCTATTTATATATAGTCTTATCTTCAAATAAAGAACCCACATTATCATTTCACCAATTCTTGCATGTGACTGTGCATTTATATCAAAGAAGGTGGCAGCACAGTCTTTGAAGATTGGACTAAGCAGGATAGGAGCAACAAGCCCTTAAAATCCAGCAGAAGGAAAGAGCTGGTGTGAAAGTGAAACAACTTTCAAAACTCACTTTGTGTAAGGATTCTGCAGCTTTGTAGGGATTCCACACACTGTACCTCCATTCTGGAATTACACCTCCTTCGTGGGTGAGTGATGGAGTGTGGTGAATTGAGGAGTGTTTGTGGTGCCGTGGGTAGTATATGCCATTTGAAGATGCAAATACTGACCTTGAACACTCGTGTGAGGTCATTGAACTTGTTGCGCTATTGTATCCAGGCCCCCAGGGCTTGGCTCCTGGTATTGATTGCATGGTTATCTGCTCTCACTGCCCTCTGAACATATGTCTTGGGGGCATCCTGGCCCCTTGAGGATACAGGACAGCTCTCCTCCTTTGTATCTACTCCACTAAGAGCTCCACTGAAAAGCTTAGAGCCCACTCACTTCCTTGCTGTGCCGTTCTCTCTCATTCCCAGGTCAGAATCAGTGATATAATGACTCACAGCATCTGCTCCAACCTTGTGTACCTCCCATTTTAGAGGTGCTGGCTGAATTTAAGTCTTGCAGGTTAGCTTTAATGGCTCACCTCTCAGCATTTTGTGCCCCTTGCTGAGGTATGCAGTTAGTGCTGGCTGCATGTTGCAATCATGTAAATCAGAGGGCAGCATCACCAAGTTGGCATGCTGCCTGCATTACATTGAACAGGCAGGAGGTAATCATCCATCACTATCCCTGTGTCTCTTTATAGGGAATATCAAACGTAACCCCAATTATCTTTTCCAAACGAAACCCAGATTTTTAAAATTGCGCACTCCACAAATATGATCCATTATTCCTAACTTGATACTTTGCCAAAATTGACACAAGAAAGTCATTTTAAGAATTACTCTTATTTGGGAAGGTTTCAATTGGAATGTAGCAGTCAGTGGGTGGTATGCGCTGACCATCAGTGACTTGCCAGATTAGTTTTTCGTAATTCCACTATCTGCAAAACCCATTGCCATCACTTGAATGTAAGTGTTGTGTTTGTTGGGTGCAGTAATGATAACACCTAAAATATACCTAAAATTGTGCACACTTTTGGCTGTTGTAGCAATAGGCATTGTGCTTGGTGAAGATTGAATGAGAAATTGTAAATTCAGAGCAAACCCTTCAATCTCTCTGAATACTATAAGACATAAAACAAGGCAGGATCTGTTCTAGCCATGCAAATGTTTTCTGCCCAATTTTCCTCTCTGCTCTCCACCTAGGCAATGCTTGAAGGTCAGGGGTAAAGAAATTAATCCTCCACAATGACATGTCAGAAATCCACCATCCTACATGGTTCAGCCCTCTCCCTTTATCACCACAGCATTTTGCCTTATATGCTCATGTGGCAGGGTAGTTGAATGGGACCTTGGTGATGGGGGCAGAGCCCGAGGCCCGGAGGGTGGGCTGAAGCAGAGGGGGCGGAGTCTGAAGCCCAGAGCATGGGCTGGAGAAACTGGGGAGACCAGAAGCCAGAGAGAGAGAGAGAGAGGGCAGGGCAGGACACCAGCAAGGAGCAGAAGTTTAAGACTGATGAGTCACAGCGTTGAAGAGTCAAGGCCATGGATAGGATAAACCAAAGTCTCCGATAGTGGCTGAAGAACTAGGAAGTGGCAATGGAGTGGGCAACCAGCTGTGGAAGACCTAGGCAGACCACCTGAATGGCAGCACTGAGTTCAAGAGGCCACAAGGTGAGGAAAATCCCCTTCGTGTCGGGAAGACAAGTTAATCTGATTCACATGGTCCTCGGAATTTAGCAGCAGGAGCTCCACCAACTGAACTCTGCTATCCGGTTGATTAGAGGGTTAGGCAGGAGTTAAGCTCTCAAAAGTATCCTGGTGGATTTGGAGTGTTGGCCATGAGTGTCTATTGTAAAAATTTCATTCCTCTGAGCTAAGCTTTTCCATTAATGTTTATAAAGATTTGATACCAGTGGAATAAAGGATCCTTGCTTTATAATGTACATGCAGTACATGTGCTTGAATCTCACATGACATTGAACTTCTCCCCTTTCCCTCCCACACAGATGGGAAGAGTTCCAGCTCCAACATTTCATGAACCAGTTTCTCAGAATCATCTCACAGCACTCAGAGCTGCTTTTCCCCTTCACCATGGCAAAATTAGCAGTAGATGGTAATTTCCCTGCCCCACCCCAGTTCCCTGAATTATGCACAGGTGGATAGTGACTACTAGGATAAGTCTAAGAGCCAAGCACAAAATAGTTTTACCTGGTGAAAGTCAGATACAGCAGTAACAATACTACTGGCAAGGGCACACAGGCACAACTGTTTAAATAATGCTCTGCTCAACGAGGAACATAAGAATTAGAAGTGGGAGTGGACCATATGTTCCCTTGAGCCTTCTCTGCCATTCAGTCCAATAATGGTTGATCTTCTGCCTCAACTCCATTCTCCTGCCCGCTCCCCATATCCTTTGATTCCCTGAGTGACCAAAAATCTGTCTATCTCAGCCCTAAGTATATTCAATGGTGGGGCATCCACAACACTTTGGAGTAGAGAATTTCAAAGATTCACAACCCTTTGAGTGACAAGATTTCTCCTCAGCTCAGTCCTAAATGATCAGCTCCTTATCCTGAGACTGTGCTCCCATGTTCTAGATTCCCCAGTCAGGGGAAACCACCTCTCAGTGCCTACCCTGTCAAGCCTTTTGTATGTTTCAATGAGACCACTTCTCATTCTTCTAAACTCCTAACAGTAGAGGCCCAACTTACTTAGCCTTTCATCATAGGGCAACCGTCTCATACCTGGGACCAATCTAGTGAATCTTTACTTTGCCATCTCCAATGCAAGTAGACCATGGTGTTGCATGGATCTTTTGGAAGCCAAAACTATACGCACTATTGCTGGTCGGTCTCACCAAAGACCTGTGCATTTGAAGCACGACTTCTTTATCTTGGACTCCAATCCCCTTGCAATAATGGCTCTTTGTGTAGTTTGATTTTTCAGAATCAAAACAGCATTCCTTGGTAAGCGTATGGGAACGAGAACTGGAGTAATGGGAACAAATACAAAAGTTCCCCAGTAAGTTCTGAATGAGGGAAGTCAATCTAATTTAAAATTATGCATTGCAACTGGTAACCCTGCAGTTTACCAGCCCTAACCTCCCACTACATGATGTGTGTGGATGGTATGCACACCATTCGACAACCTAATGTCTTAGATAGCTTCAAGACTCTGTCCATGACTCATAGATCACAGAGAAAATGGATTCTAATGGTTCAGCCTCTAAATGGTCTATTTAGACTTATCAAAAACTGTGACAGGAAATTCTTCAATTTTTTTAAAGCAGGATATGCTTTTCTTTTCGTGTCTGTAAAAAGACTAAGGGCGGAATCGTCCCAGATTTGCACAAAGTGCACAAGTGGGCGGTTAAAATGACACTTTTCTTGCCGGCCACACGGTGGCTTTTCATCCCGTATTGTCCCAAACCCACCACATTACTTGTGCATTCCCGGGAAACATGTCGTTTCCATGGCAAGTGGGGTCTCATTCACCCGCCACGCCATTACCTCGTTGCTTCATCATGCTGGGTGTCATATTTAAAGTCCAGCTGCGCATACACCTATCAATGCTGCCAGCCCACGACTGCTGCAAAGAAGACAGGACCTGAAGAGGAAATAGACTGCAGACCCCGGCTTCAATGAAGCATCCTTTGAGTGCCTTTTGGGCACAGTGGAGACTCACTGTGATGTCCTCTACTCACACTCTGCCACAGGATGGGGAGCAACCTCACTAATCTAGCTTGGCAGATGGTGGCAGCGGTGCTAAAGAGGACAGCCACTCAGTGCCGCTACAGAATGAATAGTCTCATTTGTTCAGTCAGGGTAACTCACTCTCCTCATCACTCTTAGCTCACACACTCATAAACCCATCACACATCCACAGGGATCTCACACCTCAAGGGACAACATCACTAACTCTCACACACACTCTCACATCCCCATCAGCTAACTCCCTCCCGAGCTTGCGTCCTCATCCCATCCATGGATCCGCTCACCACACAAACATTCCATGCAGTGCCGCTTGTCCTGCTCACACACTCTCCATCTGTTTTCATGCAGGAGAAGTCTGCTCACATCATCAGGGAGATGTCCCAGACCAGGGGTGGAGTGGTCCACATTAGGCCCTTCACTCACTTTGAGGAGTGTGCCATCGCACTGAGCGGTGAGGATATGGACCCTGCCTGCGGTGATGGTGAGTTCGGCGGCGAACACCCTCATGAGGATCCTGCACCACATCATCCCTCTCACAATGCAACTGTGAATGCTCTCTCTCCTGCTTTTGACTGTGCTGCCATACACTAATTATCTCTACTTTGGTTCACAGGGAGCTCTGCCAAGCGACCGACACGCTCAGCCAGCCAGTCCCTCAGCTCCATAAATGTCCTCATCTCCAGCCAAGAGGACACCTATTCCATTGAAGAGCTGGAAATAAGCAGGCTGGAAAACTCATCACAGTGCTTACCCACACCCTCCACCAACGCAGAGACACACCTTGGCGGAACCTAGATCTAGAACAGGCTCAGGATTACAATCTGGTGGTCACCGCACGGACACGTGTCTGCAGCAGTGGGAGGCAGGTCTGTGCATGCTCCCCAGCACTCGAAGGATCTGGCATCTGTGATATCTGAGTCAGATGACAAGCTTCTAGATTTGGCCTTCCAATTCATCCTGGAGAGTCAGGAGAAGGCGGGGGAACATCACACAGAGCTGTTGGAAGCCCTCAACAGAGTGGCACGCGAGTCTGAGGAGTGCATCCGCCTGCTCTCTGATGAAGTAGTGCCCACATGTGTATGTATGGAGGTCTCCATAGGGAGGATGGCAGATGCCACGGAGACCCTGGTCCAGCAGGGCCCATGGGTGAGCTCCTGCAATGGCAACATGAGAGGGAAAAGGGGCACCTTGATGTTCCTCCAGGTGCTCCTTCCCTTTAAGGAGTCAGACCAGGGCCCCCAGGCACCCGAAGGGAGGAGGAGGAGCAGCTGGACACCCCTGGGTCATCGACTTAGGAATCTCAGAGTCTGTCCTCTTCCTCCAAGTCCCCTTTGCCTGTGGCCCCCTCAACCTCATCCTCTGTCAGCGCAGAGGAGCAGTCGGCCCACGAGTGATTCTGGAGGGTGTAGTGTGTGTGTGTGGCAGGGCCTTTTGGAGCCTCGTGCAAGCACTGTCCCATGCACGCGGATCCTTCATGTATCACACTCACCTCAGTGTCATGAGTGTTTTGAATGCTGCCACCTGGGTTCTCTTTCAGGTGTCCATTTGAGCTGACCTGCATCTCCATCCACCCAATGATCACACTCCCATGCAGCACCTGATCTGGCCCACGACTGCCGTTTCACTTTTGATCAGGACAGCATGGTCTGGATTCTCTTTTTCGTCAGCTTCCCTGTCTTTTCCTCTCCTCCAGTCACCCATATCCTTTCCCTCATCAGAGTTGACCACCCTGACATAAACTTCCACATTCCTTCCGTGTCCTACCAGTCACAACCCTTTTCCTTCAGAGATGTCCAAGTGAACGTGTACATTCCCTTCCTTCCTGAAAATCCCACCCTCATCCACATTCACCTCTCCGACCTCCTCTTTCCCACCCCCAGGGCCTGTGTCTGCCTCCAAGTCACCACCAACTACCCTCGATGTCCCTTCTACCGCTACCGTCGAACCCGCACCCCCCCCCCCACCACCTTACTCTGCCCCCGGTCATTCTCACTGTTCCTTCGTTCCATGCCCCGCCTCAGTTCACTCTCCAGGAGGCAGTCATGGACCCATCATACACCTCCTTTGCACATTCACCTGGACATACCCCCCTCTAGACCCCTTCGCCCACTGGAACCCCTTCCCCCTGGACTCCTTCCCCCACTGGAACACCTTTCCTGCTCTGGACCCTTTCCCCCTGGAACTCCTTTCCCCCCCACTTAGTCCTCCCAACCCCCTGGACTCCTCCCCACAACTTAGTCCCCCACCTTCCTGACTCCCTCAGACTCCCTTACTTCTTCTGCCACCCTTTGTTCATCCCCCATCTTGACTCCTTCCTTGAGCCTTACTTCTTCCTGCAGCCTCACTTCTTCCTCTTGCCTTACTCTTTCCCCTTTCCTGACTCCCTCAGACACCCTCACTTCTTCCTCCAGCTTTACTCCTCCCCCCTTTCTGACTCCTTCCTCCACCCTCACTTCTTCCTTCACCCTTACTCCCTCCCCTCTCCACAGTCCATCATCCCCCTGGACTCACCCCACTCTTTGCACTTCTTCCTCCCCCAGACTCCCTCCTCTTTCTGCACTCCTTCCTCCCCCCCGGAATCCCTCCCCTGTTCACAATCCTTCCTCCCTCTGGACTCCTTCTTCTCAGCACACTCCTTCCCCACTCCAAACTCCTTCTCTTACACCTTCCACACCCTTTACACCTACCTCCCCAGTTGCCATCTTCTCCCCGTTACCCCCCTTCCCTTCACACCCGCTCCTTCCTCCAAAACTCACCCCCCTGACACCTTCATTCCCCCCTCCTAAACTCACCCCCCCCAACACCTTCTTTCCCTCCCAACATCACCCCCGACACCTTCATTCCTCCCTCCCAACCTCAAACCCCCTGACATCTTCATTTCCCTCCCTCCCAACCTCATCCCCTAACACCTTCATCTGGCACCCCCCCACATCCTAAACACAACCCCTCCGACACCTCTTCCTCTCCCACTCGATACTGGACCTCCTTCTCCTACCCCTTTGACCATCATACATTGTGAACATCAACAGTGACTTTCCAACTTCCATGAGCTGCTTGGCAGCAGAGTCAAGTCCATGAGAATCCACCTAGCATGCCATGGACATTCCTCCAAGATATCGTTGCTGTCGGGCTCTAGCATCTTCTGCTCCTTGAATGTCCGCGATGTGAGCAAGGCCCTGGCGGTAAGTCCCGACTTCTGTACATCACACTTGTCAAGACGTGTCCTGCACTGGCGTGTTTTCCCACCGATGTGGGCGGACGATCTATCGGGGAGGGGATAAGTCTGGCCTTATCGTGATATGCAGATGTATCACAATGAGGTTCTCAACATCTGATGGCGAGGAACATGGCCTGCCACCAATGGGCTGAGCAGATGATCACAAACTGGTTTCACAGCTTCATGAAACCCATATTTGACCTTCTTGCCATATTGTCCGCTCACGCCACCGAACACGCCCGACGCCAGCGGGCACAGTAAGTCCCAGCCTTAGAATTCAGCAACTATAGCAAACTATAAATGCTATAATTTATGAATGGTATGGAAGTCTGCATCTATTAAGAATCTATCATTCTAGCATTCGATGCCTAGCAAAGTGGAAAATATTGTTCAGTGGCTAAGGACTTCTGTTTTCTAAGACACAGGCCTGCATTTTTGTGAGTTAGGTTGACTCCGGAGGCCTTTAAAAATGGTGGCAGGATGCAATTCGGGAATTCCCTTCCCCATTGCAGTTTCCAGGGATTTTTGCCAGCCAGGAAAAGGGAGCAGATTGCAAGCCTGCACGCTGCACTTCTGACCTGGCCGGCACATTGCTGGGATAGGCATCTCATAAGCCAGTCCTTCAACTTCAACTTCAGCTTCAACACAACTTGTTGTTCACAGCTCCTCAGAGGAATCATGAACTATAGTCGGATTTGGGAGACTTTTGATAGGAAATTTAAAAGGTCTTGCCCATGTCCCCTCAAAAGCCCCCCATTCCCCCTTCTATGCCTGCCATGCTCCCTGCAATGCCCCCTCATATCTCCCATGTGCCCAAGTTCCTTCCGTATGCCTTCCGTTACCCCCATGCCCTATCCAAGAAGGGGCATGGAGGATACGGGGGGCTGGGCGGAGGTGCATGGAAGGAGTGGTGTGCTGGAGGACATATGGAAGGGGCATGGGTGACATAGAGGAGGCATGGTATATATCAGGGGCATGCGGCATAAAGGGGTCATGGGAGGCATGCAGGGGTAATTGAGGGCATGGGGAGGTGAGGGGGTGTGAAGGGTGAGGGCCAGAGGACCTAACAGTCTTTAACACAACTGAGCCAAAGTCCCACAAAATTGAGCTAGGCATTCTAACCAGCCTGCCTTGCCATTCGAACCCCTCTGTGGCTATCTTCAAACTGCCTCTGGCGACAGTGGGCCCAACTCCATCCTGCCCCCACCCTCCCCAGGATGAAAACATGGTGAGTGAGGGCCCTTATAAAGGAGACAGGCCTGCTGGGTTGTGAAGTATCTTCCTGCCTCCTTCACAACAATCCGGCCCAAAATTGTTTCTTCTTGGTCCAGTGTTCAGCCAATTGAACACCCAAGTCTAGATTTACCATGTATGAAATCAGTAGCTGAGTATGTGGTTTACTTGGAACATGCACCAGGAAGGTGTTGGCTAAGGGCTTGTTTCCAATTGGGCTTGAGCCTTATTTCCATGAAAGCAGTGAACTGTGGACACCAGCCAAGCTTTCCAATGCAGCTCTGCAGTTGCGGCCTTTGCAAAGTAAGGCTGGCACAGTGTTGAAGCAGCCTACTTTCCTGTGAGAGAGTGGTGCCGAATGCTATGCGTATGTGTATTAAGTAGGGGAGGGAGTGGTAGTGGGCGGTGGTGGGGAGTGGGGAGGAGCAAAAATCCCGCCCCCATATTGTTGTGGAACCAGAAGTTGGGAGCAGGGTCCGAAGCCAGGTGTTGGCTCATGGTTAACATCTTCAGAGAGACTAATGCCTGTTCAGGTGAGTGGTCAAGACACTCGAATCAACAATTACAACCTGTATTTATAATGCACATTGGATGCAATAAAACTCTTACCAATGCAAAGTTTATAAGTTTGTTATGTTTTAAGAACCTATTTAATTTAAGGTAAAATGTAAAATGGAGTAGTGAAGAGGGTCATGCGACATGCTCTGAATTCTGCTTCACGGCGGTAGTTTAGTTGCTATGGAGACAGTGAGGCTCAGATTAACTTACTGGGAAGAAAGTGCAAGATGTTCACACCTGCGGACAATTGCAAGGGCTAATGCGATGATTCCGGGTAGACCGTTAGGCCTGAACCTTTGCTCTCGGGTCGGGAGGGCAGAGTTGCGACATTTCCCAGCTTTTTATTTCTTTTTTAATTTATTCATGGGATGTGGGAGTCGTTGGCTAGGCCAGCATTTATTACCCATCCCTAATTGTTCTTGAGAAGGTGATGGTGAGCTGCCTTCTTGAACCGCTGCAGTCCATGTGGTGTAGGTATACTCACAGCGCTGTTAGGGAGGGAGTACCAAGATTTTGAAGGAACGGTGATATATCTCTAAGTCAGGATGGTGAGTGGCTTGGAGGGGAACTTGTAATTGGTGGTGTTCCCATGTGTCTGCTACTCTTGTCCTTCTAGAAGGGAGCGGTCATGGGTTTGGAAGGTGCTGTCTAAAGAAGCCTGATGAGTTCCTGCAGTGCATCTTGTAGATGATACACACTGCTGCTACTATGCGTCGGTGGTGGAGGGAGTGAATGTTTGTGGATGGGGTGCCAATTAAGTGGGCTGCTTTGTCCTGGATGGTGCCAAGTTTTTTGAGTGTTGTTGGACCTGCACTCATCCAGACAAGTGGAGAGTATTCCATCACACTCCTGACTTGTGCCTTGTAGCTGCTAGACAGCTTTGGGGAGGCACGAGGTGAGTTACACGCTGCAGGATTCCTAGCCTCTGACCTGCTCTTATAGCCACAGTATTTATATGCCTAGACCAATTCAGTTTCTGGTCAATGGTAATCCCTAGGATGTTGATGTTGGGGTATTCAGCGATGGTAATGCCATTGAATGTCAAGGGATGATGGTTAGATTCTCTCTTGTTGGAGATGGACATTGCCTGGTATGTGTGTGGCGCAAATGTTACTTGCCACTTGTCAGTCTAAGCCTGGATATTGTCCTGGTCTTGCTGTATTTGGACTTGGACTGATTCAGTATCTGAGGAGACGCGAATAGTGTTGAACATTGTGCAATCATCTCGAACATCCCCACTTCTGACCTTATGATGGAAGGAAGGTCATTGATGAAGCAACTGAAGATAGCTAGGCCTAGGACACTACCCTGAAGAACTCCTGCAGTAATGCCCTGGAACTGAGATGATTCACCTCCAACAACCACAATCATCTTCCTTTAGGCTAGGTGTGACTCCAACCAACAGAGAGTTTTCCCCTGATTCCCATTGTATCCAGTTTTGCTAGGACTCCTTGATGTCACACTTTGTCAAATTCTGCCTTGATGTAAAGAGCAATCACTCTCACCTCACCTCTGGAGTTAAGACCATAAGACGTAGGAACAGAAGTAGCCATTTGGCCCTTCGCGTCTGCTCCGCCATTCACTGATATCATGGCTGATTAGATAATCCTCAACTTCAATTTCCTGCCTTTTCCCCATAACCCTTGATTCCTTTACTGATTAAAAATCTGTCTATCTCCGTCTTGAATATACTTAACGACCCAGCCTCCACAGCCCTCTGTGGTAAAGAATTCCACAGATTCACTACCCTCTGAGAGAAGAAGATCCTCCTCATCTCTGTCTTAAATAGGTGACCCCTCACTCTGAGATTATGCCCTCTGGTCCTAGACTCTCCCACAAGGGGAAACAACCTCTTAGCATCTATCTGTCAAGACCCCTAAGAATCTTATATGTTTCAATAAGGTCGCCTCCCATTCTTCTCAACTCCAATAAGTACAGGCCCAACCTACTCAACCTCTCCTCATAAGAAAATCATCCCTTACCCAGGATCAACTTAGTGAACCTACTCTGGACTGCCTTCGATGCCAGTATCCCTTTCCTGAGATAAGGGGGCCAAAACTGTTCACAGTATTGTAAGTGCGATCTAACTTGTGCCTTATATAGTTTTAGCAAGACTTCCCTATTTTTATACTGAATTTGTTTTGAAATAAAAGCCAACATTCCATTTCCCTTACCTATTACATACTGAGCTTGTATGCTAGCTTTTTGTGATTCATGCACAAGGACACTCAAATCCCTCTGTGCTGCAGCCTTCTGCAGTCGTTCTCCATTTAAATAATATTCAGCTCCTCTATTCTTCCTGCCATAGCGTATAACCTCACATTTTCCCACATTATATTCCATCTGCCAAGTTTTTGCCTACTCAATTAACCTGTCTATATCCCTCTGTAGATTCTTTTTGTCATCTTCACCACTTGCCTTCCCACCTATTTTTGTGTCATCCACAAACTTGACGATAGTAGATTCACTTCCCTCATCTAAGTCATTAATATATATTATTTATAATTGTGGCTCCAGCACTGATCTCTGTGGCACTCCGCTAGTTACAGGTTGACCTCTGAAAATGGCCCCCTTATCCCAACTCTCTGTCTTCTATTAGTTAGCCAATCTTCTAACCATGCTAATGTACTACCCCCAACACCATGGGCTCTTATCTTATTAAGTAGGCTTATGTATTATACCTTATTGAATGCCTTTTGGAAATCCAAATATATTACTGGTTCCTCTATATCTATCCTACTTGTTACCTCCTCAAAGAATTCTAATAAATTTGTCAGGCATGATTTCCCCTTCATGAAGCCATGCTGACTCTGCTTGATTATATTATGCATTTCTAAATACTCTGCTATTACATCCTTCACAATAAGCTCTAACATTTTCCCTATGACAGATGTTAAGCTAACTGGCCTATAGTTACCTATTTTTTGTCTCTCTCTGTCCCTTTTTGAATTGGCAGTTTGCCAATCCGATTGCTGCCAAGCACTCCTGTCAAGGGCAAAATTCTGTTGCTTGATTATTTAGTAATTTTGGAATGCTATTAGTGTCTTCGACCATGAAGAATGATGCAAAGTATTTATTGAACTCCTCTGCCATTTCCTGGTTCCCCATTATTATTTCCCCAGCCTCATTCTTTAGGGGGCCTATATTCGTTTTGGCCTCTCTTCCTTTTTATATATTTAAAGAAGCTCTTACTGTCCATTTTTATATTATTTGCTAGTTTACCCTCAAAGTTTATTTTCTCCCTCTTTATTACTTTTTTGGTCCTCTTTTGTTGGTTCAACTCTTTTGTCCCTGTTTGAACCAAGGCTGTGATGAGGTCAGGAGCTGAGTGGCCCTGGCAGAATCCCAACTGAGCATCAGTGAGCAGGTTATTGCTAAGCAAGTGCTGCTTAATGGCCCTATTGATGACCCCTCCTATTACTTTACCTACGATCGAGAGTAGGCTGATGGGGCAGTAATTGGCTGGATTGGATTTGTCCTGGTTTTTGTGCACAGGATATACCTGGGCAATTTTCCACATTACTGGTAGATGCCAGTCCTGTAGCTGTACAGGAACAGCTTGGTTAGGGGTGTGGCAAACCCAACTTGGGACAAAGTGGCCCAGAAGGTGGGGTGGTGGGGTTTGCTGTGAATCAGGCAGGGCGATCCTGGAACAAGTGTGAAGGCTGCCAGGTGCAGAGGTGGGCTGGACGGAAGGATTACCTCAGTGCACCAACACTTTGTCAAAGATTTTTTAAGAAGCATGAAAACAAAGATCAGCCCTCACCCCACACATTCCTTCAATCCCCACTCACTCCCCATGCCCCATCTATGCCAACCCATGCCACACCTGCCCTTTACCCACCCTACCTTGGCACCTCATACCATCCATGTCAACCTCTGTACCTCTACACACCACTATAACCCCTTATACTCTCCATGCCAACCCATATGCCTCTACCCACCCAATAACACCTCATACCCTCATGCCCCACTACCCAACACCATAACTCCTCAAACACTCCTTCCTAACTTAGTTCTCACTCATGCCAATTCATGGTCCCCACCAACCACCCTTTGCCCTTACAACTACCATGCCAGCTCGCCTGCTATCCACTATGGGCAGACCTTAGGTGCCATGCTGAGATTAAATAAAATAATGTTCTAAGTGTCTATTGCAGACTTTATTTTTTTTAAATCATTCATAAAAACTCATTCACTACACTTACATTCCTTCAACTATAACTTATAAGAACAAACATTTAATTCAAGTGCTTAATCCCTTATAAAAAAAACCAAGAATTTGAATTCATGGCATTCAGAGAGTCAAAGCTGCTTGGAGTTGTCAATCAAACTGTGAAATGGAAGGCACTGCACTGTGATAATTGAAAATTGGGAAATCAGTCATGCAGCACAAATCCAGTAATGATAACCCTCAGGCTTGTGATAACAGACAGAATGAAATAGCACTCTACAGAGTTTTTCCCAAAGATTTAAAGGGCAGAAGTTTTAAGTGTTTTGGCAGCTTGACAGTTGCTTATAACAGTTTTTAAAACTTTTGACAGTTCCTCTTGATGGCTCTCTTGATGATTCCAATGAGTTTATGCACTTTTTACACACATTCATGTCCATTTTTAACAATCCCAAAGAACATCTTACCTCTTCCAAAGGGAAGTTTACTTCTCCCAAAGGGCACCTGACCTCCCTTAAAGGTGTCCCGGGACCATATCCAAAAGGGTACTCTACCTTTTCAAAAGGACACCCTACCTCTCCAAAGAACTCCACCCAGTTTAGACTTGCTCCTACCAGGTCTAAACTGCACATATTGGGCAGGATTTTATGCCTCTCAGGTGGGCATGGGCCCGAACTGATCAGGCCTAAAATCGTGCGAGATGACGTCGGGCGAGTGTCCTAACATCATCCCACATATGAGCAATCTTCAGGTTGGTGGGCGCGTGCAGGTCACCCGACATCAATTAAAAGGCCACTTAACGCCATTAAAAAGGCAATTGATCCCGATTTTACATTGCCCAGGTCATTTCCACTCATCGCACAGGTAAAAGGGGCAAGCAGGCAGCCTACTTCTTGCAAAACCTCATCCAATGCAGGATAAAAAAGGTCAGCAGCATTGTCGTTGTGTGTAGTGAGGAGTTTAGGAGATAGTTTGCTACTGGTTGCTTATTTGAACTTAACAGCTTCATCTCTGTTCTGAGCTTCATTCTTAGCATTTCCAGACTTCATTTCAGGACTCATTAGTGTCTTCAAGGCCCCTGGAGAATTTTGGCTGTGTGGACCCTTCTAGGTATCAGACAGCCTTCTGAAACCCTGGTTGTGGGGATTGTGCTGTCAGCTGGTGGCACCTCCTCCTCTGAGGAAGAGAGGGGCAGAAGGGAGAGGAGGCCAGGTGTCCCAACACAGCTTCCAGTGGAGTGACCTGTGAGAGGAGAGGTACAGCCCCAAGGGGCGCAGGGCCCGTAGGTAGTCCAAGACATAAAGGGCCGTAGAAGTCGGCACTATTCTGCTGCCAGGGTTTACAGGCAGCAAAGCAGCTACCTCAACATGTCCAAGGTGCAATGCTGCAGGAGGATCCGTCTCTCCAGGGAGACTGTGACCTCCATTTGTCAGATGATTGGGCCTGAGATCACCTCCAACTGTGTGGGTGGACGTCCCATGCCAGTGGCTCTGAAGGTCATAGTGGCCCTCAACTTCTATGCCTCCAGCTGTTTCCAGGGGTCAGTGGGGGATTTTTGTAGAGTGTCCCAATCAGGTGTCCACAGTTGCGACAAGGTGGTGACAGAAGCTCTGTTCAGGTGGGTAACGACATTTATTCACTTCTGTACGGACGAGGCCAGCCAGGCTGAACAAGCCAGAGGGTTTGCAATGATTGCTGGGTTCCCCCGCATCCAGGGTGCAATTGACCGCACACATGTGGCCATCAAGGTGCCAGTGGGTCAGCCGGGTGCCTTCATCAACAGGAAAGACTTCCACTCGATTAAGATCCACATAGTTTGTGAACACAAGATGCAGATTTTGCAAGTCTGTGCACGGTACCCCGACACCTTCCAGGACACTTATATCCTGAGACACTCATAGGTGCCAAGGCAATTCAGTGCTCCAGCCCAACTGGATGGATGGCTGCTGGGTGACAAGGGGACAAGGTGGCTTATGACGCCTCTCCACCATCCAAGAACAGAGGCAGAGCAGCGTTTTAATTAGAGTCATGCCTCCACCAGGCCGGTGATAGAGAGAGGACCATAGGTCTTCTGAAGATGTGCTTCCAGTGCCTGGACCATTCATGGGGAGCACTACAATACCTCCCAGAGCGGGTGTCACTGATGGTGGTCGCATGCTGTGCTCTCCACAATCCAGCACTGGCAAGGGGAGACTCACTGGAGGAAGAGGAGCTTGAGGCAGCTCCACAAGCCACAGAAGATGAATCCAACAGTGAGTCAGAAGAGGAGCGATCAGGAGAACACTGAGGGCATGGCATTTATATAATTTTGACACTCAAGACAAACGAATAATACCATATCTGGCGTTAATGCCCACACCAGTAAACATATAAATAAAACATAGCAGAACAGAAGATCATCTATGAACAGTCCCTCTTGTGCTCATAGTGCCTTAAACTTAGGCTTATGAGTGTTGCATCTTGGTGCCCAGCCCACGCCCACCTTCACTGGCAGCAGCATTGGAGACAGTCTGCTGACTCTGCTGTTTTGTTGGCCTTGATGACCTCGGAGGTCGTCCTCTGGCCTGTTATGCCTGTGCTGGCCCTGCCTGGGAGGGAGCAGCCATTGAAACAATTGGCACTTCCCCAATCATCGCAGCCTAATGAGATCCCATTGTCACTGGCAGAGGGGCATAGGAGCTGCCGCCATCATTCAGAGTACCCTGAGGAGAGCCCGCAGAGATGACAAGCAGGTCGTGTGCCAAGCACAGTTGCTCTGGACCTCTCTGCTTGCCATTGATGGACGGGCACCTAGCTGGGACACTAGGTGCCTCATCCATCTCCCACACTAGCACTGACCACCTGAGCTCATTGCCTGTGTGAGGGCTTGCAGGTCTTAGTGCAACTCCAGGAACCCCTGATTTTGTCCCTGGAGCTGCCTCTCCATGAGAGTCTCCACTCTCTCAATGGAAGAGGCAGTGCACTCGGACTTAAAGGGTCACTGCAGTGCTCATGCTTTGCATCGACTCCTCCACAACAGAGACCATGGCACGTTTACCCTCATGGGTCTCCACCAGGTCCTCCCACACATCCTTCTGGACATCCAGCATCTGCTGCCTAATGGACGTCCCCAGAGTCTGAGCATCATCCTGGTTCCCAGCAGCCCTCTGGCTGCCAGACCCTGGGCACTCTCTGCCTCCGCCTGCTCCTCAAGCGAGTGTGAAGCGCCCTCACCGCTGTGCACTGACATTCTAGCCAATGACCTAATGCCCACCAAGGTGCTGGTATCTGCGCTGGTGCCTGGTTCAGTGAGCGGGTGTGATGCAGGTGCATCTGAAGTCTGGCGGTCCCCTGGCATCAAGGGTGGCTTTTTGGTGCAAGCTGGTGCATCTAAGGGAGAACAACAGCATGTCATTATTTTAAGTCATCACACTGTCACTGTGCATACCAGGTGCCCTGGAGAGACCATTGGAGATCTGCATCATGATGCCATCGTCTTTCAGTGATCAATGGGGACTCCAGCTTTGAGGCTCCCATTAATGATGAAACTACACAAGAATGTTTGCAAAATCCGATACTCTCACCTCTGTGCACTGCACTCATACTTCGTCAGAGATTCCTGCTTCTCCACAACCACCTGACTGAGGTGGTGGCGGCACTCCAGCTCCTTTGCATCCATTTTAAACTTCATCATGATTAGGAGATTTGGGGGGCCTCCGCCTGTCCTTGATCTCTCTTTGTTGTTATGGCTCCTCTTCTCCTGAAACAACAGAGGAGCATTGATTAGTCCACTCTCTACCTGCAGCACCATTGCAGCCTGGCCAATCCCACCTGAGGACCACCTTGCAGGGCACATCTGATTTGTGGCCCTTGAGCCGCAAGGCACTCAGGCCAAGCAGCCAGGGCTCACCCCCTTGGCCAGCTCCGATGTCATTGACAGTTGGCACCTCAGCTCCACAGGGGGATGGCCAGCCCTTAACACTTCTCCACACTGATCCATGCCAACACGATATTCACCCTTCCTGAGCACAGCAGGTCATTGAACCTTTTGCCGCACTGCACCCATGTGCGCCTCACAATGTCATGGCTGCTGACCTCGGCTGCCACCTCCTCCAAAGCTTTTTTGGTCTGATGCGGTGGCCTCCTCCTGCCATCCCTGGGCATGAGGGTGTCCCACCTGACACCCACTTCCTCCACGAGGACTGCAAGGCCCTAGTCCAAAAAATGGAGGGGGGCCGAGTGCCCACCCAATTTGCCCTCCCTCCTGATGTCTCCAGCCGCTGTTGAGGCCATTGCTCCAGTCTCCAGGCCGCAAAAAGATTCTCCACTGGCAGCCTCTGCTGTTTTTAAACCCCCCCGCTGGGTCATCATTGGACCCGACGTTTGACAGGTCCTCACCCCCGCCCAGCCCTTCCCGACCATTGGGAAGATGCGTTTCACTCTGGCTGGGCCTTACTTGGCGTGGTTGTGGGCCGATTGCAGTCAGGGGCCTGTTTCCCAACCGCACCCAGTCCCGACGATTGTGCGCCCTTGATGAGGGAAAAATTCAGGTCATTATGTTTCACACACCTTGCTCACCAAAATCAGACATGAGCGGGGGCAGCTGCTGATTTATATGGACAGCTGCCTCCATGAAATGCGCATGTGTGAAACACAACAGGGCCCCATTCCTGCCCCTGAAAAATGGTAGGTGCCATCTTTGCGACAATCCAGTGCTTAGTCTCCAAGTTTCAAAGGGAGGCGTTAGGTTTTGTAAACAGTTATACTTTAAACTGTCTATTAATTCCAGGATAGAACGGAATTGGGGGTTTAGAAGATAACTAATTATCATTTTTACCTGGATACAAGGCCCATATGATTCATACTGCCATAGAGATGGGCTTTGAGAGGGGAAGAGTCCATTGTACAATTGGGTTACAGGGTTTTTCTTAAGATATATCTGAACCTCACGTATAGGTCAGTCTGCAAGAATTTGAGAGAGAGAGACAGAGAGAGAGAGAGCAGGGAAAGAGAGTCTGTATTGTTCATCATACAGATGCTGGGTGAGATGTCACATTTGCATTCAAGAGACCAAATCCATGAGGGTGTAAACAGGCTTAGAAGACTTGCCTTGCTTCGACAGGAGGGAAGGATCCCCAGAATAACCCTTACTGTGAAGGTTAGTTTGGGGATTAAAGTTATCTGGCTGGAAAAGGGAAAAGGAAGCAAGCAATTGGCAGCTGAGAATAGCTTTGGGCTAGTTCCTGGAGAATGAAGTGTAGATAGAGTGAAGTATAATCTTTGAGGTGGATATTTGGCAATTTAAAAGTTAAAGAGGGATTCTTTTCTGTAGTTTAGGGTGTTCGTTGCCTACTGAATAGTGTTCAGATAATGCCACTTTTAGTTTGTTTATTACAGTCTTAAAACTTGAAACCTTGTCATGTGATCCAGACAGTCACTGGAAATTCAAATATATTGTTGAAGCTATCATTTTCTATGGAAATCATAACAAAATATACCAAAGTACTTCACAGGAGCGTTATTAAATAAAATTTGACACTGAGCCACATGAGCAGATATTAGGGCAACTTGATCAATGAAGGTGGTGGACAAAAGAAAGGAAGAGAGTTGGAGATGGTTAGGGATGCTCCTCTGTCCTTTCAGGAAGAACTTATGGCCTTGGCAGCTGAAGGCATAGACAATGATGGCGTGATTAAAATCGAGAATGTTCCAGTGGCCAGAATTAGGGCATTTTGATAGTTTGGAGGATTGTAGGGCTGGAAATGTTTACAACCATGGGTAAATCCATGGAGGGATTTGAAAATGAGGATGAGAATTTTAAAATTGAAGCATTGCTTAACTGGGAGCTAATATAGGTCAGTGAGCATAGTGGCGTGGGTGAATAGGAGTGGCATGAGTTATGACATGGGCAGAAAGGTTTTTGGATAACCTCAAGTATATTGAAGGTAGAAATGGGAGGCCAGACAAGAGCGGTTGGAATACTTAAGTCTATAAATCCTGAGATAGATGAGCATTTCAGTAGCAGATGAACCGATACACTGTTGGAGTTGGGTAATATTACAGAGGTGGAAGGAAGTGATCTTCGTGTTGGCAGAGATGTGATTGGAAGCTCATATAAGGGCCAGACATGACACTAAGTTTGCAAACAATATGGTTCAACTTCAGGTTCTTGCAAGGGTGAGGGATGGACTCAATGATAATCAAATAGAATTTTTTTTTTACAGATACAGAAGACAAAGGTTTGGTTTTGTCAATATTTAGTTGGAGGAAATTTATGCTCATCCACTACTGGGTGTTGGACCAGCAGTATGTTGCAAATATCTAGTTCAAAAGTCAGATGTTTTAGAATATAACTTTTAGTTTTAGGAATTAAAATGTAGGATAAATGGAAAAGCCTGGTTAAGAAATTGATAAACATTACATAAAGACAGATCAAACAAGCCTTGGTTTCCTTAACCTGTGTTTATCTTACAAGCTCAGAGTTGATAGTGAAAAAAAAAATTGAAAAATGAATGATCTATTTCTAAGCTTGTAATGAAGCCAGAGGGTTTAGAGAAACATTTGGAAAACTCCATCAGAGATATAAATTTTTCATATGGGTTAAAAAATCAGAGCTATGTTGAAGGTAAAATAATTCATTCGCATTTCTGTTTGAGACCATCCCAAATCATGCCATGTTGTCATAGAGATGGGCTATGGGGGTAGAAGGTTCCTTTGTTTATGTTATCTGGGCATTTGCTCAGAAAGTGGGCAGTTGCAGTTTTGCTTTGCTGTAGACTTATGGAGCCAACAGGAAATGATTGTTAGGCAGGTTGCATCTTTAAGCAGAGAAAATACGAACTTTATCATTCACATATGGAATGCGGGTGGGGCTCAAGCTCAGTTTGGATTTTGTGAGGTGGAAGGTTTGCCTAACTTGTAGCTAGTGGAAGAAATCTACAGCAGTCCTTCTGACAGTGGGAAGTCAGTAGAGTTAGCTTGGAAAGCTGTAAGAAGGTAGTCGGGTATCGAGCGGCAACCAGAACAAGGAGCTGAGGCATCCAGTCATGAAGTGTTAAACAAAATTTGGGGGTCACTTAGCCAAAAAGCTAATGAAAGGATCTCCATAAAATATCACCTTGAGAATAGCTAGAACACTTAGGTGAATTAAAATGGATTTCGGAGGGCTCTGGCATACCTAGTGGGCTGATGCCTAAAATAGTGAATGAACCTTCAAGATTGTTGTAATATATAAGGGAATTCTTGGGGTGGGGCACGGGGGGAAGTAAAAAGTGGAACTAAGTTCATAGCATAAATAATTATGAACTGTAGTGTTAATTTAATAGGGCTTGCTTTGTTTAATTCTTCTTATTTGCAATAAAGTTTGTTTTTCTTTATAAGTGTGAAATGTTGTATCGTAGTTCTGTCAGTTGATTGCTGGATGTTTGGATTTCTCTTTAAATGTTAACGGTCCCGAACAGGATTGTAATTAATGTGACAATTTAGAAACAGGGGAGGAGTCAAGAGAAGTTGGTGGTGAGGCACAGCTGGATGTTGTCAGCATACTTGTGAAACTATCGTGTGATTTTGGATGATGTCACCAAAGGTCATCATGTAGATGAGAAACAGGAGAAGGCCCTGGATAGATCTTTAGGTGACAGCAGAGGTTATAGTGTGAGAGTAGGAAAATAAGCCATTGCAGGTAATTCTCTGACATTGAATCGGCCTGGAGGTTATGAGGGGCCATGGTGCTGGGTGGGGGTGAGGAAGTGTGAGGGGTGAACATTAGAGGGTCTAACAAGGTCTAAAATTACTGGAACAAAGTGTCAGAGAATTCAGGTGGACCTTCTAACCAGCCTGCCCAGGCACTCACAAACCCCCATGGCTGCTTATGCTCTGCTTCTGAAGTCAATGGGCCCGGCTCTATCCCACCCCAGCTTGAGGTGGAAAGCATGGTGGAAAGATTCAATGTTATTTGTGTTCATTGACATTTCTGAGCAGATGGTTTGGGGTTGCTAGGACTGTAGTCTAAGAAACATTCGTTTGGAGTTAATGGTGGGATCTATAGGTTATGCATTTATGAGCTGTTTTTGGAATTAGTGGTGAAGGATTTAAAGTTGACTGGTGGAAAACAGAATTCTTGTACTAACTGGAAGTCCTAAGTTCATTGGATCAAACCAAGACCAATCATACAATTATACAAACTTACAAAAATGATGGACAGAGAAACACCACTGGCCCATCAAGTCTGCCCATACCTCATAAAGCACCTTAGCATAATGATCCCCAATGTCTCCAACCCACAGGCAGTCATGTAATCACCTGGGAGATATGGAGCCCTAGGTTAATTCGAAGAGAAAATATATGAAAAATTCCTCAGACCCCCGAAGGTTGTGAAAATAAGTCCCAGGAGATTGCTCTTCTTCTTTTTCCTCTTAGGCAGTCCTGCAGGATTGAGGATGACTTGCTTCCACTCCAGTTCAATGGGTTCTGAGATGGCTGATAAATTCAACACACGATCTGCAGTCTCTGCCACTTACAGGGCAGGTGGTGCTTGAAGGGTTGGGTTAGATGAGTTGTTTACAGTTTGTGCTCTCCCTCCAATGCCTCAGCTTTGCTTCTGCATGATCCCAACAAAGTCTCTCAATGTATTCGGTGCCTTCCCAAATGAGCCTTCTCCATCTTGGTCGGTCACAATCCAGGGTCCACCATGAGTCAGCGGGTAAGTTTGACCTCTTCAGGTACGCTTTGAGGATATCCCTGAGGTTATGTTTTCCTCCTGGAAGCCTCCTGCCACGAACGAGTTCTGAGTAGAGTAGTTGCTTCAGCAATCTGGTGTCAGACATACAAACAACATGTCCCACCCAGCGGAGCTGGTTTTGAGTGATAAGCATCTCGGTGCTGGGCAAGTTGGCTTGGGAGAGGACGCTGCTGTTGGACCGCCTTTCTTGCCACCGGATTTGGAGGATCTTGGAGGATCTTAATCCTGGAGACTACAGAGAGTGGAAGACATATCGTCCAGTATCCCACCTACCCTTCGTATGCTGTGATAGCCACAGCTAAAAACTCACCCAACACTTTACAGAAAGCCTGAGTGAATTAGTACTGATTGTACAAGCCAACAACTCAGACCAAAACTCCTGATATCCAATCAAGTTCTATGTTTACATAATCTGTATGCATGTCCCTAGTTCTCTCGAAATTATCTAACTCAAATAGTCTATCCATATGGACATTTTAATCCCTTCATTGTTTTAAACACCTCACTCAAAACCTTCTAAAGTCTATGGCTGGGATTTTCTGGCCCCAGTGCGATGGATGCAATGAGCCATTCAAAAGCCCATTCACTTCGGCGGCACTGGAAGATCCCACCAGCGGGAGGGGCTGGAAAATTTTGGTACTGGTAAATGATCAAGCTTTCCAAGCCATTCATAGTAACTAAGGGCCTTTCAGCTAGGTATCAACTTAATGCCTTCCTTTGAACTTTTTCCAGGGCCTCTATATCATCTACCAGCCAAAACTGGACACATTATTCTAGTTGACACATTACCCAAGGTTTTGTCAGTATAGTGCAGTACTGAGTGCTGCACTGTTAGAGGTGTCGCCTTTTGGGTAAGAGGTTAAACTGAAGCCCCATTTTACCTCTCAGGCGAGCATAAGAGATCCCAGTTCGACTTGTAGAATAGTAAGAGTGTTTTCCCTGGTGTCCTGACGAATATTTATTCCTCAACCATCATCACTAAAGTAGGATATCAGATCACTACCTCATTGCTATTTGTGGGACTTTATGGTACCGTCGTTTTTTCTACACTATTACAGTGACTACATTTCAAATTGGCTGTAAAGTGCTTTGTAATATCCACAAATCATGAAAAATACTATAGAAGTGCAAGTTCTTCCTTTTTTCCTATGCACTGAACAACACTGATATCCTGGATTGCCACAGTTACCTGGTCTGCAAACTTCCAATTCTTAGCCCTACTAATGGCCCATTATTTGCCTCTTAAAGACCAGACAAAGGTACCACACTTACAATTCAATTTGAAACTGACAGATGGTGAAAACACAAGAGTAGATTTTCATGAGCCCAATTTCATTGGGTGAGTGGTTGGTGGTATGCACCCAAGGGATTTGGTCTGTAGCCCTACCATATTTCATGACCAAACCTCAATTCGATATGCTCGGCAAGTTTTGAGCACTCTGTTAATCAGAGTATAATGTATACGGACTCGAAATGTTAACTCTGTCTTCCTCTCCACAGATCTGCTGAGTTTTTCCAGCTATTTTTTAGTTTCAGATTTCCAGCATCCACAGTATTTTGCTTTTATCTTAGTCTATAATGTATTCCCCTTTTTCTCACAGTTTTAGAATACAGTCTGTTACAGTTCAAAGTGTAGGTTTTTTTGAAAGGTTGTTGTGAAGTAGTTATGGAGAAATGTGTTTGCTAAAAGAACTATTCTCACAGGTTATAAAATGTAGCCAATTTGAAAAGTTAGAAGCTACTTAGAACATACAATAGTAAATCAACTTTTACGAACTTCACAATAAAATTTATTTTGATGGGTGCTTTAATAGAGGCAATTGGCTCACTTACAAAGACATTATAACAAAAATAATGCTTTGTTGATACCTATTACACTTTTGCATGGTATGTGCTTTGAAAAGCCCTTTAGTTCACACAATCCTAAATCACACTGATTAAGATTCATCTCATGGGCTGAATTTTTCTGTCGGCAAGAAGGGGGCGGGGCCCACTCGCTGACGCGAAAATGACGCGGGATGACATCAGGTGGAACCCCCGGCGTCATCCTGCCCCATTTAAATCTTCAGAAAGGAGGGGGCACAGCGCGATCAGCTGTCCACCCGCCGACCTGTCAATGGCCAATTGAGGCCGTTGACAGGATAATTAAAACAATTAAAGGACCTGCTTGTCCAACTTAAGGCTGGTGGCCAGGCCAGGAGCCCGGTGGGCTTCTGAAAAAACATGAAACCTCATCCACTGGCAGGATGAGGTTTCATGTCGGTTTTTAAAAAGTTTATTAAAGTTTTTGTGCAATTTATTAACATGTCCCATCTTGTGTGACATTGTCACATGAGAGGGACATGTTAATGATGTTTTTATTTTTCGAATTTTAAAGTTTGAAAACCTTCCAGCGATCTCCCTGAGGCAGCACTTAGCCTCAGGGAGATGTGCGCTCTTTTGCATGCATGCACGAAAGAGCGCACTCTCGTATTTGGGGAATCCTCCCCCTGCCCGCACAGGAAGTGCATAGCGTTTCCCGGCGGATGTCACACTGGGCGGGCCTTAATTGGCCCCCCCATGTGATATAGCGGCGGGGCCCACTTCTCCGGTGGGGATCAGCTCCCCGCCCGCCGGAGATTGGGTCAAGCCCGCCCGCCCGACAGGCAAAAAATTCATCCCCATGTTACTGTAGGTCGTTGTGCCAAAACAAACTGTTTATACTGTTGAAACAAGGTACATCTTTACCTCAGAGAAAAATGTAACTCTTCTCCACAGATAATGCATGTATATGTTATTTTAAGATTACCCTTAAGTTAAGTGTTTTGTTCTGAGGTTGAAAAATAGCTACCATTGTAACAATCAGAAATAACTCCAGCAATCATACACTTTGGGAGATGTTTTACTGTTTGATGGTATGAACAGATTGTACCTCATTGTTCTAAATATGATATAACTTATTCTTGCCTGGTAGATTTATTGTCTACGAATCAGTGACCATATTAGAACAGGACATAATTAACAGCTTGCATGGAACATCAGAACCTATGTAACCAAAACTCTGATGTCTTTGTGCGGTGTTTGTTCTATGTTATACAAATATTAAATACTATTTATTTTAATGCCTTTGTAGGTTCGGTCCAGTGTTTAAAAGAGGCTGAGGCAGACCTTGGGGAGCGGGATTCTGTAAGTAGTACATTTTTTAATGCACTTTGGGTCAAATATGTTGCTTTTACTGGATCTCAGTGTAGTACATTGGATTTTTAAAGTAGTTTTAAAAATGAAACTTAGGATTTATTAAATGCATTATTGTGGAATTTTATTTTAAAATTTAAAACCAAAAATTAAAGAAACCCTTTTAATTTGATTGTATTGCATTCATTGAAACAATATAGATTTACACATTTGCTCTGTTGTGTTAGTTTCAACCTTTAATTTGTTAAATGTTTAATGTTTTCCCAAAAATGCCTAAGTCTTAATACAAAGTGTTGAGATAGCCAGTAAATTTAAAAATACAGATGCAGGCAGTGTAATGTTAATGATTATATCAAATGTTGCTGTTCCATTATAAAATATAAGCTCCTTTTGATGTTTTATTTTTTGAGGCTAAGTTAATATTTCATTTCAAAGTATTGATTTCACTTGTAATTCATTCTCTCACAGGTGTGTGAGTTGCCAACAGAATTTGTAGAAACTGTTAGACCAAGGCCTCAAGGGTCTTCACCAGTATATGATTATTCATTAATAGAGGAATACAAAGGCAAAGAGGTATGTAAACAAATATGAGGTTGAAATAGCAATGACAAAACTGCTAAAATCTGGGAGTCATCTGCAATTTGGCATTGGATGAAACATCATAGGTTGTCTGACCATCATTTCCTGAGGTATGTTTTCTGTGAATGTCACTCCCCCGGGAATGGCGGATTGTGGAATCCACTCAACAGCCCCGCACCTAACCCTGCAACCCCCACTCCCACCGTCAAGGTGAATCCTGAAATTATTTTGCACTGCTGTATTTGCCTGTTTGGAGATAAAGCTCACCCTGTCATTCTTGTTCATACTACAATTCCAGTAAATTTGACTACCTGCTCTTATTCAGAGAGACATATGTATGTAAGTCCTAGACTAATAAGTTTAGGCAATAGTAGGAGAAGTCATGGCTCTAATAGTGTTGAAGAAAGTTACATTTTTTGATGCATGGGATTTTCACTCCAAAATCAGAAATTACAGACTGGATTTTCGCTACCAATGTGGTACGTTGTAAGTGGTAAGTGGTACGTTGGGAAATTCCCAGACTGAGCAGATTCACCTCGGTTTAAAGGGCCCTATTAGACCCAATTTTCACTCTGGGAGTCAGGGTCTTTCTGACTCCTACGTTTTTAAAACCCAGCACTAAATTTTTATGAGTTACTTTGATTGCACTCTTGGTCCAAAGCTCAATTAGAATGAAGGCTGATATGACCATGTTTCAGATTTTGTGTCTTCTATAGAAACTTAGAATTATACAAAACAGAAGGAGGCCATTCTGCCCATTGTGCTTATGCCAGCTCTTTGGAAGAGCTAACCAATTAGTCCCACTCTCCTGCTCTTTCCCCATAACCATGCAAATTTCTCCCTATCAAGTATTTATCCAGCTTACTTTTGAATGTTATTATTGAAATTGCTTTCATCACCCAGGCTGTGCATTCTAATTCAAGAGCGAAAAAGCGCTTCAATCTCCCTGAGGCATGGAGCTGCCTCAGGGAGATTGAAGCGCTTTATGGAAATATTAATAAAGAGCTCAAAAATTCAATGAAACATGTCCCCTCATGTGACTGTGTCACATGAGATGGGACATGTTTTAAGTTCAGATGAAATATTTTATTTAATTTGTAATAGCTTCAGGAAACCTCATCCCATTCGTGGATGACGTTTCCTAAAAACCGTAAAGGCTGCTTGGCCTTTTCGCCTGCCCACCAACCATAAAGTTGGACAGGCAGTGTAAAATTCAGGTTCATTACCTGGTTAATAGCCTTAATAGACCTGGCAATTATCGGCGGGCACGCAGCCAATTCCAATGGCGCCCACCAAATGAAATATCCCGCGTCATTTTACGTTCTGGCGTGTCGGGCGCTGAGCCGCACGCCGAATGTAAAATTTTGCCCAGTGTATTTAGGGATGGTGACCAAATGTGTTGGGAACTCTGAATCTCTGTACCTCAATAAGCTAAGTTCATTTTTTCATTATTGAATATTCCAGATGTTGTATTAGGATTGTAGGGGTCATATTAAGCAATATGCTTATTTATCCAGAAAAAACTGTCTATCAGTTGTCTATCTTGTCTATCAATGAAGAAGGCCAGAACAAAGCTATATTTTCCGTGTGATTAAAAATCCTTCTAGAATAAGGGCCAATTGAGATCAACAGTAGCAACCTAGCAAATTTTGAGAATAGAGAAGAACCATTTGTCTTAACAAGCTTGTTCCTTTTATTGTCTGATCTCAACTGATTTGTGATCTTAAGGCAGCTTTCTGCCTGATTACTATGTCCTTTCATCCTCTTTTTCATTGGAATCAAGTTTCAATTTACTTATACAATAAATTTATTTATCTAATAAATTTATTTATCTCCTGGTATCTTTTATCCCATATCTCTATTATCCTTGGTGTAGAATAGTTATTGCTGTATTTCGCTTCCTAATTTCCTTATTTAGGTATTCTGTCTGCTAGTTTTTCAACTACTTGTCAGTGTGAACAATTGATCTAGTGAACTTTATCAATTCTCTTCATAATTTCAAAAACCTCTATTAGGTCAGTTCAAAGTTCAGCTTGTTACCCAGTGGTGACCATTAACTTTTAAAAAGAATTGTGGATTTCCAGTGACCAACACAAATAATCACACAAAAGGATTTTGCATTCTAAGGTGTTTACTGTAACAAATAAGCTGAAATCAACATTCACTAAACATTACTTTGTAGACATTCAATATACTAAACTATAGGAAAGATACTCCCTAGTAAGTTCTTAACACAACCAAAAATACCACACCACTTTACACATTACATTTCACTCTCCTCAGGAATGTAGTATTGTGTATAAAGTCCCAAGCTCCTCTCAGCTTTAACCCCCAACTAGAGTAAATATTACAGTGTCCTATTAAAAGAAAGTACCTTCTCTCAATCTTCTAAACATAATCAAATGAACTTCCAGTAAGAAGTCACCTTCTGGTGACTCCTCGGTCTTCTTACTCTCCACAGGCCTTCTTTCTTCAAACAGGGTATCATCCTCACTATCAGTCCTTTTCTTCTGATTGCCATACTCGAAACGTTAACTGTGTTCCTCTCCGCAGATGCTTTCAGACCTGTTGAGTTTTTCCAGGTATTTTTGTGCTTGTGTTTGGCACCTGTTCTTGGTCTTCTTCCTCAAATCTCTCTGTCTGACTGTCTCTGAGAGTTTGTGAGTCTTTACACAGCAGGACCAGGTACCTCCTCCTTTGTGACCCCGTGTTAAAATTTGCACCTTACTTTCAATAAGTTTTGGTTTGAGTGTATGTATCCATAACAAGCAGGTCACATAGTTTTGTCTCTGGGTAGATTTGGTATGAGGTCACACTCCCTCTCCAAACTATTCCATCTTACCTTGAATTAAAGGAGACAGATTAAAACATATTAAAACAGATCGAATCTTATTAAAAAAAAGCTTCCTCCAATTTAGATCTGACTTTGCTATCATCTTGATTGTCCTGTGTGCACTCTCTAATGGCTGTACTCCAGATGAACATCTGACAATTTCTACTACATAGTAAACATATGTTTCATTTGTTCCCCTCTATGCCTTTGCTGCCAATCACAAATATTATTGAGAATTTCAATTCAGCTTCCGATACATTCGTTCAAGTAAAGCATTTCCTAAATCACAACTTTTCCTTCTTCCTCCAAAAATAAATGCTGTTGGTCACACTGTAATTCAAGTGGCTTCATCCACCAAAAAATTTAAAAACTCTGCCTCCTCTTGACTTTTCACAGTATAATCACGGTCAGCCCAGTATCATTTAGTATCAGCCGGAGGAGATTTGCTTTTTAAGCTGTAAAATTAAAATGTAAAAGCTGCAACCAACTGTTGTATTTATTTTACTATAAATAACTATATGTCAAGTAACCTTTGCAAAATGTGGGAAAATGCTGTAGGGTTGTCACACCTAATAGCCTCACCTCCTGTATTAGGTCACACCCGGCTTTGTGTTGCTGCATGTTTGTCTTTTCTTTAGTCTTTTTGTCCAAGAAGGTAAGCAGAGATGCAAGAAAATGCAAAACCTAGGAAAAGGAATTTTATTGTTGTGACTGACACAAATACCAGTTGGCAACACTTGTGATTGTGAATCAGACAGTTGCCGATTCTGTGGCAGATTGGAATATATAATCTACTGTGACATTTCGCTGCAGTGCCCAGGATGTCCTGCATTATTAGATACTTTTCAAAACCTGTTTTCCTACTCAGATGGGTATGCAAGATCAGGGAGATCTCTTGGTGCCCTGGCCAACCTTTCTCTCCCAACCAATGCAAAGAAAACAAAATGTATGGCCATTCATTAATTTGTTGCTTGTGTGAACCTGCTGCAAATTGCCTAATGTCAGGACAATGATTGCACTTCAAAAGTAACCCATTGGTTGTAAAGCGCTTACAGATGTTCACAGGATGTGAAAAGGTTCTAAATAAATGCAAGTTCTTCTAACAAAAGCATTATTCATGGCAGGATGACTGGAGTGGCTACAGGAAACAAATAAGTTCAAATAACAACTACACTGCCTATTCCCAAAAGATTGGGAGTTAATATCCAAAGGCATTTTCATAAAAGTAACAAATTATTTTAATTATGAAATAGTAATAAACATTCATCAATGCATAAACACACTGATGCAAATATACAGAATTTCCAGATTTACATTCTGTAATATGCCTGTGATCATTAATTATTTGGCTTAAACACAATCATAATTTCTGCTCTGTCTGAAAACTACTTTTGGAAAAAAAACCTTCATATAAATTCCCTTTTGTAGTTTAGTAGTTGCAATATTTGCAATAAATAAAAATTAGGTTTCAAAATTATCCATAGTGAACATGGCTTTAAAAAGGTTTTCAGGATTGAATAGCAAAAAGATTTGGAAAGGAATTGTTTTAAACATGCTTGCCCCACTTTAACATGTACTTAAACCATTAGATCAGTACTTGGTCCATTAGCATAAGCCTTCACTTCCTCCACATTGAGCACACAGTGGCAGCAGTGTGTACCATCTACAAGATGAACTTCAGCAACTCACCAAGGCTCCTTCAACAGCGCTTCCCAAACCTGCGACTTCTATTGTCCAGAAGGACAAGGGCAACAGGCGCATGGGAACACCAATACTTGCAAGTTTTCTTCCAAGCCACACACCATTCTGACTTGGAAATACATTGCGGTCACTTCATTATTGCTGGGTTAATATGCTGGAATCCCCTACCCAACTAGAACACCTACACCACATAACAGCTCACCAACATCTTTCTAAGAGAAATTGGGGATAGGCAATAAATGCTGGCCTTATCAGTGATGCCCAAATCCCATGAGCGAATAAAATAAAGGCATTCATTTTATCTCTTTCTGGGGCACATGTAGAGTGTGTGCTAAAATGTATCAGCCTGGATTTTGGGGTAGAACTCACAGTGAGGCTATCAACACTCATTATTACTAAATAGCACACCAGCCAGAATCTTCCAGTGACTGCACATGAGCAGTTAAATGTGGAAATCAGAAAGTTGCTATCCAAGTTGCCCTGCTCATCCAGTAGCTGCACTACACTGATATCTCTCCCAGAATTGAAGCACATGGGAAGGCTTAAAGCTGTGGTACTTACCAACTAGATACCCACCAAAAAAGGATAACACTTGACCATTCAAGTATGAGTGAATCTTTGACAGTGATATTACCACTCTGACACCAAACATTTACATTTGTAAGTGTGGAATCCACATTCCTTCAGAATTTAATCATTCTTGGAGATTTAAAAATTTTATTTTATTAACTTTATCTTTTTGCCTATTTTACCCCTTTCTTTCTCTGAATCCCACTGTTCCTTCACTCCATTTTGCTTTTTGTACGTGATTTTTATTGAATTAAATATTCTAACTCACACTTCCTGATTTAGATGTGGCTCAGTAGGAATTTTTAAATTGTGAATTGCTGGAAAGAGAGACATGATGTCAAAGCTTTTGCCTCTTCAGGGCTAACCCGACTAGTACAAAATGAAAAGCTTCAACAGCATGTCTCTCTTTTCAGCACTACCCAAGTTCTGTACTACCAAGTAATCATTTTTAATTTGATTGGTTAATCAGACACGCCAATGCTTGCCCTGTTCATACAAGTCCAGATTCCCTGTAAAAAGCGCTGTGCTGTTTTGGCCCTCAAAAAACTGCAAATTCCAGTGTAAAAGCCCACAGAAAGATTGTGGGGAAGTGTGTGTATAATAAATAACTAGCAAATTTCATTCACTGTTGACTGCAAAACCTGGGTCAACACTTCTTAACAGAGATCTATAGTTAAATATTAAAGGAAATTTAGAATGGTGCAATTTCAATTTTAATATTGAAAGTCTGCAAATACAGTGTCTGCTTTAAGAAACAAAAGCTTTATGGCTTTGCCTGAAAGTAATGACGATTTTGGAATCTCAAACTGTCAAGATGGGGGTGAAAAAGAGGGAGGGCAGTGGATTCACTGGAGGAAGGCTGAGGTTGTGGGAGGGCAGGGTGGGAGGCAGCATGAATGTTGATAACCTCTGTTATTTTCAATTGCCTACTCCAAAATCTATTAGACCTCAAGGCCATTTTGACAGTCTCAACAATCCACCAACTCCTTTTGCAGCTCGCAATCCACCACAGTGGACAGATTGAGGGCGGGTGTGTAACTGAAATCAGATCCTCGACTAGGTTCCCCTTCAGCTGCCAGATACTGGAACCCTTTCCCATTGCTGTCAAACCTAGGAACACACAAAGAAAAACTGTGTTATGCAGCATGTGGTTAGGAATTGCAATGCACTATCTAAGAGTGTATCGGAGTCAGATGCAGCCAGGGCTTTCAAATGGGAATTGGATAAACACCTGAAGAAAAAAGCTTGCACGGCTACAGGGAATGTAGTAGGGAGTGGGATGAGGTGAGCAGCTGTTGCAGAGAGCGGGCATGGGCATGATGGGCCAAATGGTCTCCTTCTGTATGTAATCAGTCTATGATTCTATACATTTGCAGTATTTCCAAACTCTAGAACCAACTGCCCAATGTTTACTATTCCCTGTATGTTCTGCAGTTATATCAGATTCAGAAGCCCTCGCAATACTAACAGACACTGGTACTGCAACCCCACTATCCTGCCATTCCCTGGAGCCCTTCAGCTGGGGCTAGCTGAATGCAGGATCCAGCCCCATAATTCCAGACCCATGAACAGTTCTACATTCCAACCTCCAGTCGGCCAAACACCAAAATTCCTTTCTGCAGTTTCCAAACCCCAGGACCCTCTGCAATTAGCCCTACATTGAAGGACTCTATGCTTGGTGTTGCTAATCCCTAAGGCCTTTTGACTGCTGTCAAAATTCAAAATCACATTAGTGCTGCTAAACGGCAGGACTATCCTCTGCCAAATCCCAGCATCCCATTCCCTCATATACGCTGCCAAAGTCCAGACACCATAATAACTTTGTCTCTCGCACTCCAAATAGCAGGTACCTTCCTGCTGCCTGGTATACCTTTGCTACCATCATTCCGTGTATCCTGCATTTTTCAAAAAATGGTGACATCAAATACTGAGTGTACAGGTAAAGTCCATGAATTTATATCTTTTCACAGAAATTTATGGGATTGAATCTGCAATACACTGGGCAAAATTCCAGAAAACCAGGAGGGTCTGTTTTGTTCCTGTTTTCAAAGAGGATTTTGGAGGTAGTGGGTTGAAGATGATGGTGCCCCATTCCCACTGATGTTTGCCTGTTTAAAATAGGCCAGGAAACAGACAAGCAGTGCTCCCATCTGAAAGAGGGAAAGAGCCTACTCATAATTTACAAATCAGGATCCTATACGATATTTAGGACCCCTTGAGATGTTGCTCTTCCTTTGGGTGAAGTGTATGTTTCTCCCAGTGGAAATGCTGAACCAGTGGTCCTTGAACTTCCTGCTGCAGAATCCAATGAAGTTGCCATTTGCTCCATTAGTGCCTACAATGAAGATGAAACTTCAATTATGCTGCCTCCTAAAGATCCTCAAAGAAAATTTGTTCTTCCATCTATGGGATTGTTTAACACATTTACTTCAATGCAAGCCCTATTAAGCTCCATGATAAAATCCTTGAAAATTCTCTCTCATTTCAACCAATTACTGCATTTTTGCCTGCAGGTGCTGGAGGAGATACCACATGAGGCATTTGGTGACATCACAGACCACAAAAAAGATTTAGAAATTTTGTCAAAGAAGCAATTATCTGCAAACATGAGTCACAAAGTGGTAGGTTCAATTTTTTTTTCCTGACTATAATTCTTAAAACTTTTGAATAATTTGGAGACTAATTGGACAAAAAAAATGACAATTACCTGCCGCACTATTTACAGGGGTTTGCTTTATCTTCATGTATTTTTTCAGGAAGGAAAGGAAAAGGATGTTGTAGAAGTGCTTGTGAACACAGAGGCTGAAGTAGGTGCAACTGGTTTCAGTGTTAAGAGTGGAGAAAAGGAGGGCATATTTATCAAACATGTTCTGAAGGAGTCTCCTGCTGCAAAACGTCTAAGCATGAGAGAAGGTAAAAAATGAAAAACCGACCTGGATATTCACTGAATACTGCACAAAGGTTTCAAAGGTTTTAAGATTTAAAAGGTTTAAAGGTTTTAAGCTGGAGCTGTGCTGAAGCAGTAAAAGTTGACCTCAGCTTCTCTGGGCTGGGCAGGAGTGAAATCAACCAGTAATCCTTCTGCTTTTCATGACCTCGTGACCTCTACTGGAAAGTGCAGGTGGTGACAGAATCCAGCTACATGCTGATGTTTGAATATTTTGATTTGCAATGCAAACACAATGGAGGCCAGCAGGGACCTTAAGAACCAGGGCAAATGTTGGGAATGTCCAGGTCCACAGAGGATTAGATGATTCCCTTGATACACGTGTAAATGGGCCTTCCACCAATCTTCCACTGAGGTTATGGCAACCAAACCACAGAACCACTAAGAACATTTGTGGCAATCATCTATAGGAGAGGAGAAGGAAATAGGGAAAAAGATACTGAATATTTGTACGCTGTTATTCCACTGGAATCGCTGTAGAATCATTAGCCTAGATATATTAGCAGATAAGTGCTTAATGCATCCAAATGATATTCCTCAGTTCATGCATAGGTTAACATCTGTAAGGAAATAACAAACAAAAGAATATCACGCAAACCCATTGTCCATCTGCTAATATAATCAGCCGTCGTTTCCAGGCAAATGTCATGGAATAATAACATGAACACTTAACTCATTCATCTACATTTCTTTGCTATTTTGTTTTAAACACATTAATATCTCTGCTAAACAGCAAAGAAAGAATTTAATGTGAATCCCTTAAGGGTTGATAAAGAATCTGTTAGTATCCTGCTGTAAAAAAAAACAGAAGATTGTGTTAAGTCCAAATTTTCTAAATAGTCTATGGATGACATAAAAATTAAAATTATTTGTAAAATGTTCAAATATATTTTGCTTATTACAGCTTCATAAAATACTAAAATTATGTGTCACTTTAGTCTGTAAAACTCTGACTTGCCTGGTAATATCTATTGTTTTAAAGAGAATCTGAAAGCATTCTAGGTGTCTATGTTAAATCAAATGAATAGATCACTGTAAGTGGGATAATTTTTACCCCTCCAGATGCAGCTCTACATGGCCATAATATAGCAAAAGGGTTTACTTGCGCATTTCAGGACACCAAAGTCTGTTTACATGAGGAGCTGATGGAACATTGGAAGAGAAGCAATTGCTAAAATTCACAATGCTAATAGTTCCCTTAGAATTAATTTGTATGCATGTACAATTCATAGCTGCTAAATTACAGCTAATGCTAATATTATAGAAAAGAGAATTGAGGACTGGATCTTGTGGTGGTAACAATGGTGAAAATGTCAGCATTTGCCATCGTTACTTCTCTGAAACTGACAACAGTTTCTGAAGTCCATACATGCACAGTGAAGTGTGGCAACCCAGAAACTGCTTTCATGGATTCTACACTCCCCCAGAAGGTGTGCTGTTGCAGTGCCCCCATACTGTAATCAACTACAATTCACTGAACTGATCAGAACTTTTCCTTTTATGCTGTAATATCACTGTTAAAATCTCCCCCTGAAAATAAACTTTATCAATAAGTTGTAACTGCTGCTGAAGAACCTCTTGTGTCCTAGAAAACTTATTTTATATTTGCCTAACATAACTATTTTCCTTCCTGAAAAAAAATTCAATTTTTTTAATTATAATTTTTTAAATGTTTATGCTATTTCAACTTCTAATGTGCTGTCTATGAGAATTCTTCAATGTGATTGGCTCCTTGTTCTGCTCGATTACATCATTAATACTGGATGCCTGGAGACCCCCTTAACCTGATGCCAGGTTAAAACTAATGGGAAAAGGGAAATCCACATTATTAAGATCGTTAGATACAAAGTGCAGCTTTCTTCGAGGTCAACAACTAGCGCCATTGCTTTGTTGCAGATCACATCTGAGCCATAAGGTGGAATTTTCTCTGAATTACACTAAGTGCGGTGGAGGGCGTGAAAAAAGTCATCTTTCCCACTGGCCACAAGGGCAGATTTTTGCACAGGAAAGTCTGCTTCCCGCCGCATTAATTATGCAGGCACAGAAACACGCCGTATCACCGGTAGCTGACCCCTGAATTGCTCATCACACCATTACCTCACAGTTTCTTCACTCTGGGTGCCAGATCTAAACTGCAGCCGTGCACACAGTTCTCAATGCTTGCAGCCCAGTGCTGCTCCAGTGAAGACATGGCCCCGAAAGCCAAAAAGAGTTCAATGACCCGTCCCTGGAATGACTTTCAGTGGCCTGCTGTGATGTCCTCCACTGTACCAGATAGTGTTTTAATTAAGGAGCTTTGCCAAAGATACTGAAGGCTTTAAATTCATTTCAGGGTCCGATCTCTTTAAAATCCAATGTACGATTTTGTTTTCTATCAGGTGATCAACTTATCAGTGCTACAATTTATTTTGATAATGTCAAGTATGAAGATGCACTCAAGATTTTGCAGTACTCAGAACCATACAAAGTGAAATATTGCCTGAAACGAACAATACCTAATGCAATAGGATCTGAGGCAGTTGAAGTAAAAGGAAGCAAACCTATTGCGGTGGGTCTATTTTCTGTAAGAAATAAATGTTCACTGCCTGTACTTCTAATGTTATTTTCTTAGGAACTTACTTCAAACAATATAGTTAAGTATAATCTTTTGTCTTTTTATTATTAATTCCAGGGATGTGGCTATACCAGCATTTATTGCCCATCCCTAATTGCCCTTGACAAGGTGGTGGCGAGCTGTCTTCTTGAACCGCTGCAGCCCACGTGGTGGTGTAGGTGCACCCACAGAGCTGCTAGACTTGGAGGGCCACTTTAATATGAGTACTACTAGGCAGATTCAACACTGAGAGAACAGGAAGGGTAGCACATTCACAATGACAGAAAGATTACCATTTACTTTCCACTCTTACTCTTATAACATGGTTCATTATTTATCCAGAATGTAAGTGATTAGAGTATGGGTGGAATTTTATGATTAGCTTCCAGAAGATGACAATTGATGAAACCTCTTCAGAAGACCAAATCTCTGTAATATTCCACGGGTTACTGTTTTCAGACAGAACCTGATATTTATCACCAAGTACTGGTTTAGGAATATAGGAACAGTGATAGGCCATTTGGTCTATTCAACCTGCTTTACCATTATTTATTTTAGTAATGGCAGCTATATCTTTTCAATTCCAGTCTCACATCCATTCTCCATACTCTGGAATGGGGAAATTCTGCAAAGACAAGTTACTGAATGAACAAAGATAGCACATGTGATTAGACCTATTAATTGCCTGGAAAGCATGCTATGCTCTAATATGATAGAACAGCTCCAGGGGAGCAGAGAATTATTGCATGTGGGATGTGCTATTAAGCATGTCAAACTTATTTAAGGCACCTAATCCCCGTTAATCTGGTCTCATCTCCAAAAAGCATCATGCGTTCATTTTTGTTGAAGCAAATTTAGTTTGAATGCCTAAAGTATTTCCTTTGCACACTTTCTGGTAGCTTTTTCCCTTTTTTGTCTAACCACATTGTCTTTTTCCATTTGCTATTGGGAACCTATGGGAGAAATTCAATAACTTTGTGGACTTTAAAACTAGTGGTAAAATGACAAGTTTAACAATGCTATGCCATGCCTCCTCCTCCCACGCTGGTGTCTGGATATCTGGTGGCAAATACTGTGCAGTCATGATGTTATGGAGGACACAGAAGATTGCCACAAACTTGGAGATACACTCCAGTGTGTTCTGGAGGGTTCTCCCTAAGTGAGTTAGGTGTTAGAGGTGTTTCCTCAGCACGTCAATGGTCTGCTCTATGATAATGCTAGTGGTTCCATGGTTCTTATGATCTATGCTTTTCCCGTGTGTAGTTGGAAGATGAAGATGTTCTTCAGCCCTGTGTACAGGAGGTAGTTTTTATCTTTGAGCACCAACCCTATGGTTCTCTGTGGAATTGCAAAGATTGTCACTACAGCAGACTGCTGTAGAATGAAGGTAGCCCCATGCATGCAGGCTGTACTGAAAAAATCAGGAATCCTCTGATCCTGCTTCTCCGATGTATTCACCTCTCCTGGTATAGATGGCCTCCATCACATCCTGGATGATGGATGGCATACTGAGAATTGTTGGTTATGTTATCCACTCACAAATGGAAAGATCCAGATGCATAAAAGTTCAATGCCACTGTAACCTTTACAGCTCCTGGCAGGGCTACCCCTGGCCTGGTGTGAGGTTCCAGGTTGTATTGAAAGAGGTGGCATAGATTCTATGACCACCTTCTTGTTGAATCAGAACCATCTCAAGCATTGTTCCCAGGTTAGATGAAGGTAAGGGAAATGCTCTTGAGAAACCCATGGTGAGCACAGCCCTATGTGAATAGCCCACCTCCTCCTTCCTCTTCACAGAGCTTCCCCTCTCAGCAATCTCTGCTCCATTTGCTGATCATGTTGGATACTGCAGCTATTGCCTCCATACCTCATGTAGGGTTGGGCCACCAGATCCACTGGCCGGCCTGAATGTATGTAAGAATTCACCACAAAGCCTCCAAAAACAAGCCTCAGTACGTCCATGATGTTGCCAGAGCAGAAGTAAGTTAAAAGCACCTTACCTGCAAGTAGGATGCCTGGACCTTTAAATAGCACTAGTGAGGGTTTCCTCGTGCTGCTGAACACATGTTCGGCATTTGGTGCGCATGCACAGACCAAATTTGTGAAACATGTACCAAATCAGGCATCTCCTCGCGTTGCTGACGTTCCCCATGCTAATATGCTGCCCAGCAGGGGGTGCCATGTAGGACATGTTGGAAGTGGTCAGCTGCGCAACCAACAAAATTTTAATGCTTTGGAGCTTCCATAGCAGCAATTGCAGTGCCACTGCAGAGCCCAAGCACATGGCCATTATCTTTTGATGTGGCATTTTCTGCAAGAAGTATGAGGAGAGACCTTTGTCCCAGTCACACAGAATGCCATTTGTGAATTTGAAGGGTCATTTCATTTTTGAGGTGGCTGCAAAAAACTGATTGGAGGGAGCCAAACATGAAATTGTGGTATGTTTACGGACTTTGGAGAGGAAAGGGAAGTTGGAGATAGGGTGGAAGTTCACAAACACTGTGAGGTCAAGGGTAAGTTTTTTGAGGAGTGGGTAATGATGGCAGATTTGAGAGGGAGAAGGACTGAAGCTGAGGAGCGAAAACTGTGAACAACTTCACCTAACATTGGGGCCAGGAGGGGAAGTTGGGTGGTCAGCTGTTTATTGAGGATAAGGTCAATGGAGAAGGAGGTGGCTCTCATGGACAAGACAAACTTGGAGAGGGTACAATAGGACATCGGAGAAAATCTGGAGAAAAATGCCAGGTCAAGGCTATGGCAGAGGCCAACCTAGGGAAAGTTTGGACTGATGGACTTGAGGGATGGGAGGGAAGTGGTAAAGGTAGATGAACTTTGTGACAAAGAAGTCCATGAGTTCCTTGCACCTGTTGGAATTGAGGGTGGAGAAGGTGGGTGCTTTGTAGCAAAGAGGAAATGTCAGGGGTTACTTTTGCATTCCAGGATAACCCTAGAAGAGTGGGCATTTTTGGAAGGCATAGCCAGAACCTGATCAGACTTTATGCGATCCAATCAAATCTGACAATGAATGGTTAAACCAGTCATCTGCAATAATCATTCAAGTGTCCGTCTCTTTTACTTAGGGGAGTGAAAGTGAGGGCCACACCAGAGGGCACAACCAGATTGTGAGAGAGTGGTGGTTTTAATGGGGACAAGGCATTAAAGTACATTAACTGTGAGGGTGTTATTGAACAGAGTGGCAACTGCTCAAATGTCATGATGACTGAAGGCCCAAAGGCTGAGCAGTTGGGAATTTACAAGCGTAAGTGACTTGAGTTTTTTTCCACATACGTAGGTATATTATTTCTGGTCTAAAGCCCACTTGCCGAAGATTTCTGTTTTCATCCAGTACTGAAATTGTAGCAGGCATTTTACACATAAGATAAAATTGTAGTTTATGGGAAGGTGACTTTTGGAATAAGTACAAGAAAAGGATATTAGAATATATCTGAATTGTAACAGTGTAAATACAGTTATTACAAATAGCTCACATGGGTATTTCTAGACTCACATTAGCATGAGAAAACATTGAGTACAAAATCTAGCACATTTGCAAAGCTGATTAAGTATTAGAAGTGCCAAAGATAAAAATCTGTTATAGAGGTCAGCCTTACAAGTGAGCTAAGCACTACATGCAACAAAAACATTGTGAGTAATTTTGTAAGCTTTTCTCTCTTTCTATCAATCAGTTTTTTTAAAATCCATTCATGGGATGTGGGCTTTGCTGGCTGGACCAGCATTTATTGCTGATCCCTACTTGCCCATCCTTAGTCTATCAATCTTATGGATTTCTTTCATATAAAAGCTGATGAAATAACAGTACATACTTTCTCTTAGGGAACAGAAGAAGATTTATTTACAAAACTTTATGGAAAGAAAACAAAAGTAGCAAGAGATGCTTCTGAAGAAATGCGCAGACAAACAGAAACAAAAATGCAAGAAACTACTCAAAAGGGGAAAACAAAGGTGGCTGAAGTACCTGATGTAACTTTTTCCTGCCCCAAGTTTCCAGCTTTCAAAAAAACAAAGTCATACAGCCTGGGCAGATCTCACAGCTTATCAGAAACAGAAGAACGTGATCAACATGACATAACTGCAACAAGCACAGATATAGAATCCCATTTGAAAACAGCAGAAATGCCCCAAAAAGTGAAAAAACGGAGAAGAAAAATAAAACTTCCACATATTGGTGCAAGAGGAATAAAAATGGGGAAGACAGAAGCCTCTGAGGAGGAAAAAGAAACACCTTCTACAGGTACTAATGAATCATCTACTTCGAAATATGAAACACTCCAACCAAATGCAGAAAGTACACCACAAAACTCAAATGAGACCACAATAACAACTACAAAACAATCTGATCCAAAGCTGGAGAACCAAAGCCATGAAATGGATTCGGATAATATTAATACTGAATCCAAACTCAAAATGCCAAAACTCAAAATAGCAAAATTTGTGATTTCAGAACCAATTCTGCCCACAATTGATATTGAGACAAAATTGCCAGAGGCAAGTACATGTTTGCAAACATCGGATGCAAATATGGAGCAACAAAAAATTGAAATTGAGTATTCAAAAAGAGACAGTGATGCCAAATCAGCTATTCCGATTGCAGCTGCAGAAATTAAATTAAAAACAGATATTGGAATGTCAAAAGTTAAGTCACAAGTGGGTAGGAAACAGGGAGAAACAACTGGCCAGCCAACACAACAGTATACCTCACAAAAAGAACTTGGTACCACAGATATAAAATCTGATGCTTCATTGCCGTTACATGAGAAGCAAGAAGCAAGTATCAGCGAGCAAATTGCTGAGATTCAGCTTCCAAAATCTGAAATGCGAACTAAGAAATCCAAGACTGATAAGCAGGAAAAAACAAAAAAGCCCAAAAAGAAAGAAGCCAAAGATAAAATGACTGGAACACAGTCAAAGCCTTCAACACTTGCAATTGATGTCAGCTTAATGAAAGTTCACACCACAGTTTCAAACACTGACACAGATGTGAAACAACCAGCAGTAAAAATGATTCCAGGCAATTTGAAGGGCGATCTCATATCTGGGATTACTGAGCTAGAAGACCATGATTCAAGTATGGATGTCAGCATGAAGGAGCCACACAGTGATATTTCAGACAACAAACATCAAACTGATATGAGGGACAGAAACTGGGAGTTAGTTACAGTGGAAGCTGAGGCAGGTGAGAAGATTCCGAGCATGCATGTTACAGAAGGAGGAAACATGAAAAAGTTCAAAATAAAAGGACCGAAATTTGGGCTTTCAGCGGCTGACATCAAAGGGCCCAACATTGATGTCAATCTCCCCAAAGATGACATCTCACTCCCAAAAATGGATGTGGAAGTGACAGTGCCAGGGGTAGATGTAAAATCAGGCAAGATGGAAGGTGATCTCAGTGTTGGAGACATTGAACTCAAAGGACCAGATGTCAGTCTGAAAATGCCTGAGGTGAAAAAGCCATCAATTAATGTTGATGTTCCAAAAGCGAAAGGGAAGTTTGATGAAGATACATCCACGTCTAAGTTGGAACTTGACATTTCAACACCAGGACTGTCAGTAGACGTTAAACCCCAAACAACTGACACCCATGTGCCAAGAGTAGATGCAGATGTTGCAGCACCAGATCTGGACGCGAAAGGTGATGGTGGGAGGATCAAAATGCCATCCATGAAAATGCCATCATTTGGTGTTTCAATTCCAAAATTAAAAGGTGCAGAAGTGGACGTGAATGTGAAGAAGTCAGAAGTCAATCTTTCACTAGAAAAACCGGAGCTAGATATTCAAGGGCCGAAAATTGAAATAGGAGCTCCAGAATATGAAATTGATGTACAGGCACCAACTGTAGAAGTTGAAGGAAAAGGAGGGAAAATAAAATTGCCCAAGTTTCAAGGACTGAAGTTTGGGTTATCGGCACGTGACATCAAAGCACCCAAAATTGATATCAACCTCCCCTCAGTTGACATCTCACTACCAAAATCGGATGTGGATGCGACATTGCCAGGTGTAGATGTAAAACCAGGCAAGATGGAAGGTGATCTCAGTGTTGGAGACATTGAACTCAAAGGAACTGATGTCAGTCTGAAAATGCCTGAGGTGAAAAAGCCATCAATTGAAATTAGTCTCCCAAAAGTAAAAGGGAAGCTTGATGTTGATGCATCCATGTCTAAACCGGAACTTGACATTTCAACTCCTGGGCTGACATTTGACATTAAAGCCCCAACAACTGACATCCATCCACCAGCTCTAGACGGAGATGTTGCAGCACCAGATCTGAAGGTGAAAGGTGATGGTGGGAGGTTCAAAATGCCATCGATGAAAATACCATCGTTTGGTGTTTCACTTCCAAAATTCAAAGGTTCAGACGTGGATGTGAGTGTGAAGAAGCCAGATGTCGATATTTCAGTTGACAAGCCTGAGATAGATATTCAAGGTCCGTCAATTGATGTCGGAAGTCCAGAATGTGAAGTTGATATGGACATACCTGATGTAGACCTTGAGGGAAAAGGAGGGAAAATAAAATTGCCCAAATTTAAAGGACCGAAGTTTGGATTTACTGCACCTGAAATCAAAGGGCCCAAAATTGATGTCAGCATCCCCACGGTTGACATCTCACTACCAAAATCGGATGTGGATGTGAAAATGCCAGGTGTAGATGTAAAACCAGTCAAGATGGAAGGTGGTGTCAGTGTTGGAGACATTGAACTCAAAGGACCTGATGTCAGTCTGAAAATGCCTGAATTGAAAAAGCCATCAATTGATATTGGCTTTCCAGCAGTGAAAGGAATGTCTGATGTTGATGCATCCATATCTAAACCTGAGCATGACATGTCAGCTCCTGGACTGTCAGTGGACATTAAAGCCCCAACGACTGACATCCATCCACCAACTGTAGATGTAGATGTTGCAGCACCAGATCCGAAGGTGAAGGGCGATGGTGGGAGGTTCAAAATGCCGTCAATGAAAATGCCATCGTTCGGTGTTTCACTTCCAAAATTCAAAGGCCCAGAAGTGGATGTGAGTGTGAAGAAACCGGATGTCGATATTTCATTTGAGAAACCTGAGGTCAACATTCAAGGGCAAAAAATTGAAATAGGAGCACCAGAATGTGAAGTTGATGTGGAGGCACCTGATATAGAACTCAAGGGAAAAGGAGAGAAGGTAAAATTGCCTAAACTTAAAGGACCGAAATTTGGATTCACTGCACCTGACATCAAAGGGCCCAAATTTGATGTCAACCTCCCCACAGTTGACATCTCACTACCAAAATCGGATGTGGATGTGACAGTGCCAGGTGTTGATGTAACACCTGGTAAGTTGGAAGGTGATGTCAGTGTTGGAGACATTGAACTCAAAGGACCTGATGTCAGTCTGAAAATGCCTGCGGTGAAAAAGCCATCGATTGATATTGGTTTTCCAAAAGTGAAAGGGAAGACTGATGTTGATGCATCCATGTCTAAACTGGAACTTGACATTTCAGCTCCTGGGCTGTCAGTTGATATTAAACCCCCAACGAATGGCATATATCCACCAACTGTAGATGTAGATGTTGCAGCACCAGATCTGAAGGTGAAAGGTGATGGTGGGAGGTTCAAAATGCCATCCATGAAAATACCATCGTTTGGTGTATCACTTCCAAAATTCAAAGGTTCAGACGTGGATGTGAGTGTGAAGAAACCAGATATCGATATTTCAGTTGAAAAGCCTGAGATAGATATTCAAGGTCCGTCAATTGATGTCGGAGGTCCAGAATGTGAAGTTGATATGGACATACCTGATGTAGATCTCGAGGGAAAAGGAGGGAAAATAAAATTGCCCAAATTTAAAGGACCGAAGTTCGGATTTACTGCACCTGAAATCAAAGGGCCAAAAATTGATGTCAGCACCCCCAAGGTTGACATCTCGCTAGCAAAATCGGATGTGGATGTGACAGTGCCAGGTGTTGATGTAACCCCAGGCAAGATGGAAGGTGATGTCAGTGTTGGAGACATTGAACTCAAAGGACCTGTTGCCAGTCTGAAAATGCCTGAGGGGAAAAAGCCAACAATTGATATTGGTTTTCCCACAGTGAAAGGAGTGTCTGATGTTGATGCATCCATGTCTAAACCTGAGCTGGTCATGTCAGTTCCTGGAATGTCAGTGAACATTAAAGCCCCAATGACTGACATCCATCCACTGGCTCTAGACGGAGATGTTGCAGCACCAGATCTGAAGGTGAAAGGCGATGGTGGGAGGTTTAAAATGCCGTCAATGAAAATGCCATCATTTGGTGATTCACTACCAAAATTCAAAGGCCCGGAAGTGGATATGAGTGTGAAGAAACCAGATGTCGATACTTCAGTTGAGAAACCTGAGGTCAACATTCAAGGGCAAAAAATTGAAATAGGAGCATCAGAGTGTGAAGTTGATCTGGAGGTACTTGATGGAGAACTCAAGGGAAAAGGAGAGAAAACAAAATTGCCCAAACGTAAAGGACCGAAATTTGGATTCACTGCACCTGACATCAAAGGGCCCAAAATTGATGTCAACCTCCCCACAGTTGACATCTCACTACCAAAATCGGATGTGGATGTGAGAGTGCCAGGTGTTGATCTAACACCAGGCAAGTTGGCAGGTGATGTCAGTGTTGGAGACATTGAACTCAAAGGACCCGATGTCAGTCTGAAAATGCCTGAGGTGAAAATGCCATCGATTGATATTGGTTTTCCAAAAGTGAAAGGGAAGATTGATGTTGATGCATCCATGTCTAAACTGGAACTTGACATTTCAGCTCCTGGTCTGTCAGTGGACATTAAGGCCCCAACGACTGACATCCATCCACCAACTGTAGATGTAGATGTTCCAGCACCAGATCTGAAGGTGAAAGGTGATGGTGGGAGGTTCAAAATGCCATCGATGAAAATACCATCGTTTGGTGTTTCACTTCCAAAATTCAAAGGTTCAGACATGGATGTGAGTGCGAAGAAACCAGATGTCGATATTTCAGTTGAAAAGCCTGAGATAGATATTCAAGGTCCGTCAATTGATGTTGGAGGTCCAGAATGTGAAGTTGATATGGATATACCTGATGTAGATCTCAAGGGAAAAGGAGGGAAAATAAAATTGCCCAAATTTAAAGGATCGAAGTTTGGATTTACTGCACCTGAAATCAAAGAGCCAAAAATTGATGTCAGCATCCCCACGGTTGACATCTCACTAGCAAAATCGGATGTGGATGTGAAAGTGCCAGGTATAGATGTAAAACCAGTCAAGATGGAAGGTGATGTCAGTGTTGGAGATATTGAACTCAAAGGACCTGATGTCAGTCTGAAAATGCCTGAGGTGAAAAAGCCATCGATTGATATTGGTTTTCCAGCAGTGAAAGAAATGTCTGATGTTGATGCAACCATGTCTAAACCTGAGCTTGACATGTCAGCTCCTGGGCTGTCAGTGGACATTAAAGCCCCAACGACTGACATCCATCCACCAACTGTAGATGTAGATGTTGCAGCATCAGATCTGAAAGTGAAAGGCGATGGTGGGAGGTTCAAAATGCCATCGATGAAAATGCCATCGTTTGGTGTTTCACTTCCAAAATTCAAAGGCCCAGAAGTGGATGTGAGTGTGAAGAAACCAGATGCCGATATTTCACTTGAGAAACCTGAGGTCAACATTCAAGGGCAAAAACTTGAAATAGGTGCACCAGAATGTGACGTTGATGTGGAGGCACCTGATATAGAACTCAAGGGAAAAGGAGGGAAAATAAAATTGCCTAAACTTAAAGGACCGAAATTTGGATTCATTGCACCTGACATCAAAGGGCCCAAAATTGATGTCAACCTCCCCACAGTTGACATCTCACTACCAAAATCGGATGTGGATGTGACAGTGCCAGGTGTAGATATAAAACCAGTCAAGATGGAAGGTGATGTCAGTGTTGGAGACATTGAACTCAAAGGACCTGATGTCAGTCTGAAAATGCCTGAGATGAAAATGCCATCAATTGATATTGGTTTTCCAAAAGTTAAAGGGAAGATTGATGTCGATGCATCCATGTCTAAACCCGAATTTGACGTTACAACTCATGCGCTGTCAGTGGACTTTGAAGCCCCAACGACTGACATCCATCCACCAACTGTAGATGTAGATGTTGCAGCACCAGATCTGAAAGTGAAAGGCGATGGTGGGGGGTTCCCACTGCCATCGGTGAAAATGCCATCGTTCGGTGTTTCACTTCCAAAGTTCAAAGGTCCAGAAGTGGATGTCAGTGTGAAGAAACCAGATGTCGATATTACACTTGAAATACCTGACGTGGTTATTCAACGTCCGAAAATGGAAATAGGAGCACCAGAATGTGAATTTGATGTGGAGGCACCTGATATAGAACTCAAGGGAAATGGAGGGAAAATTAAATTGCCCAAATTTAAAGGACCAAAATTTGGATTCACTGCACCTGACATCAAAGGGCCCAAAATTGATGTCAACCTCCCCACAGTTGACATCTCACTACCAAAATCAGATGTGGATGTGACAGTGCCAGGTGTTGATGTAACACCTGGCAAGTTGGAAGGTGATGTCAGTGTTGGAGACATTGAATTCAAAGGAGCCGATGTCAGTCTGAAAATGCCTGAGGTGAAAAAACCATCAATTGATATTGTCTTTCCAAAAGTGAAAGGGAAGATTGATGTTGATGCATCCATGTCTAAACCTGAACTTGGCATTTCAACTCCTGGCCTGTCAGTGGACATTAAAGCCCCAACGACTGACATCCATCCACCAACTGTAGATGTGGAAGTTGCAGCACCAGATCTGAAAGTGAAAGGCGATGGTGGGGGTTTCAAAATGCCATCAATGAAAATGCCATCATTTGGTGTTCAACTTCCAAAATTTAAAGGTCCAGAAGTGGATGTGAGTGTGAAGAAACCAGATGTCGATAGATCGCTTGAAAAAACGGACTTAGGCATTCAAGGGCCGAAAATGGAAATAGGAGCACCAGAATGTGAGGTTGATGTGGAGGTACCTGATGTAGATTTCGAGGGAAAAGGAGGGGAAATAAAATTGCCCAAATTTAAAGGACCGAAATTTGGATTCACTGCACCAGAAATCAAAGGGCCCAAAATTGATGTTAATGTCCCCACAGTTGACATCTCACTACCAAAATCAGATGTGAATGTGAAAGTACCAGGTGTGGGTGTAAAAGCAGTTAAGATGGAAGGTGATGTCAGTGTTGCTGACATTGATCTCCAAGGACCTGATATCAGCCTGAAAATGCCTGAGGTGAAAAAGCCATCGATTGATATTGGTTTTCCAAAAGTGAAAGGGAAGATTGATGTTGATGCATCCATGTCTAAACCTGAACTTGACAATTCAACTCCTGGGCTGTCAGTGGACATTAAAGCCCCAACGACTGACATTCATCCACTAACTGTAGATGTAGATGCTGCAGCACCAGATCTGAAGGTGAAAGGTGATGGTGGGAGGTTCAAAATGCCATCGATGAAAATACCATCGTTTGGTGTTTCACTTCCAAAATTCAAAGGTTCAGACGTGGATGTGAGTGTGAAGAAACCAGATGTCGATATTTCAGTTGACAAGCCTGAGATAGATATTCAAGGTCCGTCAATTGATGTCGGAGGTCCAGAATGTGAAGTTGATATGGACATACCTGATGTAGATCTTAAGGGAAAAGGAGGGAAAATAAAATTGCCCAAATTTAAAGGACCGAAGTTTGGATTTACTGCACCTGAAATTAAAGGGCCCAAAATTGATGTCAGCATCCCCAAGGTTGACATCTCACTAGCAAAATCAGATGTAGATGTGAAAATGCCAGGTGTGGATATAAAACCAGTCAAGATGGAAGGTGATGTCAGTGTTGGAGACATTGAACTCAAAGGACCCGATGTCAGTCTGAAAATGCCTGAATTGAAAAAGCCAACAATTGATATTGGTTTTCCAACAGTGAAAGGAATGTCTGATGTTGATGCATCCATGTCTAAACCTAAACTTGACATTTCAACTCCTGGGCTGTCAGTGAACATTAAAGCCCCAATGACTGACATCCATCCACCAACTGTAGATGTAGATGTTGCAGCACCAGATCTGAAGGTGAAAGGTGATGGTGGGAGGTTCAAAATACCATCGATGAAAATACCATCGTTTGGTGTTTCACTTCCAAAGTTCAAAGGTCCAGAAGTGGATGTTAGTGTGAAGAAACCAGATGACAATATTTCACTTGAAAAACCTGACGTTGACATTCAAGGGCCTAAAATGGAAATAGGAGCACCAGAATGTGAAGTTGATATGGACATGCCTGATGTAGATCTCAAGGGAAAAGGAGGGAAAATAAAATTGCCCAAATTTAAAGGACCGAAATTTGGATTCACAGCACCTGAAATCAAAGCGCCTAAAATTGATGTCAATGTCCCCACAGTTGACATCTCACTACCAAAATTGGATATGGATGTGAAAATCCCAAGTGTAGATGTAAAACCAGTCAAGATGGAAGGTGATGTCAGTGTTGGAGACATTGATCTCCAAGGACCTGATGTCAGTCTGAAAATGCCTGAGGTGAAAAAGCCATCGATTGATATTGGTTTTCCAACAGTGAAAGGGAAAATTGATGTTGATACATCCATATCTAAACCCGAACTTGACATTTCAACCCCTGGGCTATCAGTGGACATTAAAGCCCCAACGACTGACATCCATCCACCAACTGTAGATGTAAATGTTGCAGCACCAGATCTGAAAGTGAAAGGTGATGGTGGGAGGTTTAAAATACCGTCAATGAAAATACCATCCTTTGGTGTATCACTTCCAAAATTTGACGGTCCAGAAGTGGATGTGAGTGTGAAGAAACCAGATGTCGATATTTCACTTGAGAAACCTGAGGTCAACATTCAAGGGCCAAAAATTGAAATAGGAGCACCAGAATGTGAAGTTGACGTGGAGGCACCTGATACAGAACTCAAGGGAAAAGGAGAGAAGGTAAAATTGCCTAAACTTAAAGGACCGAAATTTGGATTCACTGCACCTGACATCAAAGCGCCCAAAATTGATGTCAACCTGCCCACAGTTGACATCTCATTTCCAAAATCGGATGTGGATGTGACAGTGCCAGGTGTTGATCTAACACTAGGCAAGTTGGAAGGTGATGTCAGTGTTGGAGACATTGAACTCAAAGGACCCGATGTCAGTCTGAAAATGCCTGAGTGGATAAAGCCATCGATTGATATTGGTTTTCCAAAAGTGAAAGGAAAGATTGATGTTGATGCATCTATATCTAAACCGGAACTTGACATTTCAACTCCTGGGCTGTCAGTGGACATTAAAGCCCCAACGACTGACATCCATCCACCAACTGTAGATGTAGATGTTGCGGCACCAGATCTGAAGGTGAAAGGTGATGGTGGGAGGTTCAAAATGCCATCGATGAAAATACCATCGTTTGGTGTTTCACTTCCAAAGTTCAAAGGTTCAGAAGTGGATGTGAGTATGAAGAAACCAGATGTCGATATTTCAGTTGAAAAGCCTGAGATAGATATTCAAGGTCCGTCAATTGATGTCGGAGGTCCAGAGTGTGAAGTTGATATTGAGGTACCTGATTTAGATCTCGAGGGAAAAGGAGGGAAAATAAAATTGCCTAAATTTAAAGGACCGAAGTTTGGATTTACTGCAACTGAAATCAAAGGGCCCAAAATTGATTTCAGCATCCCCACAGTTGACATCTCACTACCAAAATCGGATGTGGATGTGACAGTGCCAGGTGTAGATGTAACACCAGTCAAGATGGAAGGTGATGTCAGTGTTGGAGACATTGAACCCAAAGGAGCCGATGTCAGTCTGAAAATGCCTGAGGTGAAAAAGCCATCAATTGATATTGGTTTTCCAACAGTGAAAGGGAAAATTGATGTTGACACATCCATATCTAAACCGGAACTTGACATTTCAACTCCTGGGCTGTCAGTGGACATTAAAGCCCCAGCGACTGACATCCATCCACCAACTGTAGATGTAGATGTTGCAGCACCAGAACTGAAGGTGAAAGGGGATGGTGGGAAGTTCAAAATGCCGTCAATGAAAATGCCATCGTTTGGTGTTTCACTTCCAAAATTCAGAGGTCCAGAAGTGGATGTGAGTGTGAAGAAACCAGATGTCGATACTTCAGTTGAGAAACCTGAGGTCAACATTCAAGGGCCAAAAATTGAAATAGGAGCACCAGAATGTGAAGTTGATGTGGAGGCACCTGATATAGAACTCAAGGGAAAAGGAGAGAAAATAAAATTGCCTAAACTTAAAGGACCGAAATTTGGAATAACTGCATCTGACATCAAAGGGCCCAAAATTGATGTCAACCTCCCCACAGTTGACATCTCACTACCAAAATCGGATGTGGATGTGACAGTGCCAAGTTTTGATCTAACACCAGGCAAGTTGGAAGGTGATGTCAGTGTTGGCGACATTGAACTCAAAGGACCCGGTGTCAGTCTGAAAATGCCTGCGGTGAAAAAGACATCAATTGATATTGGTTTTCCAAAAGTGAAAGGGAAGATTGATGTTGATGCATCCATATCTAAACCCGAATTTGTCATTTCAATTCCTGGGCTGTCAGTGGACATTAAAGCCCCAACGACTGACATTCATCCACCAACTGTAGATGTAGATGTTGCGGCACCAGATCTGAAGGTGAAAGGTGATGGTGGGAGGTTCAAGATGCCATCGATGAAAATACCATCGTTTGGTGTTTCACTTCCAAAGTTCAAAGGTTCAGAAGTGGACGTGAGTGTGAAGAAGCCAGATGTTGATATTTCAGCTGAAATGCCTGAAATAGATATTCAAGGTCCGTCAATTGATGTCGGAGTTCCAGAATGTGAAGTTGATATGGAGATACCTGATGTAGATCTCGAGGCAAAAGGAGGGAAAATAAAATTGCCCAAATTTAAAGGACCGAAGTTTGGATTTACTGCACCTGAAATCAAAGAGCCCAAAATTGATGTCAGCATCCCCACGATTGACATCTCACTACCAAAATCGGATGTGGAAGTGAAAATGCCAGGTATAGATGTAAAACCAATCAAGATGGAAGGTGATCTAACTGTTGGAGACATTGAACTCAAAGGAACCGATGTCAGTCTGAAAATGCCTGAGGTGAAAAAGCCATCAATTGATATTGGTTTTCCAACAGTGAAAGGGAAAATTGATGTTGATACATCCATATCTAAACCGGAACTTGACATTTCAACTCCTGGGCTGTCAGTGGACATTAAAGCCCCAACGACTGACATCCATCCACCAACTGTAGATGTAGATGTTGCAGCATCAGATCTGAAGGTGAAAGGCGATGGTGGGAGGTTCAAAATGCCGTCAATGAAAATGCCATCGTTTGGTGTTTCACTTCCAAAATTCAGAGGTCCAGAAGTGGATGTGAGTGTGAAGAAATCAGATGTCGATATTTCACTTGAGAAACCTGAAGTCAACATTCAAGGGCAAAAAATTGAAATAGGTGCACCAGAATGTGAAGTTGATGTGGAGGCACCTGATATAGAACTCAAGGGAAAAGGAGAGAAAATAAAATTGCCTAAATTTAAAGGACCGAAGTTTGGATTTACTGCAACTGAAATCAAAGGGCCCAAAATTGATTTCAGCATCCCCACAGTTGACATCTCACTACCAAAATCGGATGTGGATGTGACAGTGCCAGGTGTAGATGTAACACCAGTCAAGATGGAAGGTGAGGTCAGTGTTGGAGACATTGAACCCAAAGGAGCCGATGTCAGTCTGAAAATGCCTGAGGTGAAAAAGCCATCAATTGATATTGGTTTTCCAACAGTGAAAGGGAAAATTGATGTTGACACATCCATATCTAAACCGGAACTTGACATTTCAACTCCTGGGCTGTCAGTGGACATTAAAGCCCCAGCGACTGACATCCATCCACCAACTGTAGATGTAGATGTTGCAGCACCAGAACTGAAGGTGAAAGGGGATGGTGGGAAGTTCAAAATGCCGTCAATGAAGATGCCATCGTTTGGTGTTTCACTTCCAAAATTCAGAGGTCCAGAAGTGGATGTGAGTGTGAAGAAACCAGATGTCGATACTTCAGTTGAGAAACCTGAGGTCAACATTCAAGGGCCAAAAATTGAAATAGGAGCACCAGAATGTGAAGTTGATGTGGAGATACCTGATGTAGATCTCGAGGGAAAAGGAGGGAAAATAAAATTGCCCAAATTTAAAGGACCGAAGTTTGGATTTACTGCACCTGAAATCAAAGGGCCAAAAATTGATGTCAACCTCCCCACAGTTGACATCTCACTACCAAAATCGGATGTGGATGTGACAGTGCCAAGTTTTGATCTAACACCAGGCAAGTTGGAAGGTGATGTCAGTGTTGGCGACCTTGAACTCAAAGGACCCAGTGCCAGTCTGAAAATGCCTGAGGTGAAAAAGCCATCAATTGATATTGGTTTTCCAACAGTGAAAGGGAAAATTGATGTTGACACATCCATATCTAAACCGGAACTTGACATTTCAACTCCTGGCCTGTCAGTGGACATTAAAGCCCCAGCGACTGACATCCATCCACCAACTGTAGATGTAGATGTTGCAGCACCAGAACTGAAGGTGAAAGGGGATGGTGGGAAGTTCAAAATGCCGTCAATGAAAATGCCATCGTTTGGTGTTTCACTTCCAAAATTCAGAGGTCCAGAAGTGGATGTGAGTGTGAAGAAACCAGATGTCGATACTTCAGTTGAGAAACCTGAGGTCAACATTCAAGGGCCAAAAATTGAAATAGGAGCACCAGAATGTGAAGTTGATGTGGAGATACCTGATGTAGATCTCGAGGGAAAAGGAGGGAAAATAAAATTGCCCAAATTTAAAGGACCGAAGTTTGGATTTACTGCACCTGAAATCAAAGGGCCAAAAATTGATGTCAACCTCCCCACAGTTGACATCTCACTACCAAAATCGGATGTGGATGTGATAGTGCCAAGTTTTGATCTAACACCAGGCAAGTTGGAAGGTGATGTCAGTGTTGGCGACCTTGAACTCAAAGGACCCAGTGCCAGTCTGAAAATGCCTGAGGTGAAAAAGCCATCGATTGATATTGGTTTTCCAACAGTGAAAGGGAAGATTGATGTTGATACATCCATATCTAAACCGGAACTTGACATTTCAACTCCTGGGCTGTCAGTGGACATTAAAGCCCCAACGACTGACATCCATCCACCAACTGTAGATGTAGATGTTGCAGCATCAGATCTGAAGGTGAAAGGCGATGGTGGGAGGTTCAAAATGCCGTCAATGAAAATGCCATTGTTTGGTGTTTCACTTCCAAAATTCAAAGGTTCAGACGTGGATGTGAGTGTGAAGAAACCAGATGTCGATATTTCAGTTGAAAAGCCTGAGATAGATATTCAAGGTCCGTCAATTGATGTCGGAGGTCCAGAATGTGAAGTTGATATGGAGATACCTGATGTAGATCTCGAGGGAAAAGGAGGGAAAATAAAATTGCCCAAATTTAAAGGACCGAAGTTTGGATTTACTGCACCTGAAATCAAAGGGCCAAAAATTGATGTCAGCATCCCCAAGGTTGACATCTCACTAGCAAAATCGGATGTGGATGTGACAGTGCCAGGTGTTGATCTAACACCAGGCAAGTTGAAAGGTGATGTCAGTGTTGGAGACATTGAACTCAAAGGACCCGATGTCAGTCTGAAAATGCCTGAGGTGAAAAAGCCATCGATTGCTATTGGTTTTGCAAAAGTGAAAGGGAAGATTGATATTGATGCATCCATATCTAAACCCGAACTTGACATTTCAACTCCTGGGCTGTCAGTGGACATTAAAGCCCCAACGACTGACATCCATCCACCAACTGTAGATGTAGTTGTTGCAGCACCAGATCTGAAGGTGAAAGGTGATGGTGGGAGGTTCAAAATGCCATCGATGAAAATGCCATCGTTTGGTGTTTCACTTCCAAAGTTCAAAGGTTCAGACGTGAGTGTGAAGAAGCCAGATGTTGATATTTCAGTTGAAAAGCCTGAGATAGATATTCAAGGCCCGTCATTTGAAGTTGGAGGTCCAGAATGTGAAGTTGATATCGACATACCTGATGTAGATCTCGAGGGAAAAGGAGGGAAAATAAAATTGCCCAAATTTAAAGGACCGAAGTTTGGATTTACTGCACCTGAAATCAAAGGGTCCAAAATTGATGTCAGCATCCCCACGGTTGACATCTCACTACCAAAATCGGATGTGGATGTGAAAATGCCAGGTGTAGATGTAAAACCAGTCAAGATGGAAGGTGATGTCAGTGTTGGAGACATTGAACTCAAAGGTCCCGATGTCAGTCTGAAAATGCCTGAGGTGAAAAAGCCATCGATTAATATTGGATTTCCTAAAGTGAAAGGGAAGATTGATATTGATGCATCCATGTCTAAACCCGAACTTGATATTTCAACTCCTGGACTGTCAGTGGACATTAAAGCCCCAACGACTGACATCCATCCACCAACTGTAGATGTAGATGTTCCAGCACCAGATCTGAAGGTGAAAAGTGGTGGTGGGAGGTTCAAAATGCCATCGATAAAAATGCCATCGTTTGGTGTTTCACTTCCAAAATTCAAAGGTCCGGAAGTAGATGTGAGTGTGAAGAAACCAGATGACAATATTTCACTTGAGAAACCTGAGGTATGTTTTCAAGAGCCGAAAATTGAAATTGGAGCACCAGAATGTGAACTTGATGTTAAGGCACCTGACGTAGAACTCGAGGGAAAAGGAGGCAAACTAAAATTGCCCAACTTTAAAGGACCGAATTTGGGATTTACTGCACCTGACACCAAAGGGCCCAAAATTGATGTCAGCCTCCCCACAGTTGACATCTCACTACCAAAATCGGATGTGTATGTGAAAGTGCCAGGTGGAGATATAAAACCAGGCAAGATGGAAGGTGATGTCAGTGTTGGAGACATTGAAGTCAAAAGACCTGATGTCAGCCCGAAGAAGCCTGAGCTGAAAAAGCCATCGATTGATATTGGTTTTCCAAAAGTGAAAGGGAAGATTGATGTTGATGCATCCATATCTAAACCCGAACTTGACATTTCAGCTCCTGGACTATCAGTGGACATTAAAGCCCCAACAACTGACTTCCACCCACCAACTGTAGATGTAGATGTTGCAGCACCAGATCTGAAGCTGAAAGGTGATGGTGGGAGGTTCAAAATGCCATCAATGAAAATGCCTTCATTTGGTGTTTCACTTCCAAAATTCAAAAGTCCAGAAGTGGATGTGAGTATGAAGAAGCCACTTGTCGATATTTCACTTGAAAAACCTGAGGTAGATATTCTAGGGCCAAAAATTGAAATAGGTGCACCGGAATGTGAAGTTGACCTTGAGGCACGTGATGCAGGTGCTGAGGGAAAAGGGGGGAAAATAAAATTGCCCAAATTTAAAGGACCAAAATTTGGATTTACTGCACCTGACATCAAAGGACCCAAAATTGATGTCAGCATCCCCACAGTTGACATCTCACTACCAAAATCAGATGTGGATGTGACAGTGCCAGGTGTAGATGTAAAAGCAGGCAAGATGGAAGGTGATCTCAGTATTGGAGACATTGAACTCCAAGGACCTGATGTCAGTCTGAAAATGCCTGAGGTGAAAAAGCCATCAATTGATATTAGTTTTCCAAAAGTGAAAGGAATGTTTGATGTTGATGCATCCATGACTAAACCTGAGCTTGACATTTCAGCTCCTGGACAGACAGCGGACATTAAGGCCCCAAAGACTGACATCCATCCACCAACTGTAGATGTAGATATTGCCGCATCAGATCTGAAGGTGAAAGGTGATGGTGGGAGGTTCAAAATGCCATCGATGAAAATACCATCGTTTGGTGTTTCACTTCCAAAATTCAAAGGTCCTGAAGTGGATGTGAGTGTGAAGAAGCCAGATGTCGATATTTCACTTGAGAAACCTGAGGTAGATATTCAAGGGCTGACAGTTGATGTCAGAGCTCCAGAATGTGAAGTTGATGTGGAGGCAGGTGATGTAGGTCTTGAGGGAAGAGGAGGGAAAATAAGTTTGCCCACATTTAAAGGACCGAAATTGGGATTTACTGCACCTGACATCAAAGCGCCCAGCATTGATGTCAAACTCCCCAAATTTGACATCTCACTACCAAAACCAGATGTGGACATGACAGTGCCAGGTGTAGATGTAAACCAAGGCAGGATGGAAGGTGATCTAAGTGTTGGAAACATTGAACTCCAAGGACCTGATATCAGTCTGAGAATGCCTGGGGTGAAAAAGCCATCAATTGATGTTGGTTTTCCAAAAGTGAAAGGAATGTCTGATGTTGATGCATCCATGTCTAAACCTGAACTTGGCATTTCAGCTCTTGGACTATCAGCCGACATTAAAGCCCCAACGATTGACATACATCCACCAACTGTAGATGTAGATGTTGCAGCACCAGATCTGAAGGTGAAAGGTGATAGTGGGAAGTTCAAACTTCCATCCATGAAATTTCCATCGTTTGGTGTTTCACTTCCAAAATTCAAAGGTCCAGAATTGGATGTGAGTGTGAAAAAAACAGATGTCGATATTTCACTTGAGAAACTTGCAGCAGATGTTCAAGGGCCGAAAATTAACGTAGTAGTTCCAGAATGCGAAGTCATTATGGAAGCACCTGATGTAGATATTGAAGGAAAAGGAGGGAAAATAAAATTGCCCAAATTTAAAAGACCGAAATTTGGATTTACTGCACCTGATATCAAAGCACCCAACATTGATGTCAACGTCCACAAAGTTGACATCTCACTACCAAAATCAGATGTGGATGTAAAGTTGCCAGATCTTGATTTAAAACCAGGCAAGATGGAAGGTGATCTCAGTGTTGGAGACATTGAACTCCAAGGACCTGATATCAGCCTGAAAATGCCTGAGGTGAAAAAGCCAACAATTGATATTGGTTTTCCAAAAGTGAAAGGAATGTCTGATGTTGATGCATCCATGTCTAAACCCGAACTGGATATCTCAACTCCTGGACTGTCAGTGGACATTAAAGCCCCAACGACTGACATCCATCCATCAACTGTAGATATAGATGGTGCAGCACCAGATCTGAAGGTGAAAGGTGATGGCGGGTGGTTCAAAATGCCATCGATGAAAATGCCATCGTTTGGTGTTTCACTTCCAAAATTCAAAGGTCCGGAAGTGGATGTGAGTGTGAAGAAGCCTGATGTGGACATTTCACTTGAAACACCTGAGGTAGATTTTCAAGGGCCGACAATTGATATAGGGCCTTCAAAATGTGAAATTGATGCGGAGGCATCTGATGTGGACATTGATGGAAAAGGAGGGAAAGTAAAATTTCCCAAATTTAAAGGAACGAAGTTTGGATTTACTGCACCTGACATCAAAGGGCCCAAAATTGATGTCAACCTTCCCACAGTTGACATCTCACTACCAAAATCAGATGTGGATGTGAAATTGCCTGTTCTTGATGTAAAAGCAGGCAAAGAAGAAGGTGATCTCAGTGTTGGAGACATTGAACTCCAAGGACCTGATATCAGCCTGAAAAAGCCTGAGGTGAAAAAGCCAACAATTGATTTTGGTTTTCCAAAAGTGAAAGGGAAGATTGATGTTGATGCATCCATATCTAAACCGGAACTTGACATTTCAACTCCTGGGCTGTCAGTGGACATTAAAGCCCCAACGACCGACGTCCATCCACCAGCTATAGATGTAAATGTTGCAGCACCCGATCTAAAGGTGAAAGGCGATGGTGGGAGGTTCAAAATGCCATCACTGAAATTTCCATCGTTTGGTGTTTCACTTCCAAAATTCAAAGGTCCAGAAGTGGATGTGAGTGTTCAGAAGCTAGATGAAGATATTGCACTTGAAACACCTGAGATAGATATTCAAGGGCCAAACGTTGATATAGGAGCTCCAGAATGTGAAGTTGATGTGGAGGCACCTGAAGTAGATATTGAAGGAAAAGGATTGAAAGTAGAATTGCCCAAATTTAAAGGACCTAAATTTGGATTTTCTGCACCTGACATCAAAATTGATGCCAAACTCCCCAAAGTTGACATCTCACTACCAAAGTCAGATGTGGATGCGACAGTGCCAGGTTTTGATAAACAACCAGGCAAGGTGGAAGGCAATCTCAGTGTTGGAGACATTGAACTCCAAGGACCTAATGTCAGTCTGAAAATGCCTGAGGTGACAGAACCAACAATTGATGTTGGTTTTGCAAAAGTGAAAGGGAAGTTTGATGGGGATACACTCATGTCTAAACCCGAACTTGACACTTCAACTCCTGGACTTTCTGTGGACATTAAAGCCCCAACAGTTGACATCGATCCACCAACTGTAGACGTAAATGTTGCAGCACCAGAACTGAAGGTGAAAGGTGGTGGTGGGAGGTTCAAAATGCCATCCATGAAAATGCCATCGTTTGGTGTTTCACTTCCAAAATTCAAAGGCCCAGAAGTGGATGTGAAGAAGCCAGATGTCGATATTTCACTCGAAAAACCTGAGGTCGACATTAAAGGGTTGAAAATTGATGTTGGAGCTCCAGGAGGTGAAGTTGACGTGGAAGCATCCGATGTAGAAATCAAGGCAAAAGTAGGGAAAATAAAACTGCCCAAATCTAAGGTATCGAAATTTGGATTTTTGGCACCTGACATCAAAGCACCCAACACTGATATCAAACAGCCCAAAACTGACATCTCACTACCAAGATCTGATTTGGATGTCAAAGTGCCAGGTCTTGTTGTAAAGCCAGGCCAAATGGATGGCGATGTCAATGTTGGAGACATTGAACTCCAAGGGCCTGATGTCAGTCTGAAAATGCCTGAGGTGGAAAAACCATCAATTGATATTGATTTTCCAAAAGTGAAAGGGAAGCTTGATGTTGATATATCCATGTCTAAACCCAAACCTGACATTTCAACCCCTGGGTTGTTAGCAGACGTTAAAGCTCCAACGACTGAAATACATGCACCAATTGTAGATGGAGATGTTGCAACAGCTGACCTTAAGCTAAAAGATGAAAGTGGGAGGTTCAAAATGCCAACCAAGAAAATGCCATTGTTTGGTGTTTCCCTTCCAAAGTTCAAAGGTCCAGAAGTGGATGTGAACGTGAAGAAGCCAGATGTGGATATTTCACTTGAGAAACCTGAGGTAGATATTCAAGGGCCGAAAATTGATGTTGGAACCCGAGAATTTGAAATTGATGTGGAGGCACCTGATGTAGACATTGAAACAGGGGGAGGAAAAATGAAACTGCCAAAATTTAAAGCTCTAAAATTTGGATTTTCGGCAGCTGACATCAAAGCTCCCAAAATGAATGTTGATGTCAGTGTGCCCACAGTTGACCTTTCACTACCAAAAGCTGATGTGCATGCAAAAGTGCCAGTTGTAGATGTAAAACCAGGCAAGTTGGAGGGTGATTTTTGTGTTAGAGCTATTGACCTTGAAGAACCTGATGCCTGGCTTCAAATGCCTGAAGTAAAAAAGCCATCACTTGATAGTGCTATTCCAAACATGAAAGGGAAAATTGATGTTGATTCATCCCTGTATAAACCTGAACTTGTATCAGCTCCTGGACTGTTAGTGGACATTAAAGGTCAATCATCTGACAATCATGTCCCAACAATGAAGGTAGATGTTGCAGCACCAGATCTGAAGGTGAAAGGTGATGGTGGGAAGTTTAAAATGCCATCCATGAAAATGCCATCTTTTGGCGTTTCACTTCCAAAATTCAAAGGTCCAGAAGTAGATGTTAGCATGAAGAAGCCAGATGTTGCTATTTCCCTTGAAAAACCTGATGTAGGTATTAAAGGCCCACATGTTGATGTGCAAACACCGCCAGATGACATGGATGTGAAGACACCTAAAACATCTAAGGTTGATCCTGATGGGAAAGTGTCTGCAGTAAAAATGGAGCCTGGGGACTTAATTGGTGAGCTTAATGTTTTGGATCATGGACTTCTTGAGTCTGATGCCATGCTAAAAATGTCAAATGTACGAAAGCCATTAATAGTGCAGGGTAACATTAATCTTGATGCAAATCAGTCAAAACCTGACACTGATGCAAGTGTGCCTGGAATATCAGTGGACCTCAAAAGTCCAGAGTGTGTCATCCATTCATCAAGATTAAAAGTGGATACTGATTCGGTACATATTACAGCAGCAGATGCAGATCCTAATTTGAAAACGCCTGAGACAAAAGTGCCATTATTTGCAGTTTCACTTCCTAAATTTATGTTTCCCGATGTTGACTTTGGCATGGAAACAACAGAGAAAGATGTCGCACTACCTGAAGATCCTAAGGTTACCAAGGCTGTGACTAAAGAGCCAGGTACTGATATTGATGTAATGACATTTGATGTTTAAGTTTATCATATTGCAGGGAAATGGTTTAACCTCACCATTGTAGTGGATTAATTTGAAATATTAGAGCTAACATATGTCGGGAGGTGAAATTGGACTTTGGCATTAGAATGAAACAGGCAATTTACATACCACCCAAGTTGTTTTTCCATTGAAAACAATGCAAAATAAAATTGGATGTAAAACTGTGTGTAAAACTGACTGCTGGTACTTTATCCACTGTTTTGTACTACTTCCCAAGGCCAAATTCACCTCTCTGATGTTAAGGAAGGCATTTCATCCCAGATTGCACTCTATTTGGTAATGGATGAAATTTAGATAACAAGCTAAATTGTGTTAAAGCTGACAATTTGGAAATGTTTAGCTTTGGCTCGAATGGCAGATGAATTATCCTAAGAGATATTGAAATGAACTTGGCATCGGACTACTCTGAAGTAAATATAATGAAAGAAAATTGTGCATGAAGAGTTCAGAATGTAATACTCAATCCCCATTGTTGACTATGCAATAAACACTAAAGAAGTAGATACCAGAGGCCACTTAATTGTACCTGAAAAGAGAAAAAAAAGATCTGTGATGTCAAAAACGAATGTTTCCAAAATTGAGGTCCATTCATCAAAGAAGAGAGCAGTGACCCATAGCAAAGAATTTGATTCACATATGGAATCTATAAATATTGCAATGATACAGGAAAAATTTTATACAAAATAATCACTATCATGATCAGTCATTTGTAGTGATATTGAGAGCCCAGTTGCTGATAATTTAACTAAACAGAAGGCATATTCTAAGGCATTAGAGAAAGAAGAGCCAGAGATTGAAGGAGAAAAGCTTTGCTCAACCATGAATGTACCTACAATGAAAGTACGCACATTTGAAGTTAAACAGTATGAAAAAGGTACAGATGTTAATGTCCAATGGAGCAGTCTAGATGTCTTAATATTCTTTCATTCAAAAAAGTAAAGAGTATTAAAAGAATCTATTCCCAAATGAGTTGGAATTGATTGTTGATCAGACAAACACAAGAGAGAAAAATGATGAGATTAAATTTAAATTCCCTGAGATTCTCTTTTTTCTCACATCTGATATTTCAGATAATTCTGCTCAAGGAAAGGTTGGTGAGAATCTGAATAAAACGGTTCCTGAACTCAAAGGCCAAAAGGATGCTGAATTAACAAAAATAGATGAGAGTTCGACATCAAAGGGGAAGACAAGTTGGTTTAAATTTCCAAAAATTAGCTTTTCATCACCATGGAAAAAAGAAAAAGGCACTGACAGTGAGAAGCAAGCTGCACATGAAATTCCAACATCTAGCACAGGACCAGTTAAATTTAGTGTCAAAGCAACTGATGTGAAAACTGATGGTCATGACATTTTACCTAAAGGGTCTACAGATGAAGTATCATCATTAACCATCCCTATATCAAAAGAAGTACTTGTTGAAGATGCTGAAAGTACAGTCACTGATGGTGACACAACTCAAATGGTAACAGTGAAGTGCGAAAACGGTGAAACCACAGCAACAGGCATATACGTGACAATGCCCAGCCAACTAGTGACATCAACTGCAAGAACTGAGCTCGCTTTGCTGGAATCAGGTGATTTCACTGCGAATGTACAGTCATCCAAAACAAGCAAAATGTCTACGCTTGAATCTTGTCATCAAGGCCAAGTTCCAACCTGTGAGCCTTCATCTGGACTTTGTCAAACTACTCTGACTGAAACCAAAGTTACAAAAACAAATGAGAAACAACAAAGCATCAAAAAAACAGGAATTTTTCAAGGTCCTAACCTATTAACATCCTCACTACCTGAAGGTTCAACACATACACATCCGACAGAACATTCCACAGTTGTCTCTAAAGAATATCATATTCAAGAACAAGTTGCCAGTGGGTCATCTGAACCAGTGAAGTACACCAAAGAATGTTCTTCATTCCAGTCTGACTCTCACTCACCCAAATCAGAATATACTGTATCTGCTGAAGGTCACACCTTCACTAAGAAATATACCAAAACTGAAGGAACTGTAGTTATCTTAACTGAGAGTTCCATAGTACAAGGGGGTGTAGCTTCTGAAGCAACAGTTACTGATGATACATCTACTATTATCCAAAGAAAGAGAGAAATGATTCAGAGTGAACAAAAACAGTTCTCTGAAATATCCCAACCTTCATCAGTTTCCATCTCCATAACAGAATCTGAAACAAAAGATGATAAAAAGACAGAAAATAAGGAATGAAACATGTATTTGCAGCCTTAATTATAATTGTGATATGATGCTTTTACACAGTAGTTACCTTTGCTGTTTGCATTTAACTAAATATCTACTTGATTACTCTGTGCTAGAGAGGTATTTTATAGAATATTGGGATATTGCGTTAGGTGTTAAAGATCACACTTTCACATAATAGAACTTGTTCAATAACAACAAATTCAGAGTTGAAAATATAGACTACTTCAGTAAATTATACGTTATTTTGCATATTTATGTATAGGCTGCTCAAAAATTACTTTTGACCTAAATATAACTGGGACAAAGTTTCATGGCTTTAAATCATCCAGTGACAAACACCTTAACTATGATTTTCAGTCAGTTAATGTTGGTGACTTTTTATCTTCACTTAGCTTGATCGAATAATCACCTGCTTAGTTTCATGAATATCTAAATTTTAATAAGGAGGTGCTCTCTCAAAATTATTTATACATCCAAATTATGTTAAAAAGTCCATAATCCATCTCTAATTAAAAAAAAACTTGAATTATCTGCAAGTTCTGAATAATAAGCATTAAGAAGTATGGCCCACTGACCTAACTAGCTTAATAGGACATGCCACGACAAATAGTTCATGTCGTCAAGGAAAGTGGTGATAATGATCAGGAATGGAATATTTTCTATCTAAAACACCCAATGTCAGCATCAAACATTTTCAGCAGCAGAGGAACATTTCTTCCACTCAATTCACCTCAGCATTTAGAAGCATATATCACAATACACCAGTATTTTATTTTTTCATTTCTCAAATTAATCATTGTTAGGCCTGTCTGAGTGACATTGTCAGTTAGTGTCAATTTAGGAGCAATTTTCTGCTATAGGCCTGTGTCCACTAGAATTCATTTCACATAGAATACTTACAACCAGAAGGTAGAGAGCACTTTTCATCTCATCAGTCTTGCATCCAGGTCTCAGAGGTAGCCCTAATCCACTGCACCACTCGGTTTTTACAACACAATACTTCTAAAATGATTATGTCACTGATCTAGCACTTGCAATACATGGTGTCACAAAACATGTTTAAAGCACGCATGTGAATAACATACACTCAATAAAAATGTCACAAAGAAGGATTTATCGCTCAAGTGGTTAATTTCAAAATATCAGTGAGCTTAGCAGATATAATTCTAATTTGTTCTTCTCCTGTAAATTCTTAAAATGTATTCAATTCTGTGTGAATATTTTTGTTGTAAATATGATTAACTGAAATTTGTATCCTGAAAACTGCTGTTGATTTATGACGCAATTACTGTGGGATATTACTCATGTGGAATATTGATTTTGCTTTGCTAAGTTTCTTACAGTTAATTAATTTGCTAATTGTGTGTATGTATCATCAATAAAATATCTGTTTAGACATAAAAATTGGACAACAGCTTGGTTTGGTTGAAGTGGTAACTATATGCAGAGTTTTAACAATCCTGTGCAGTTGGTGGGGCGGGGGGGAGAGTGGGTTGGGAACCCGTTTGTTGCTGGGGTGAGTTTTGCTGTGGCTATTTAACTTATTAGCATCCCACTTGCTGGTTTCCCAACCAATCACAGAGTGCGAGTGTGGTAACAACTCGAACTTATCAATGGAATGATTTCTACTTAAAGGGGACCCAGCAGGGGTCAGGGTGGCTCCCATGTGTATTGATTTCAGAAGCTTCATCAGAATGGAAGCGCAATGTGGGAAGGCTGCTCCCTGTTTCTCTGACACTTCCTTAAAGGTCCTGCTGAGGGCTGTGAGGGCCTGCAGAGAATGATTGATTCCTGGAGACAGGGGGAAAAGGTCAGTTTTGCACACTAATAGGCATGGCTGGAAGTGGCTGATGAAGTAAGCAGCAGGAGTGTTGTCGTTCACGGCTGGATAGTTGGATTCAGTGCAGCAAGAAGCTCAAGGACCTGAGAAGGGCAGGGAAGGTGAGTGGCACCTCACTTTCAGGTGCCAAACCCCTCCCTTTGACTTGCCCAGCATTCTCCTACAAAACACTCCTCAGACCAACACACCTTGCAGCTACATTCTTTCCTCGCTCTTGAGGCACCTCATCATAACCTCATATGAACAGTCAATGCTCACCCTCACCCGCATTTTGTTGCCACCTCACACCCATTTCTTGCAGTCACCATCCACAAATGTTGCCATTTCAACCTATCAACCAAATCCATTTCATCCTATCAACAAAATCCATTTCTCATATTCATATCTCTGTTTTGTCTCCTTGCAGTACAAGAGAGTACAGGACCACAAAGAGAGACAGAGAACCAGGGGAGGCCCTCCAGTAATAGCCACCCTGGCCATTGCAAAGGAGGAGGTCACGGAGATCAGCACGGTGTCAGAATGCATGGCCATTGGCAATGGAGAAATGCAGTGATCGCCCAGAATTAGACAGCACACAGTCACATGGCACATAACAATCATTCCTTTTCCTATTGTACTTTACATAACCCATCACTGAACAATATCATGAAACCTTTATGTCACTGTTTCACTGAAAGTGACCTGTTAGTTCTGCTCCTCAGGAGACTATTCTAATCTCTATTCCTCTTTTCTATCTCTAGATATGCTGCTGGAAGTGTCTGCATCCGACACTCCCAAACACAAGTTAAGACTGGGTGAGGGTGAGCATTGGCTGTTCATATGAGGTTATGATGAGGTGCCTCAAGAGCGAGGAAAGAATGTAGCTGCAAGGTGTGTTGGTCTGAGGAGTGTTTTGTAGGAGAATGCTGGGCAAGTCAAAGGGAGGAGTTTGGCACCTGAAAGTGAGGTGCCACTCACCTTCCCTGCCCTTCTCAGGTCCTTGAGCTTCTTGCTGCACTGAATCCAACTATCCAGCCGTGAACGACCTTGTGAGGGAGTGGGGAAAGGAGTGGGAATTAGAGCCTGACCCAGTGGAGCATGCACTGGGTCAATACATAAAAGAAACATAGATTATTTATTAATGACTTAGATAACATAATAGAGAACCATATATCCCAGTTTGCTGATAACACAAAGATTGGAGGTATAGTAAATAGTGTAGATGTAGTGTAGTCTGGAGCATAAAATTGCAAAGAATAAGTGAGTGAAAAAACTGTGGTAGATGGATTTCAATGCAGGTAAATGAGAAGTCACCCATTTTGGATCAAAAAAGAACAAATCTCTGTGTTTTACAAATTGTGAAAAGCTAGGAACAGCAGATATTTAGTGATCCATGGAAACAGCTCATTAAGGGTAATGGTTAAATATTAAAAAAGTAATCAGAAAGTCTAATGGAATGTTAACCTTTATAACTAGAGGTTTCAGATACAAAAAGGTGGAAGTTTGCTGCAGTTTACAAAGCCCTGGTTAGCCCAATGCAGAATCACCAGTATGTTACAGGGCTCCCAGGATTAAATTATGAGGAGAGATTACATAAATTTAGGTGTGTATTCCCTGGAATATAAGGGAATAAACAATAATTTGATTGAAGCTTTTAGGATTTTCGGACTGAATTGAGAAACTTTTTTGGGGTAGTGGGGAGGTGGTGGTGATGTGTGGTTTAGGGCAAGAGGATGTAACCTTAAATCAAAATCAGACTGCTAAGGAGAGAAGATAGCAAACACTTTATCATACAAAGTGAGTTTGAAGTATGGAACTCTACCACAAGATGCAGTAGATGCTAACTCAACCTGGAGATTTGAAACTCATGGGTTCTCCTTTTTAAAGAACGATGCTGGCAGAATATCAAGGATTCATGTAGGCAGCGACAGCCACGCCAGACTTCATGTTGCAGATAGCAGTTCAGGTGAAGGAATCCACTCACATCATCTACAGAACATTGGGGATATCTAACAACATGCAGGTTACCATGAAGCATGTAACAGCTCCAGGGAACCTGCAGTGGCAGCCCCATGATAGAGGCTTTAAGGGCAGAGATTGCTACTATAAATGACGGAGTGCCAGGTTGGGGAAAGCTGCATCTTGCAGCTTCAACAGGCTTGATAATTAGGATCAACAACGATGAGACAGTGCTTCACTGATCTCACTGATACTGTGCCTACAGATCATTGGCTATGTTAAATCAGTGCCCAATACTAGTCGTGGGGCAGGAAAAAACAAGTTTGATGGTGCTGTCTCTCAGAATAACAACAGATGTGTTCCCTTCTAACTGCCCTCACCGATGCATTAGTAGCAGAAAGAGGGCAGAGCCAGGCAGTAGTGCAAGAGATGGAGCCTGCAGCAGTTTCATTTCACAACTTAATTGTTGTTAACTCTGACTCCATGGATATTTCGCATTTGCAAAGGGTACAAACATTTAGACATACCACTGACTAATCCACTATGTGATTTTACCCAGTTGTCTGTCGACTTTCACTTGTGAACGTGTTTGCAGATGCAGGCAATGCAGTAATCTCTTGCTCTCTCAGTCAACCCTTGCAGGAAATGGCTTGGCTCACTGAGGTTACCTCAAAGAAAGTTGCATTCAGGTGCTGATTGTGATCACTTGAAAGCCCCAGCAGGCCATTTTATGGAGGATGTTAGCAAAACTCCCCCACCCTGTTATTTTAGGCTGCAGTATAGTATGGGAATCGTGTGGCAGGTTAAGAGAGAGGTCATTTTTCAGTCACCAGCTTCTAAAATAGAAAGAATGCTTCTGCCAGCAGATTCCTGCACATGTTGTCTAGCTTCAAACTCTGAAGAGGATTTACTGAAGTTGACTTTTATCAATTTCTATATCATTTTAAACAAGTTAAAAAATCATTCCACATTAATCTAATTTATCAAATTTTGTTAATCAAATATTACTTGAGTGCATGTTGCTGCAATATGCAAGAATTCAACTTTTCTGTTATTTCGTAATTATCCAATGTTTCCCTCCAACATTGTTAGTAACAGATCTCAGAGAAAGATCCTGTTATCCTGCAGGACTTTTTTAAGCTCGAAAAGCTATTGTTCAAGCCCCCAAATATTTTGTGCTCTTGGCAAACAATTAGATAACATGGGCAATTCTCGTGTGAACTCTGAGTGGTCTTTTTCTGCCTGCTCAGATTTCTAACAGGACATTTGAACACGTGTGCCTGTCCAACATGTCAGCAGTACTATGTAATTTTTAAATACTACTGATTGGAGTTCACATTATTTGAAAGCAAACCTTGAGCGGCTATTGTTGTGGTGCAATAGTAATTGAGATACAGTGGAGCATGCCGTAGTGATAGGAACCGGTTCAGTCCCATGATGGTACACTCCATGGCGGATGGCCTCCAAACGGATGTAGAGCACATTCTCACAGGGAGAAGTAATTGAAGGAATAGCCATCTAAGCCATTTTAAGGCTTTACTCATACACTTCAAAACTAAGTACCACTCTGTGACATTGCCCACTTTCCCTACAAACCAAAGGGTAACTTTATGCACTCAACCTATGATGATATAGTATTTCTTAGGTATCAGAACTGCCATGAGCCCTTGCCTTCTTCTGGAGTCCCAATAAGAATAATAAATATTCATGTGAGATTCACTATGTTTATTAAAAATAAGTAAAACCAAAAAAAGAAAGCAGATGTTACTTGGTTTCAGATTTTTTTCTAAAACTTTGTTTCCCTGAAAGTAATAAAAATAAAACTTGCAAAGGGAGTGGAAACTAGTGGTGGTGGATCATTGCCAGTGATAGTGATAGACCCTGCCCAATTTTCTTTCCATTGACTTAGGGCCAGGTTGTATAACAAGCGGTCAATGAACTATCACCAGGTTTCCTCAGGGGCAGACCCCTACCCCCACCCGAACCCCATGCAATACAAAGAACATATATGATGTAACTTCACTTGCTGTACAGTGGAAATTTCCATAGCATGTTACTTGAGGATGCCATTTTCCTGGTTTTGGCTAATTGTACTATGTTGTTTATTTGCACAATTAGTAACAGAAACTAGCTATTGGCATTGTTTTAAATATTTTTAGCAGTCTTGTAATTTCCAAAAGTAAATGCAAGTAGGCAAGTGCACTGGAGATGTGTCCTCTTGATGTGTTAAACTGTAACATGTAAAAGTTGTGCAAAAGCAATAATGGCAATTCATCCCAGGTAGGATTTACATTTCTTTTACTTTTGGTGAGATTCCAAACTCCAAAGTATTGACTAATGCTGAAGTCTTCAAGCTTTGGCAGTCCTTCAGTAACACACTCAAATCATCCAGGGTCTAGACAGCAATTGTCAACAGGATATTCCATCTTTGTCACAGCCACAGGTCGCAATGTATACTCGCTACATCATCCCTGTTTTAGCAAATTACAATGAATATTCTAATACTAATGTATCCAGTAGGTACAACACTAGAGTACTGGTGTCTCAACAAAAAGATCCGTGTTCATATCACAATTTCAACTGATTTATGTGCATAGCCTTATTTTAAAGGAGATGTGCCAGCCCACATGGCTGGGCCAGAATTTTATGGCCCCCTCATGGCGGGGTTGGGACCATAAAATGCGGCAAGCCATTCTCAACTCTATTGACTTCGGCATGACTATAAAACCCCACTGTCACAAAATTCTACCCCAGGTCTCTAGAATTTAAAGGTATAGGTCCAACTTTTGGCATTGGGCCAAGTGTCAGGCATGGGGCCGGTGTTGGGGGTGGGGGGGGGGGCGGCATAATACAGCGAGAAGGCCAAAAATCAGTTTTATGCCTTTGTGAAACCAGTTTGCAATTGTCTGCTCCAGCCATCAATGGCGTTTCCGGAAGCTGGATATCGGAACTTTACTTTAATACTTTTGCATCTAATTATAAGCCCTGCTGGCCAGAATCATTCCCCCAAGACGTTCACCTGCCAACTTGAACTTCGAGGTGAGTGCACTCAGCCTTGCACAGCGCTCATGAGCGAGGCTTGTAGGACATCAAAGATGAGGCACTGGCATTCATGGGGGGGACAGGCAGGTCACTTTTTCCCACTGGCTTTCAGTGCGTACCAGGGCAAGGACTCCATTGTGGGTCAGACCAGGGGTGGGGGTGCAAGGCAGCACAGACTGACTGAAGGAAAGACTCAAGCACATGCTAGGGGTTGCCGGGGGAGGCGGAGGGGGAGGGGTGGGTGGGTTGCTGAGGGAAGCGACCACAACTTGGAAGTTTCAATTGCTGCTCCATCCTTATGCTTGCAAACAGGCCTCTGAAGCATTTTTGCCCACTCAAGCAATGCAAAAGCTTACAAGTGTCACCAAATGCACCAGGACTTTTCATCCCTTGGGCGCAGACTGCAAGTTAATGTGCGTTTTAGGGGGCAGCAGAGCAATTGGCCGAGTAGGCAAATAGTACAGTCCCATTGTGAAAGCTGGCCATTGTGCAGTCACTGGTGGAGGTGCACATAGCCCCTTGCAATTTCTTTATTAAGGTTTGGACCAGTATCCATTATGGTTCAAGCTAACAGTGCAGCCTTGCAGTGCAGGTTAGGAGAATGCCAGCACCTGAACTGAGAGCACAGCATGCAGTCCAGTGGCTGAAGCTGCCACAAATCAGTCAAGTGGGGTGGGAGGGCGGTGGGTGGGATTTCAGACAGTCAATGAGCGCACTACACACTGGCCATCCAATTGGTAGCCAGCATATTCCTGCATGCATGAAGGGGCTTTCAGACTTAACCAAGAAAGGTTCTTAGTGCACCTATGCTAAGCCATGTTTCTCTCTCTTTGATCTTACAGGAGGACAATGTCAGATCATGGAATCTGGTGATTTAACAGTGTACCTCATGGTTACTGGGAGCAGAGAAGAAGAAGAAGAGAGCGGCAGAGGGCAGAGGCACTTAGCTCGGCAAAGGGAGGAGCATCTCCATCAAATGGTGGGGTGGCAGGGCTTGCTGTGCACACAGCTGAAGATCCAGAGAGAGCCGTTGCTCGTATGCATCTTACTAGACCCAGGGTCTACACATAGGGCTTGTCATTTCAGCAGGTGACTGAGAAACAGTGTCGTTGAAGACTGCACATGTTAGGGAACTGGTTGGTCACATATGCCACCTGCTGCAGGATTTGTTGTCACAGGGACATGGAGAGCATCTACTGCCTGTGGCCATGAAAGTGACCATGGTGCTCAATTTTTATGCCAGTGACTCCTTCCAGGGTTGCACTGGCGACCTGTGTGGAATCTCACAAGCCTCCATGCACAAGTGTATCCAGGAGATCACGAACCCCATCTTTGCGAAGGCACAGAAATTTGTGCATTTCACCCAGGACCAGGAAAGCCAGGAAGCAAGAGCACTGGGATTTTGCGCAGATCTGAGGTTTTCCAGAGGCACAGGGTGCCATCGACTGTACTCACATTGCACTTGGATCTCCATGGCAACAAGCATCAACTACATCTACCGCAAGGGCTTCCATTCGCTGAATGTTCAGCTGGTGTGCAACCACCATAAACACATCCTACAGGTCTGCACATAATTCCCAGGGAGTGTTTATGACTCCTAAATCCTTAGCAGGTCTCAGATCCCTGACATCTTCCAGCGACCAGGGAGGTTGCAGGGCTGGCTCCTTGGGGACAAGGGCTACCCATAGAGGACATGGCTGATGACACCCGTGCGGCAGTCTCAGTCTGCAGCAGAGTGACAATATGACGACGCTCATGCTGTGACCCAGGCTTTGGTGGAGCAAATGACTGGTATATTGAAAATGAGGTTCCAGTGCCTCAACACGTCTAGTGGAGCACTGCAATACAGTCCCCGGAGGGTGTTGTGCATCATCGTTGCTTGCTCAGCGCTCCACAACCTGGCGCTGCAACGTGGGGAAGACCTGGCTGAGGAGGAGATGGAGGAGCTGCACATATACTCCAATGAGGAGGATGTCAAAGAGGATGATGATCATGATGAGGCCCTTGAAAGCGAGAATGCGTGCGATGAGGCCATCGACTGGCCAGATGAGACAGGGGCACTCAGGAGGCCCTCATAGCCGCAAGAATCATGGAGAATGATGATGAGATGCAGTGAGGACAGTCCTGACATCCTCACCTAGCATCAGTGAACTTTTGACTCCTGTGTGGCTGTTGGCGGCACACATGCCCTCACTGCTCAGGTCATGTCATGGACGCGCAGCGGAGATCCTAATAGTCACTAGATTCCAGGAGGATGATGACATGCAGTGAAGACACTCCATAGATCTTCACATTGCTTCTGTGAATGTCTCACTCCTGTCTGGCTGAGGGTAGTTTGCTTATGCTCTGTGATCAGGGTTATATCATAGAGATGCAGCCATGAAACTTTAAATGCATCTGATTCTTTGTCCGCCTTCAACACCTGTCTCCTTCAGGTGTAGAGCGTCACCAGTCACAGATGCTGAAGAGATGAGGGGCCAACCTGACTTCAAAGATGCTGAGAGCACACAGAGAGAATAATGGACTCTATGACACCTGCCCGTGACATTCTGGCGGCAATGTTAAGCACCATTGAGGTGCAAGCATCAGTAATGTGTCCAGTGAGTGTGAACCTGGACCACTACTTTGGTCTGAAGGTTACACGCTTCACAGGGAAGAGACCCTGGACTGAGACACCTGCCTTAATCTTGTGCTGGAATATCTGAGTGACACGAACACTGCTTATCATAACAAGGGGCAATAGCAAGGAGACCTTCTTGGGAGTTTATTTACAATAGTGAATATTAAATACAAGTGATCCTACCAGTGTTGGCCTCGGTGTTTTGACATGCCAGCCCTATTGCCTCAAACTGAAGGTGCACGGACTCTTTCATCTTGCCTTGCAACCTGAGGAGTGCAGTAGACATCCCTTCCTCATGTTCCGAGTTTGCCTTTGCAGCTCCTGCAACTGAGGTATGACCGATTAACTCAGCAGATTTCTGGTCTCCAGCAGTCCTCTGAGAGCTGGAAGCCTTGGAAGTCCTTGCCGCCACCTGCTGTAGATCAGATAGTGTGATGTGCTCATCAGATTGTGACACCAAGACTACTCTAGAACTAGGTCCCACCAAGGTGAGTGTCTCTGTGCTGGTGGGTGAGCACTGTGACAGGACTTTAATTATGGTGTCATCAGATTGTTCTTCTGAGGTGTCTTTGAGGCTGGAGTCGAGGACCTTGGCGTGGAGCCCCTCAGCTGCTTCCCAGATGTGCCTGCAAAAGCAAAGAGGGCAAATTAGTGCATGGCAGGGGACTGCAGAACAGGGGAACTGACTCACAGCATGGTTGTCCAATGGATGTTGCATTGCTGGATCCTCACCTGGCAAAGCACCTCATACCTCACCGTCAGCACAGGACAAGTCCAGATGGTCACCAGCCAGCTGGATGGCTCTGTTTTCAAGATCTATGAGGACCTTGATGTTGGGCATTCCTCCACCAGTCTGCAGTCTCTCCCTTTTGTTATCTCTCTGCATGAATACAGATGGAGAGAGTGTAAGCAGGGTGCCAGACAGGCCAGGTGATAAGGATGCCTGGTATGTGTGGGTGGTGAGTGATGCCATGGATGGGATGAGGACATGATCCGCAGGGCAGATGAAGGTGTGTTTGAAAGACTGAATGGTGATGTCCCTTGAACAGGCAGTGAGTGAGATCCCTGTGGATGTGTGATGGGTTTGTGAGTGTGTGAGTTGAATGATGAGAAAAGCGACTTACCACAGTGGAATGAAGGAGATCATTCATTGTCTTTTGGCATTGTGTATCTGTCCTCTTTTGCAGGGTGTTGGTGCTGACTACTGCTGCCACAGCCTCTGATGCTGGATTGGTGACCTTGCTTGCAGGTCCTTGCCCAGAGCAGGGGTAGAGGACTACACGGTGGGCCTCCAAAGTGACCAGTAGACGCCCAAAGAATGCGTCGCTAAATTGGAGGGCAACCGTGACTTTGCAGCAGCTTCCAATGCCTTGGACTATGCTAGCTCTGTGCAGGGGCGCCCTTTAAATATGGCGCCTGGATTACTGAAGGCCTGAGGTGACGGTCGGGTGAGTGAAACAGAGGCTGTGATCTGGTGTGTTTCCTGAGAATGCATTATTTATGAGGCAGGACATGCTGGGAATGGGAAGATACGATGTGAAAAGCCGCCATTGCGGCTGGCGGGTAAAAGGTCCTTTCTTCCGTTCGCTAGGGCACTTTGTGCAAAACGGGGACAATTCTGCTCATACTGTTGAAGGAGGTATTACATCCCACCTCTCGACCACCACCACCGTTCCTGGCACTGCTTAAGAGCACTTTGTAATAAGTTAACGAATCACTGGCGGCAAACACAAGTGGGAAACTTAATTGATTTTATCCTGCCTGACCTAAGAACCTGAGGGTGAAATCATCCCAGATTTACACTAAATGCGGTAGCAGGGGGGTAAAACGACATTTTACCTGCCGGCTGCAATGGCAGCTTTTCATGCCGGATCACCCCAAACTCACTGCATTATTTATATATTCCCGGGAAATACACCGTTTCCATGGCGGGCAGGGTCTCATTAGCCCACCACACCATTCCCTTGCCACTTCATCATACTGGGCACCACATTTGAAGTGGGCACACATCTCAGTGCTTCCGGCCCAGGACTGCCGCACAGGAGACAGGATTACCCAGAAAGGCAAAAAGACTGAAGAGGCCTGCTTCAGTGACGCGTCCCTTGACTGCCTTTTGAACATCGTGGAGGCCTGCTGTGATGTTCTCTCCCCTCGCTCTGGGCACAGGATGGACAACTGCATCGCCAATCCAGCATGGGAGACGGTGATCAGCGTCAATGCCCTCCAAAAGAGGACAGCCACCCAGTGCCACGAGGATAAATGGTCTCATTCGTTCAGCCGGGGTAAGTCACTCTTCTCATCACTGTCAACTCACAAGCTCACAAACCCATCACACATCCACAGAATCTCACATCTCAAGGGACAACACCACTAAATCTCTCACACACGCCCTCACATCTCCATCAGGCTCATACCTTCTTGGCTTGTGTCCTCATCCCGCTCGTGGGTCTGCTTACCACACAAACATTCCATGCAGTGCCATGTCTCCTGCTCACACTCTCTCCATCTGTTTCCATGCAGGAGAAGCCTGCTCACATCAGCAGGAAGAGGTCCCAGACCAGGGGTGCAGTGGCCCACGCTAGGCCCCTCACTCACATTGAGGAGTGTGCCATCAGACTGTGAGGACATGGACCAAGCCTGCAGTGACAGTGAGGTCGGCAGCGAACAACCTCCTGAGGATCATGCACCACATCATCCCCCTCTCAATGCACATGTGAGTGTCCCGCTTTTGACTCTGCTGACATGCAAGCTTGGATTCGCAATCTGGTGGTCACCGCACGGACACGTGTCTGCAGCAGGAGGCAGGTTTGGCCGAGCTCCCCAACACTCGGAGGACTGCTAGGGAAGAGGCATCTGTGAGGCCCGACTCAGATGATGAACCTCTGGATTTGGCCTTTCAGCTCATCCTGGAGAGTTGCAGAAAGCATGCGAACAACACACAGAGCTATTGGAAACACTCAGCAGAGTGGCACGCGAGTGCATTTGCCTGCTGTCTGATTAAGTGGTGCCCACATGTACGTGTAAGGAGGTCTCCATGGGGAGGATGGCGAACACCATAGAGATCCTGGTCCAGCAGAACGTGGAGATGTGTGCAGATCTGCACTCCGTCGCAGGAGCTTTGGATGTGTTCCTGCAGTGGCCACACAAGAGGGAAATGAGGCACCTCGATGTCCCTCCAGGTGTTACATCTCCTCATGGAGGCAGGCCATGGCCCCCAGTTACCCAAAGGGAGGAGGAGCGGCAGCTGGACACCCCTTGGTTATCCACACAGGAATCTCAGAGGCTGTCCTCTCCCTCCAAGTCCCTTTGCCTATGAACCCCTCAGCCCAGTCCTCTGTCACCGCAGAGGGAGCAGCCAGCCTATGAGTGATTCTGGAGGGAAAGTATTTGTGTGGCAGGGCCTTTTTGAACCTCATGCAAGCACTCTCCCACACACGTGGATCCTTCACATATCACACTCACCTCAGTGTCCTGAGCATTTCCAATGCTGCCGGCTGGGGTTCACTTTCATTTGTCCATCTGAGCTGACCTGCATCTCTGCCCACTCACTGATCACACTCCCATCTGATCTCGCCCACCATGACTCTCATTGCACTTTCAATTTAGACAGCATGGCCTTGATTCACTTTTTGTAAGTTCCCCCACCTATTCCCCTCCCCCAGTCACCCATTTCCTTTCTCCTATCACAGTTGACCCCCCGGCATAACCTTCCACCTCTCCACCGTGACCTACCACCCACAACCCTTTGCCTTTGGGGATGCCCAGGTGAATGTGCAAGTTCCCCTGCTTCCCAAAGTCCTACTCCCATCTACGTTAACCACCCCGACCTCCTCCTTCCCACCCCCAGGGTCTGTGTCTGCCTCTGAGCCCCCAACAACTTCGCTCGATGTCCCTTCTACCGTGACCGTCGAACCCTTACCCTCCCACCCTACCGCCTCACTCTACCCTTGGTCATTCTCACCGTTCCCTCATTCTACACTCACCCTCAAGTTGCTCCCCAGGAAGCAGTAATGGACTTGTCTTTGCATGTTCCCCTGGACATCCCCCACTCTGGACCCCTTCCCTCCTTGGAACCCCTTCCCCACTGGACTCCCCACCCACCCCGCCACCCTTGGTCCTCCCTACTCCCACCCCGGACTCCACCACCGCTCAGTCCTTCTCCCTTCCTGAATCCTTCAGACACACTTACTTTAGCCGCCACCCTTAGTCCTTCCCACTTCCCAACTTCTTCCTCCTCCCTGACTTCCTCCCTCTCTCTGCACTCCTTCCTCCTCCCTGACTTCCTCCCTCTCTCTGCACTCCTACCTCCCCCCGGACTCCCTCCCCTCTCTGCACTCCTTCCTCCCCCAAGATTCCCTCCCATCTCCACTCTACTTCTTCCCCACAGCCCCCTTCCCCCTTCGAACTTCTTCCCTCACACCTTCCACCCTCCTTACACCTACCTCCCCAGTTGCTGCCTTCTCCCCTGTTACCCCGTTCTCCCCCTACTTCCTCCCCTTCACCCCAACCTGGCACCTTCATGCCCCCCTCCCAACCTCACCCCATCCTGACACCTTGTTTCCCCCTTTCTTAACCTCCCCCCATCCTGACACCTCTTCCTCTTCCAGTTGAACCTAGATCTTCCTCTCCCACCCCTGGTGCATCTTCCTATCCCAAACACAGCTGGGCTTTCCTCTCCACCTCCTCGACCATCAACCATTGTGAGTAGACCCTCAACGGTGACTTTCCAACATCCGTGAGCTGTTTCACAGCAGATCCTTGGCCATGAGAGTCCACCCAGCATGCCATGGACATTCCCCCAGCATGCTGTTGGTATCGGGCTCCAGCATCTTCTGCTCCTCGGGCGTCCGCGATGTGAGCAAGACCCTGGTGGGTAAGTCCTGACTTCTGCGCATCACACTTGTCAAGACACGTTCTGCACCAGCATGTTTTCCTGCCAACGTGGGCGGATGATCCAGTTGGGGTGTGGGGGAAAGGGGATGATTCCAGCAGGCTGGCTTTATAATGATATGCAGATGTATCACAATGAAGTCCCCGACGTCTGATGTCAGGGAATGTAGCCTGACATCGACAGGCTGAGCAGATGATCGCAAACTGGTTTCACGACGTTGTGTAAGCAATTTTTGGCCTTCTTGCCATATTGTCTGTTCACACTGCCGAGACCATAGGACCATAAGACGTAGGAGCAGCATCAAGTCTGCTCCACCATTCAATGAGACCATGGCTGATCTGTTAATCCTCAACCCCATTTTCCTGCCTTTTCCCCATAACCGTCGATTCCCTTACTGATTAAAAATCTGTCTATCTCAGCCTTAAATATATTTAATGACTCAGAGTGTGAGAGAAGGTCCCTGGGACAGGCAGTCAGCAACACCAAGAGGATCTAGTCTAGCTAGAGGACCTAGCATCAAGTCTATACTCAAGTAGGAGTAAGAGTAAAATAAAAGCAAGGGTCCATATTCTTTTTAGTTAAGATATGTCTGGGAAGTTCAGTCCCATGATTTGCACATCCTGCACTATGTGGGAAATCCTAGGCATTCCTGGCAGTCTGGTTGACCATGTGTGCAGGTGTCTCTGACTGGAGCAACTTGAGCTCCAGGTTTTGGAGCTTGAGGGGTAGCCGGGGACACCACGGTCTATTCACGAGGCTGAGAGGTTCGTGGATAGCATGTTTCAGGATGTGGGCACCCCATAACTTAAGAAAGTGCAAGCAGAGAGGGAATGGGTGACTGCCAGACAGAAAGGGACCAGGCAGGTAGTGAGGGAATCCCCTGAGTGCATCTCGCTCGCAAACCGCTTTTCAGCCTTGGAAAACGCTGAGAGTGACGGTTCCTTTGTGGAGGCCAACCAGAGCCAAGGCCATGGCACTATGGGTGGTCTAGCTGGTTGCGGGTGGGAGAGGAAGAAGTGTGGAAGGGCAATATTAGTAGAGGATTCTTTAGTGAGGGGAGTAGGCAGGCGCTTCTGCAACCGTAGATGTGATTCCAGGATGGAATGTTGCCTCCTGGGTGCCAAGGTCAAGGATGTCACGGAACGGCTGCAGGACATCCTAAAGGGGGAGGGTGAACAGCCAGAGGTCGTGGTCCATGTTTGGACCAATAACATAGGAAGAAAGAGAAATGAGGTCCTGCAAGCAGACTTTAGGGGGTTAGGTAGGAAGTTGAAAAGCAGGGCTTCAAAGGTAGTAATCTCCAGATTACCCCCAGTGCTACACTGTAGTGAGTATAGGAACAGAAGGATAGAGTAGATGAATGCGTGGCTGGAGAGATGATACAGGAGGGAGGGCTTTAGATTCCTGGGGCATTGGGACCGTTTCTGGGGGAGGTGGGACCTGTACAAGTTGGACATCTGAACAGGAACGGGACCAACATCCTCACGAGGAGGTTTGCTAATGCTGTTGGGGCAGATTTAAACTATATTGGCAGGGAGGTTGTGATCCTGAAAAGTAGTTCAGAGGGGAGAGAAGCTGAGATGGAATTAGAAGTTAAAACACTAGTAAGTGAGTCTGGAAGGCAGAGGAAACACTATGTGGGGGGAAGCATCACATTTCAACAACAATTCTTTCCTCTGGTCAAAATGTACTAATAGATTGGACGAGTGCAACAATTGTTTCACCTTAGTGAAAGCTTCTTTCTGGGGTGCCGCCCAAGACCAATGTTGGTTCTTCTTGAGTAGAGAATGCAGGGGTGCCAGTTCTGTAGGCAAATTGGGTAAGAACTGCCCATAATAATTGGTTATTCCCAAGAATGATTTGAACTCTGAGGTGTTCTTTGGGTGCAGGTGCCTCTCTTATGGCTCTCACTTTCTCCTCAACCTGGTGGAGGCCCTGTGAATCCACCCAGTAACCCAAATAGATTACCTCCCTTGCTTTGAATGTGCACTTTCCTTTTTTTAAACGCACTCCAGCCTGCAAGAAACATTTTAAGACTTCTTCCAAGTTCGCCAAATGCTCCTTTTCGGTGAGTCCAGTAACCAGAACATCATACAATGTGGGGCAGTCCCTGCAATAAACTTTCCACTGTTCTCTGGGAGATGGCACAAGCTGAGGAGACACTAAAAGGTAATCGTGTATATTGGTACAACCCCTTGTGGGTATTAATTATGACAAATTCCTGGGAGGCCTTCCCTAGCTCTAATTGTATTTTTGTAGTAGCTCAGGTATTCCACTTGCTCTTAGCTGGAAAATTTCAGCCCATTCCTTTAGTCAGTTTTGTCCCAGGAGACTTGGCCCTTCACCTGGTACCACCATCAAGGGAAGCTTTGCTGATTGGCTTCCCTAATGGACAGTAACTCTACTTATCCCTTTGACTTAGATGTCTTCTCCTGTGCCCTTAGTTTCTTCTAAATTTAGGTCATGTTGTCAATTCTTCAAATATCGGAAGGTATGCTCACAAATCACTGTAGTGGAAGATCCTATGTCCACTTTCAAACGAATAGGTCGGCCATTCACTTTTACTATTACATAACTTGGTTCTGTTTTCCTTACCTCCAAATTAAATAATGAACAAATATTTGAATTTGTTGCTTCAGTCTCTTCTACACTGTAAATCCCACAGGGTTTTCTCTTTTGCTTGAAAGTCTGCTTGATTCTTTCCTTACACCATCTCATTATGTGTCTGTTTTGATGACAATAAAAACATTTGATTTTTTTAAACTGCCAGTCATTGCTAGTCTGCGTATTTCCACCTCTGTTGCTACTATTCCATATTTTGCTGCTGAGTCGATTCTTTTTACTTTTCTGTTCGCGGTGGCTGTTTCCTGCCTCTCTGCAGAGCCTTGCATTTTCATGCCCTTTCCTTGCATTTTTGTGCCCTTTCCTTGAATTTTCATGCTCTTTTTGGCTGGGGCTTCTCTCCCCATGTGGAGGATGGCACCATTTTGCACTCCCTGTATGGTTTTTGAATCCTCTACTGCGCTTTCCATGGCCAGTGCTGTCTCTAGGCCTTCTTAAAATCCAAATTTGTTTCAGACAGTAATTTCTTCTGAATTGTGTCCTCATAAACACCGCACACTAAACAGTCTCTGAGCATATCGTTTAAAGATGTACCAAGCTCGCAATGTTCTGTTAACTGTTTCAAACTTGCCACATAACAAGCAACTGTCTCCCCTGGGGCTATATTCCTTGAATTAAACTTGAAACGATGCATCGTCACCGAGGGCTTTGGCTGGTAACGACCCTTCACGAAGTCCACCAATTTGTCAAAATTTTTCAAATCTGGGGCACTGGGAGCCATCAAACTTCAAATTAAGCCATAGGTTTTATTTCCAAATGCAGATAAGACTATCGCCTGTCTATTCTCTTCCCCTGTAATGTCGTTTGCTTGGAAATAGAATGCAAGGCGTTCAATATATTGAGACCAATCAACCATGGCCGGATTGAAGGGATCAATTCTCCTCAATTGTGGCATGCTTTGAGGGTATTGCTCCGATGATTTGAACAGAAACTTCTACTTCGACTGTGCGGCGTACAGCCCAATTTTGATTATTTTGATTTCCTCCATGATTTTACTCTTGAAGCTGGTTCGTTGTATCTTTCTTCTATCCTTGCTTTTTCCTTCTTTCCCCTTGTCACCGGTCTGTTGCGTCGTTGTCGCAAGTTTGTTGGCATTGTTTATTCTCGTTTTATCCTTGCTTTATCCTCATTTTATCCTCAACACCAGTTTATGGTGACTTGTGAGTCACATTTGCACTCTTGATGCAGGGTGATTGAGTTGGTACTTCTGATAGAGTAGTTCTGCAGATATTTCTTAGGTGGAAAACATTCTGTTTATTTACAAGGTACTAAGCAGCTTCACATGCGTGTTTCTACACCAAACTCTATCTACATATTTCTGCTGCTCACTTGCAGACTACTGACTCCTAGCTAACTATTAACTAACTACAAACTAACTGCAGAGTTAGCCCGTGCTACTCCTCTATTGGTTATACAAGATCACGTGATTTTCCATTATAACTTTCTTCTTAAAGATATATTACACGTTAAAAAAAACTATAGTTACCACAAGCTTAATGTGCAGCATCTTATCAAACGCCTTTTGGAAATCCAAATATATTGTACCTACTGGTTCCCCTTTATCTATCCTGCTTGTTACTTCCTCAAAGAATTCTAATAAATTTGTCAGGCATGATTTCCTCTCCATGAAGCCATGCTGACTCTGCTTGATTATATTTACATTTCTAAATGATCTGCTATTACATTCTTTATAATGGGCTCTAACTGGCCTATAGTTACCTGTTTTTGTCTCCCTCCCTTTTTGAATAAGGGTATTACATTGGCAGTTTTCCAATCCTCTGGGACTTTTCCAGAAACTAAGGAGTCTTGGAAGATTACCACCAGTGCATCCATTATCTCTCTAGCTGCTTCCTTTAATATCCTAGGATGCATTCCATCAGGTCCAGGTGACTTATCAGCCTTTAGCCTCATTAGTTTCCCTAGTACTTTTTCTCTAGTGATAGTTATTATATTTATTTCTTCCCCCACTTTTTCCCCTTGATTATTTAGTATTTTTGGAATGCTACTAGTGTCTTCAACCATGAAGACTGATGCAAAGTATTTATTCAATTCCTCTGCCATTTCCTGGTTCCCCAATATTATTTCCCCAGCCTCATTCTCTAGGGGGCCTATGTTCATTTTGACCTCTCACTTCCTTTTTATATATTTAAAGAAGCTCTTACTGTCTGTTTTTATATTACTTTCTAGTTTACCCTCAAAGTTTATTTTCTCCCTCTTTATTATTTCTTTGCTCATCTTTTGTTCGTTTTTAAAATTTTCCTAATCCTCTGGTTTACCACTAATCTTTGCCATGGTGTATGTTTTTTCTTTCAATTTAATGTTATCCTTACCTTCCTTGGTTAACAATGGTTAGTTTATACCCTTCCTGAAACCCTTCTTCCTCACTTGGATGTATCTTTGTTGTGAGTCATGAACTATTTTCTTAAATACCTGCCATTGTTCATCAACTGTCTTTTCTGCTAAACTTCTTTCCCAGTCTACTCCAGGCAACCCTGCCCTCATTCCTTTGTAATTACCCTTATTTAAGTTTAGCACACTTGTTTCCCACCCAAGTTTCTCACTAAATTCAACCATGTTTCACTGTTTCCTAGGGGATTTTTTATTGTGAGATAGTTTATTAAACCTGCCCCATTGCAAATTACCTGATCACCAAAATAGCCTGATCCCTGGTTGGATCCACAACATATTGTTCTAGGAAACTGTCCTGAATACACTGTATCAATTCTTGCTCATACCTATCTCTGCCAATTTGATTTTCCCAATCTACATGAAGATTAAAGTCACCTGTGGTTAATGTACTGCCTTTTTTACATGCCCTCACTATCTCCTGATTTATTCCCTGCTCTACAGTATAGCCACTGTTAGGGGGCCTATAGGCCACTCCCACCACTGTCTTCTTCCCCTTGTACTTCTTACCTCCACCCATATGGATTCGACATCTTCCGATCCAAGATAATTTGCTATCATACTTATTCCATCTTATACTAACAAAGCTACCCCACCTTCCTCCCTGTCCTTTTGAAAAGTCACATACCCCTGAATATTTAGTTCCCAGCTTTGATCTCCTTGTAACCATGTCTCTGTAATTGCGAGAAGATCATACCGATTAACCTCTATTTGTGTTGTTAATTCATTTATTTTGTCCTGAATACTACATGCATTTAAGTAAAGAGCCATTAAATGTGCCTTTTTACCGTTTTTTCTCCTTTGACCCTATTTGCTGCTTTTTTATGTTTGTACACTCTGTCTCTTCCTGTCACACTCTGGGTATCATTACCTAAATAGCTGCCCTGCAATGCTTCCATATCCTTTTGCTTTGTAAGCCTATGTATCCCCTCTCCACAACCCTCCCCTCCATCTATTTAGTTTAAAGCCCTCTCTACAGCCCAAGTTATTCAATTCACCAGGAATCTGGTCCAAGCATTGTTCAAGTGAAACCCATCCCACTGGAACAGCTCCCTTCTACCCCAGTACTGGTGCCAGTGCCCCATGAACTGAAACCCACTTCTCCCACACCAATCTTTGAGCCACACATCTAACTCCTTGATTTTATTTACCCTATGCCAGTTTGCCCGTGGCTCAGGTAGTAATCTCGAGATTATTACCTTGGAGGTTCTGCTTTTTAATTTAGCTCCTAACTGTTCAAAGCACGCCCAACACCAGTGCGCAAGGACGATTCCGTCCTGAGAGTAACTTTAGCAATCCAGTATTAGCCTCAGCAGATTGTAAAATCATAGAATTATAGAGCAAAGAAGGCCAGGATGCCCATTATGCCTGTGCTGGAAATAACAGGAATTAAACCTGATCCTTCCTCACCACCATGGTCCTCATCGCCCTGCCTCACAGAATGTGCAAATTAGGTCATTGTAGGGGGCTAAATCTCAGCAGTTTGGTTGGCAAGTGCGCTGCCATGTTAATTCCTAAAACCATGATGACTGCAAACTATCCTTTTATGATCAAACATTTAGTATGTCCACAGATCATGGCATGCATGTGTTCTATTATACTTTCAGTCTAGTCCGTTATCTTCCTCTGTAATAAGGCTTATATTTAAAGATGATTTTAAATGGTCAGTGTTATGTTGGCTATTTGAGTTTTCTTTAAACTTGTTAGTCAGCTTTTTCAAGCATTCTAGGCTAGCTTGTATGTGTGATCTTGTTTCCTCAAATTTTCAACCTGTTGCCCAGGCATAAAACTTACAATGTAGCTCATTTTGCCTTAAAGAACTGCTTGATTTTCATCCTATTGATTCTGTAAGGGGCAGCAAAGCTATGTCACCAGTTACCCAGGTAACTGGGTTGAAAATCTATCCCATTAAGTCAAGCTGTCGAAAGTGACACATGGTTCAGGAAACATATGATGCTGTGCCTCCCACCCACCTGCCCCATTCCCTAGTCTCCCTCCCATCTCTCTAGCCTGAGTCCCAATCTCTAATCTGCCTCCCACCTCTAGGCACAGCCTCAAATCTCTGACTCGAGTTCCAATCTCCCAACCCTGAGTCTCACTCTCCTCTTCCAATCCTCAATCACTACCCACCAATCACCAGTGTCCACTCAAACTGCAACCTCAACCCCCTATGCACCCCTATCTCTCCCTCCCCAAGCCTCCACCCCTGTCCCATTTCACAGTTTCCCCCTGAAATCTCAGCCCTAGCCTCCCTCACTCCCAAGACCCCAACACCTGGTTTCCTTTTCCACAGACCCCCAGTCTGCTAAAGCTCAATACCCCGGCCTGGAATATCAATTCCCAATCATGCTATCCCTGGATCTCTCCATTATCTACCTCTCTCCATCAACCCCAATTACCAGCCCCAACCTCATCCAGCTCCTGTCTCAATCATCCCAAAAGCCAGCCCTGTTTTTGGTTACCCCTAAATGGATGCCAGCTCTCTACAATGCCAAGTGAGTGATAATATTAAGCCGTTGACTTGTTTGGGTAGCAGGATGTATAATGGGCAAAGATCTTCTGGGTTACTAGAGGCATCATCCAGGTGATCCACTCCCCATTCAAGGAGATTCCCAGGCAAACTGGGAAAGTTGGCAACTTGAACGAGCTGTATGCCCACCCATTTTAGGTAAGAAGCTCCTTATATATCAGGCAAATCAGGCTACGGCACAGGATGTAGGGCTAGTTGTTTTTAAGTACAAGTAGGTAAAGTGTGCATGGCACAGATTCTGTCCATTTGCACCAGGCCATGAGCAGCCCAACTACTACTGGATGCTGAAGAAAAAGTCCCCAAAAAGATTCTGGGTGAAATTTTCTGCGCCACTGGCATCAGGCATTTTCGGCAGCGTGAGCAGACAATATAGCGAGAAGGCCAAAAATCGGTTTCACAATGTCGTGAAACCAGTTTGCAGTCGTCTGTTCTTCCCATCAATGGCGGACCACATTTCCCGCCGTCGGATCTTGGGAACCTCATTGTAATACATCTGCATATCGTTATAAGCCCAGCTCGCCGGAATCATCCCCCCCATGCTGGGTCATCTGAGCACGTCGACGTGATTGCACACCAACATGTTTCTCAACTGTACGTAAGCGACATGTACCTGGTGAGCTGCACTTCTCTCGGGACTTCGAGGTTTATTTGCCTACCCTGCTTCGGGCAGCACTCGCAGTCATCAGCGCCAGACTTCACAGGCAGCACCACATCACTTTTAGGGAGGCTCACGGGCAGCTCTCTACCTACCAGATGAGCCATAAGATGGGGGTGACTTCTCAACGGCTGCAGGGCTAGGGCTTGCTTGGGGAAGGGGAGAAGTGGCCTCAGGCAAGGGAACAGGCTGCAGGGCAAGGGCTGTTCTGGGGAAGGGAGTATCCCAGGATGTGTGTAGGGGCACATGTTGATCAGTGCAAGTGGCCTCAAGATGTTGAGGGGTGAGAAAGCAGTCTCCAGGGGAGATGAGGACAGATGGAGATGTGAGGGTATGTGTGTGAGAATAGGTGGTGATGCCCCTTGAGCTGGCAATGAGTGAAATGCCAGTGAATGTATGATGGGTTTGAGTGTGTGAGTTTAAAGTGATAAGACAATTGCCTTACCCTCGCTGCACGGATGAGATCATTCAGCTCTATCTGCATTGGTTGGCCAAACTCTTCTATGCAGCATTGGCATTGATCACCACTGCCATTGCCTACCAAGCCGGAGTGGTAATTTTGCTGCCCCTCCTGTGGCCAGAGAGGAGGTGGAGGGCATCATGGCAAGCCTTCACGGAATCCAAAAGGCGCTCAAGGGACGTGTCACTAAACCAGGGGGTTGCTGTCTTCTTTGCATCAGTCCTGGGCTGGAAGCACTGAGAGGTGTGCGCATGGCACATGGTGCCCAACATGATGAAACAGCAATGTGACAACATAGCAAGTGAATTGGAGCCCACCCACCATTGAAACAGTGTGTTTCCCAGGAATGCATCATTAATAAGGTGGGATTAAGACGATACAACGTGAAAAGCCGCCATTGCGACTGGCAGGTAAAACATCCTTTTTCCTGCCTGCTACCATATTTAGTACTAATCTGGGATGATTCTGCCCTCTGTGTAGAATTTTGGTGGGACAGTGGGAGCAATGGTCTGTGACCCATTGCTGGCACATACGTTACTCCCTCCAAGATTGGTTCCCCTTCCTGGCTTGCTCCCTGGTTTACTGTTATAGTTGGATAATTGCCTTCCTGCACCAGACTGGCTGTAATCAAATTAGTTTTGGCCTCCTGATGCCAGTTCTGCTTACTTTGTGCCCACTTTTGGGTAGAAGTCAAAATACTGCCATCATCTTTATGAAACTCAAGTAAGGAAAATACCAAAAGGATTGAACTGATGCAGCAGCCAGCATTGAAATTCCATACTTGCAACTCAAGACCTGCAAATTCCTAACTTTATTAATGTCTGAAAAAAAACAATTAAAAGGAAAAATAGAGGGAAGAGGACAGCTGAAAGGCTTTGCACATCAGCATCATAAAGAACTCAATGAACAATTCATATTTCCTACCAGTAACAGAGTGGCTAACAGGACTTAAATACAGTACTGAATATATATGTACACACAGGGAAATGACTCAAATGCAGTACTAAATATATATATATATATATATACACACACAGAGAATTGACTCAAAAACAGTAATGAATATATATATATATATGTATACACAGGTAAATGACTCGAATACAGTACTGAATATATATACAGAGAAATGACTCAAATACAGTACTGAATATTTATGTACACACAAGGAAATGACTCAGATCTCAAGTCAGTTCAGAAAAGCTGTAAATCACAGAATTCCTGACCGATCAGATGCACTGTTTTATTTGGAATACTGACTGTAATTCTTTGAAGTACATCACTCTGTATTATTACCTAATATGGATTGAAGTGCAGCAGATTACTTTTCATGAGTAAGCTTGGCAGACTTGGATAGAACAAATCATGTAAACACAGACTCCTCTGCATCTCTGCACAAAATTATGTAGCGTTGTTTTGCTGCCGACCTTTTTCAGATAGCTTGTCACCTATTACCAGAGCTGCAAGCATTGTAAATTGAATTAACTTTTAAACTTCTATTATGTGTGTATTCTTGCTCAAAAATGCTAAATAAGGAAATGAAAACTCTGTTCTGAAGATATGTTGCTTCTTTGCTAAATGGAAAATTCCATATTTAGCAATGAACATTTTTCAAAATATTCTCAAGCTGTTATGTTTATTTTTTTAGTGTCGGTGACTGTGTTATCATGGTAAAGCCTTTGTCTACACTGAGGTTATTGGTGTTGATTCTTTCCTACATGCTGCAACTGCTCAGTCAGCACACAGTTGCAGTGTGGAGTGAGCCTTTGTTATGCCAAATCATAAAAGGACATGAAAGATTAACACTGAGGACAACAAGAAAAAGGAGAGAACATTTTCAAAATCATCTGTGCCCTTTCATGACTAAATTAGGTATGTTACACTTCTGTTAATATTACATTACATTTCACATTAGCTTCCCTCAAGATGCATTGCAATACAAAACGTTATCTTAATCTTTAGACAACATGCAGCAGGGGGAGGTTCAACCAGTATTGTACAACTCTTGCTAGAAGTCATGTAGGCCTGTGGACAGTAAGGTCAGCATCAGATTTAACTGTCTGTGACTTCCTGTCACTCAGGGGAATTTTAACCTCCTCCTGCCTGGTGCGAGCAGGCTGTTTGAGCTGTTAAAATCAGACTGGTGTACTTCCTGCACAGTGCCCACTGCCATTTTAACTGTATGCATTTCTCAGTTAATCAAGGCTCCTTCCATTACAGATATTACTATAATGCTCATTGTATATTATTAAAACACGTACAGAAAAACTTTGAATAAAAGCACTTTGTCCTACACTGTGCTCCCTTTCTCCCCATTCTTCTGTTGCTTATTCTGTATTTCTGTAAAGTTAATGGGCTGTAATTTGCTGTGTCAAGTGTGAAGATGGATTTTTTCAAAATATTTTTGGGAATATGGTGGCATTCTGTAAAGAAGTGGGTGTGAATGTGTCCATGATTAATTGAACTGGGAGATAGTTGGTAAAGACAGCTTGTCTGTGGGAACTGAAAGATGAAAGGTAAAGGAGCTCGATGTATGCATTTGTAATGAGAGGCTATGGTGAAGTTGGAACTACAAGTAAATAAGTTGGGTTTTAAAATTTGCATTATGAGATAAGAAGGGACTTGATTTTTCAGCTGTTAAATTTCAAAGGGGACCTTAGAAATGACAACTTACAAAGGTTTCATAAATAAACAAGGGAAGATTATTAAATTTTATTTGACCTTACAGTGGAAGCAATAGGAAAACATAAAAGATTTTTATATTTTGGAGAAGTTGAAACAAAGGAAGTACTTAGGACAATGAAATCCAAGATGAAAGGGGAAAAAGGTATTTAAGAAAGATGTTGAGCTGAGTTGTGTAGCTGAGTGGGGGAGATGTCCTGAGACCAAATCTGTGCTGGAAAAAAAGTGTGAAAATTGTGAACTTGAAGCAACCATTGGGTTTTCAAGCTAGAGACATATTTGCTTTCAGAAAGCAGTCTGTTTCTGAACCTTTCTTTTGGGATTTCCACAACAGAGTGGAAGAGAATAAGAAATCAAGAGGTATATATTTACTAAAGTGACAGAAGCTGTTGCCTTGGGTAATATTACTGGATTTTTATGGTTAAAAATCTATAAGGGAGCTGTGGCCAAGTCGTTTATTTGTCTGTCTGACCAAGTGGGTTTTTTGGGGGATGTTTTGTTAAACTGTTTCAACTGTGTAACTTTAATCTTGACTGCGTCAGTTTTTTTTCATCTTGTTAATAAATGTGTGCATTTTAAGATCCAAAAAGTGCTACTTGGATTTCATGCTTCTGGGATCAGTAGTTCTTTCCCTCATTTTCAAAATACAAAACAAAGGTTATGATTAGTAAGATAAGTTTCCCTCTGGGGTTTAGTTTGCTCAGCAAATAACATTGGCTGTGGTCATAACACAGGGCAGCTAAAGACATCCACCATTAACTAGATTTGGGGCTAAATTTTTTCAACAATAAACAAGTCCCACTGCCAGGGTGGGCCCGTGTGCAGATATTGCAGTGGCGATAATTGAAGACGTCAGCCTAACCCACAAGAACTGCCAAACCAATCAGAGGACCAGCAGCTTAGCAGCCTGGGCAGTGTCAGCACTAGCAGTGGCCACTGCTGAGGCTTCAAGATGAAGGAGGGAGCACCAGGCAAGTTAATTCTAAACAGCTGGGGAGAGCCAGGCAGGCCACGATAATGGGGGTGTGGGTGGTCACCTTCAGCTGTGTAGCCACAGATGTGGCAATATGTCACCAGGGGGTCTCGCCATGAGCCATGGAACAGCCATTAAGGAGGGCTTCCCTGGGAACCCACTGACAGGTTGCCAGGGTTTACCTACCACATGGCAGCAGACCCTCCCAACGCAGGTGAAATACCAGTAGGGACATGAAGTGGCCCTTATTTGGGCACTTAAGTGGCTGAATTGGCCTCCCGGTCCCTGCTGCTGGTATTATGCCATGGCAGAGCTGCCAATGTCAGGATCCCCTTCCAACACCTTCCCTTACCAGCCCTTCCACCTCTCAGCTCACCTTCAATTCAGCCTAGCCCTTGCAACATTAGGGTTTAATTTTTTTTTTTGCATTGTAAGTTGCTGAAAGTGTGAGCTGATAAGACTGAAGCATCTGTGACCTGAGTGAATGGGGAAAGCAACTGTGTATCTCCTTAACCAATCAGAGTTTTTTTTCAATCATGGGATGTGGGCATCATTAGCTAGGCCAGCATTTATTGCCCATTCCTAATTGTCCTTGAAAAGGGGGTGATGGGCTGTCTCCTTGAACCACTGCAGTTCATGAGTTGTAGGTACACCCACAGTGCTGTTAGGGAGAGAGTGCCAGGATTTTAACTCAGTGACAGTGAAGGAATGGTGATAGATAGTATGTGGCTTGGTGGTGGTGTTCCACCACCAAGTGGTCAGCTGCCCTTGTCCTTTGAAGTGGTAGAGTTGGAAGGTGAGTTTGGAAGGTGTGTCAAAGGGCTCTTGATGAGTTACTGTGGTGCATATTGCAGGTGGTACGCACTGCTGCCACTGTGCAACAGTGGTGAAGGGAGGGAATGTTGAAGGTGGTGGTGCTGATAGGAAGGGAATTCCAGGATTTTGACCAAGCAATAGTGAAGCAATGGCTATATATTTCCAAGTCAGGATGGTGAATGGCTTGGAAGGGAACTTCCAGGTGGCGGTATTCCCATGTGTCTGCTGCCCTTGTCCCTCTAGATGGTTTGCAAGGTGCTGTCTAAGGAGCCTTGGATGGGCTGCCACTTGAGCAGGCTGTCTTGTCCTGGATGGTGACAAGCTTCTTGAGTGTTGCTTGAGCTGAATTCATCCAGGCAAATGGAGAGTATTCTTTCACTCTCCTGACTTGTGCCTTATCAATGGTGGACAGGCTTTGGGGAGTCAGGAAGTGAGTTACTCATCACATAATTCCCAGCCTGTACACTGCTTTTGAAGCCATGGTATTTATATGGCTAGTCCAATTCAGTTTCTGCTCAATGGTAACCCACAGAATGTTAATAGTGAGGGATTCAGCAATGCTAGTGCCATGGAATTTCAAGGGGAGATGATCAGATTGTCCCTTGTTGGAGATGGTCACTGCCTAATAATTGCATGCTTCAAATGAAGGCCTGAATGTAAGCAACATTAGGACTCAGAAGGAAGTGTGAATTAGAACAGGTGAATTCAATATCAAATCATTTATAAAAAGAGAAATAAAGATAAGGACATATTTGATTAGGTGAAAAAGAAAAAGAGACAGAAAGTAAAAGCAAAAAAAACTGACATTCTTATAAAATCTCCAACAACAATTAAAACTTCAGAGCATGAGACTCCACACTTGTAATAGTTACTTCTTAAGTGCCAGAGTGATTGACTGGCAGTAATTAACAGTTATCTCATTGTTAAAAGAGCATTTAGACTGAAATGGACATGACTTAACTTTCTGTGGCAAGTTTAGTTTGTATTTACCATGCAAATACATAAGTTCATGCCATTCAATGCATTTGTTGATAGGCCAGACAGCACAATACCAGTTCACGATGCTAACTGCAGAGTGCGACTCAGGCAGTGAGTTTTGGATATTCAAATTTAACCGTGCATCTGCCTCTTGCTTGGAGCTGCTGCACCTTTTGCACATAAATAACAATGACACTAACCTCATGTTATTTTGACAGTACATTATCATTCTTAGATACTTCTACATTTTTAAAACTAATATATCAGACTTGTGAGGCAGACTGTTGAGTCAATAGATGCTCAATTTTCCATTTTACTTGAATGGGACAATGAGGGTGGTGGGGACCACTGAAAGGATAATGGCCATGTTGTGTGTTTTGCCTGAAGCAATCACAAGTTTTTTTAGTCTGCACTACATGTGGCAAAAAGTCTACAGTATCTTACTGCAGGGTTTGCTTGTACATATCTCAAAATTAACTTGAGACACTAATGTATTTAATTTCAGGATACAGGCTGGTACTCATATTAATTTGCCAGCACCTGTATTAAAAAAACACTTCCAAAATTTATTTTATATAACCTCTTTCCCCTTCCATTAATTTTAAGAAAATTCATTCCCTTAAGTGCTTTCATTCCAAACAGAGTCTCTGGTTTCCTAGGCAACTAATGGGTATTAGTAATGGAAATGATACAAGAAGCAGACTCATTTTGATCTCCCAAGGTTCCAAAGGTCACATCCATACTCAATGTCTGAAGAGATATTGTTCACATTCGATTAGTGTCCTTCAAATGGTTTCGATTTTCCATGATATTTTTGACTTACATCAAGAAAATGGCAGAAATCCAATGTGACTTTTCCACACTGTGTGATCTATTAGGAGATCAGGAATATCAGAACTATTTAACTAATAAAGTGACAATGGAACTTTAGATGCACAGCCAAATTAGCATCTGATAAAATTAATTGCAAAACACTACCAGGTCTTTGAAGACATTTACGTCATTAAACGTTGATGGGATGGTGACTCTGCCAAATAATTAACTGTACTGAAATCAAAATCCAAGGGAAAAAAATCAACTTATCAATAAGTCTGAAACAATTAAATCTGAAACCACCTTGTTCTACACCAGTCAAAATTCTGCACCTTAGAATCAACTCCATCCCTCTTCATTGCAGTCAATTCAGGCTAATCCAATGGTGCATACCCTCAGTGTCCTCTTTTCTCCTCAACTTAACTTCCAACTCCACATGCTACCCTCCACCATAATGATTTTCTTTCACCAGCCTTCACATCTACCTCACCCCGCCCCCCTCCCCGCCACCCAGTGCCACTAAAGTGGGTTTAATCCTTTGCCCTCTCTGGACCCAATTACTTTTAATAGATTTCTTGCTGTTCTCTCAAGTTCCGTGCTTCACAAGTGCCAACTTGATAAAAACTTCACTGCTGCATGCTATCTCACATTATGTCCACTCCCCTGGACTCACCAAATCCTCATTATCCAATGCATCAACATCAGATTCTTTGTTTTCAACTATAAATCACTCAATTATCACATCCCTTTCTACCTCTCCAATTGCTTGGACAAGTAGTCTTGCTTGATTTGTTACCTCATATAAAATAAATTTCATTTTTGTGTAGGGGAGATAGCGGCAGTTTATCAAATATTGTTATTGGCCACATATTGCCTAACGTGACATGACCACTAGGCTAATCAGTTCCCTTTAGATCTGCAACCAGTTTTAAAGGTGGAACTCCCCTAAAACAATTTTTCCCTAAAATCTAGTTCTTTGCTCAGTTTGCAGTATTTGATTATCTTGGTGATCTAGGATAATTATTTATTTTATATTAGAAATGTTTCATTTAATACATTTATAGCAAATTTCAGTAAAATAGATTTCAAGTTGTAAGGTCCATTGTATTATTATGCAGAACTTGAAAAAAGTCTTCACACATTATGTAACATTATTCATAATTCAATTTACTGTAGGACTAGGGTCTGTCACTTTATTAATTGCCTTGTTTGAATTGAATGAAAAAACAGGTTAACTCCTTGAATGTTTAATTTTATTTGCAGTGTTGTGTGAGAACAACTGTACATTCAACATCAGCACTGTCACATTGTGTCCCCTTTTTCCTCTTAACGTTCATCGTGCCATGGCTCCAAAGGCACCCACAACCCTTCTATACCTCACCTGGGTGGTCAATCTTCATTCCTAATCATGGACAGTCAGCACTGGAGGGTTTATTCAATGGTGGGGGGTAACAGAACTGAACTCAATCCTGTCTCTGTCCAGGGTGAAAACATGAGCACTTTCCAGTGCAGGATCACTGAATGACAATTTGAACTTGTTTTTTATTCTCTCTCTCTCTCTTGCTAAACTAAAGAAATTAAGGTCAATTGTATTGGTCTTAAAGATGCCATCTAAACTGAGATTAGCTAACGCAGCACAGATGAAGAAAACAAGCTGAGACTTTCCTGGTGCACATGCCAGAATTGCTTTATCATGCAGTGCATTCATCAAATTAGCCTTTGGCAACACCTACATTGAAACATTTTTCAATGCATTTTATACCAAACAAAAAGATTAGGACTTATAGAATTTCCTTTTTAAACAGCTCATTAAAAATTGCCTTTATAAGAATTTGTCCCTGTATCTAACATATGTGAGCAGTGGGTCTTCCAGCGCTCATTCTGGAGGGTGAAATGGAATAAGCTGTTCCACATTTGTTTCTAATTCAGTTCAATTTTATGTCATGGCTATGATAGTTAATCTTTACCTAATGTGTGCTTGTACCTGTGTTAATTAGATGCATAATGTATATTTTCAAATAATTTCTTTAAAGGGTAGTATTATAGTAGTAATATGAAATTCGCCTATGTGGCCATATGACTACTAAGAGAGTGTTTAGTAGTGTTCTAAAGGCCCATGCTGTGTTAACTATACAGCCTAAGGGATGATAGATATAATTTAATGTATATAAATTTACAAAATACAGGAAACAGCACATTACAGTCAATGAAGTGCGGCAATTGTTGTTCCGTAGGGAAATACATAATCTAACTGAGTTTGGTGTATTTTACAGTGTGGAGCTGCTGCATGGCAAATTTAATACTCTCACATCCTGCCATTACAATACATGGAGTATGTTCACCAGAAGGCACAACACATGTAAAGTGACAGCAAGTAATGAAAGGAAACTGCTTCAAAATTCTTTGGACCAAATGGCATATTCATGAATAAATATCCGGCAGCCGGGATGAGTTTGGCTAAATGATGAGGTCGCCACTTGGTGATATTATAATGTTTCAATTGCTCCCCGTCTCTTCCTGAACTCAAACTGCTGATCACCTTCAGATTGCAGGTGAGATGTGCTGGGGGTTTGGAGATGTGTCTCCAATGTGATGTCAAATGTGGTTATTAGTGTCACACAACATTTTCAAGCATTGCAGCAAAGTGGAGACCGTTTTACTGCTACATTATAGCATATATAAGTGAATACAACCTTAGGTTGTGTCCTGACATTACAGAATGATTTATTGTTTCATTCATAACTTCCCATCAGTGTGGGCTTAAAGAAATGTATTAGTTCTGGCCATGAAGTTTAATTTACAGTGTGTTTGCACTAACTAGAAAAGCGATGTTATTTTATTCCCAATATTCAAAATGACATTAACAGCTTAGCTTGTATTTATGCATATTGCAGGGAAATATACCTGCTAGCGGCAGCGGACTTTCAATAATCTAATGGTTTACTTTTAATCCCTTTCTTCCTCTAACGTCCAACAAAATTCCTGCAGACATAACTAGTAAGTGTGATTGTGGGGGTTAAGAGGATTTCTTTTTCTGCAAGGCACCTACAAAGCATCATTATAGCCCATTAATTTTAAATGGAAAATTGGAATTATCTTTCAGATCATCCAAGGTCACAGAATAGTTGGAATTCCAATCTCTTTGAAACAGCCTCTTTAGCTGATGGTGAGCTGTATCACCAGCCTCTTCATTATTCTCTGCGGTCTGATTAATGAGCAGGCCCACTCCAGTCGTAGAGTTGAAGTAGTCATAAGACCAATTTGAAGTACCTGGAAGCCAATAACATTTATTTCATAATTTAATATAGCATTTACAGTTTGAAGCAAAATAGAACCACCCCCAACCCTCTCCAAAATCTGATGAATATACATTTGTAAGAAAGATTGGGGGTTGAATCTCTTTTACAAGCCAAACAATCCTTTGCGTTTGCTACCCTGTAATTCCAGATGAAATAGTTGACTGAAGTTTCCATAATTCATTCAAGGGATCCAAGTTTAAACCTCCACCTTGATTGGCAATTAGCTCATCTATGCCTGTGATTCATTTTCAATAGTTTTCAATCAAATAGTCAGATGAAATGCACTGTGGTCTTGGAGTGAATATGGGGGGAGGGGCAGGCGTGTGTTGGTGATAAGGATTAGATATGTTTCAACAGTTTAAAAGATATGAACAATGAGGTTCAGGGGTGAGACACATCAGACAAATTTGACCAACAAGGTTGTAATTCTGTATTAACATCAACAGTTGTGTTCTTGGGGTGAGTATTAAAGGGTGGCAGGGTTTCCCATCCTTCCAGCTAAAGAGTCAGCGGGGAAGTCATCTCCAACAATCATAGCTGCCCCGCTGCCATTTAATGCTCCGAGCAGCACCAATTGGCTGGAGGTGGCATTCCTGTCCCTCATTCGGAGTGAGGTCCCACCTCAGCGATCTGCTAGCCGATACTGCCTCTACTCCCAGCACCACCGGGCTATGGAGGGTCACAGCAGAGATGTAATGGAAGGTTCTTTTGAGTGGGGGGGGCGGGGGTGGTGGGGGGTGTGTGTGTGTGTGTGTGTGTGTGTGTGGGGGGGGGGGGGGTTGTGGGGTGGCTGGTGGTGGTGTTGGTGGTGGTGGTGGTGGAAGAGTGGGGGGGTGTTCTAGATGGACCAGCCTGAGTGGTAGAGAGCACCTAGTGGGTGGAGATCTGAGGACAAAGTCTAATGTGGAAAGGAGGCTAGTGAGTGAGTCACCCGCTCCCCTGTGCCCCCCCTCCCCCCCCCCCCCAGCCCCTTCTCACCCAAGGTCCAAGCAGTGTGAGCAACCTCCCCCACATTTCTGGCCTCCTCCCGCCAGCCTCAACTGGGACAAGGCCTTGCCCGCCTCCCATAAAGTAGAGGACAGGTCAGAAGCAGGTGGAAAGGCAACTCAGGAAATTTCACAGGCCCACCCCACAACCCCGGTGGCAAGCCTGCTGGTGGGGCCAGTAAAGTGATGGGGCTTGGGTTCAGAGAAGCAGCTAAAACACGCATACAAATAGGCACACAGAAAACAGATCAAAGATCATTGACCAGAAACTCTCGGCCAGCTTTTCGTCTGCAAGGCAGAAAGTTTGTGTCAGGAAGTTTCCTCTATTGATTGGCCCATCTCCTTCAAAAGGCCACCCTTCTTACTTTGGTGCCAGCGAGACAGGGACGGGTTGGAGTTGGGCCCACTGGTTCTGGAGGTATTTGCGATGTGGCACATAAGCAGACAAGTGCTGAGGTAGGCTAGTTAAAAGGCATATATATTGAACATATTGAATTACTTACGAACATATTGAACGTTTTAAGTAAGACTTTTTTTTAAATGACATACAAGCAAAAACTGGATGAGAATATACAGTAACCACTTTCTGGAAAATCCCTATGTGGATTACACTTGGCTGACCAGTCCAGAGACACCCTGGAATGTTGCACATAAAAAGATGTCAAGGCCTACTTCAGACTGAGACACTTGAAATGCAAAAGACAGAACTTAAATCTCCTGTGGAGACTGATTGCCACACCCCAGCAGAAACCATCTCTTGTTGAATTATGTCTCAGAATGTGGACATGATCTGAGTTGAAAGAAAGTAGATTCTGGGCGAAATACATGTTTTTTCCCTTCCAGGAATACACAAGAAAATGGGTTAAAAAGCCAGATGCAAACCTGATCTGTGTGTTCTAGTTCTGGTGTGCTAGTGTGTGTGGTGGAGGTCACAGCAGAAGAACTGCAATTAGGTGACTCTGCAGCTTGTATGTAGAAGTCTCTCTCTCCTCTCTCTCTAACAGGAGGCAAGTTAGCAAAGCCACAGTCAAAGAGGAAACAAGACAATTCCTTCAGCTGACCTGCAGGACCAAGTGTCTCCAAACCAACTGCTCAACTGCCAAAGTCAGCTCAGAATCACCCAGTTTAACGGCCACAACGTTTCACCATCTACTCTTCACAGACAAACCAAAGACTGATTTGTATACTTTTTTTAACTTTTTATTTTTGGATTTAACTTCTCATTTCTGATCTGTGTGTACGTGTGTTGCATTTTTATTATTTTTTATTAGGTTTAAGTAACTAATAAACTTAGTTTTTCTTTGACTCAAGAAGGCCTGGTTAAATTGGCTCCTTATAAACATAAATATGTTTGGACTGGGAAAAGGTACCCACGAGGGAAGGAATTCTTTTTAAATTAACCTTGTTGCAACCAACCAAGGAAGCTGAATAAAGAAGGGGAGCCAGTTCATTCCTCCTCACCCAGGAGCATAACAAAATTGGGGTCCCATTCGGGAAATTTACAATTTGGGGTATCTCATCCGGGATCATAACAAATAGGGGGACTTCACCTGGGGACTAGTTGTAATAGGCCCAGTTGTATCAAAAACTGTTAGGTCCTCTTGCCCTAACCTCCTCACCCCCGGCCACTCCCCATGCCTCCCTACATCCTCCATGCCTACAACATAGATGTACCCTTGAACTAATGAAACATATAATAACATGTCTTGAAATGCACCTAAAAACAGCCATTCAAAAATCTGCTTTGAAAAAAACCTGCTGCTTTTATGAAAGTGTCAAACAGAACAATTACAGTATCAATTACAGAAGCTTTACCTCACTTTACACCTCTTAATCTTGTCTAAATAAACATACAGACATTGAAAGAAACATTTCATAGAAAGGATAATGTTTTCTAATTTCATAAAGGTGTCAATCCATCAAAGCAAACACTCAACTTCGGGCTATGAAAACAGACCCCATGCTAAACTAATCCATTGGAGCTCAGCCAAGCATTCATAATAAGGCCATCTGGAGAAACAAATGTCTAGCTATCTGTTTCTGTTGATATAGTTTACAGAGTTAACTTGTAACTAGTGGTAAAATGCAACCACTATTAAAGCCAGGAGATCTTAAAACAGTGGAGGAGAGGACATTGGTGGGGAAAGCGCAAATGTTGACAGTAGATGATCAAGTAAGGAGTAAGGAGTTGCCTAGGGAGCTGCTAGCTCAGGAACAATCTTGTAATCTATGCACAATAAATTGGACAATTCTAATCGGGCTAATTACTTCCTCATCAGCTTTCTCCCAAACATCAATGTAGTGATGGATGGAGTCATCGAGATGGTGCCACCACCTGACACTTACTCACCATTAACTTGATCACTGACACTCAGTTCAGATTCAGATTCTATCAGAATGACTCCACTCCAGAGCTCATGACAACATTTAATAGAACATGGACACTACACCTGAATATTAGAGGAAAAGTAAAATAGTTGTCTCAGCAACAAGGCAGTGTTTGACTAAGTATGGTCAGCAAAGTCTCAGGACATCATGGCAGCCACTCCTTGTGAATATGTCCTGAGCCCACAATTTTCAGATGCTACATGACTGATATTACTTCCATCAGAAAGTCAGGGGTGACCAAGTCAGTTTGCTGCTGCTTCCAGTTTTCCACTCCATTCACAACTGCTCCAGCAATGAAAAATCCCATACCAACCTACAGCAGAACCTAGACAACATCCAGGCTTGGGCTGACAAGTAGCAGCTAACCTTCACACTGTTAAGTATTGATCATCTAGAATAAGAGAAAGTCTCAGCCTTTTTCCCTTGACATTCAACAGCACCAATGTCACTGACTCACCTGCCCTCAGCATCCTTGGGTCAACACTGAGCAGAAGCTGAACTAGCCCAGCCCCCTCATCTCAACACCATGGCTACAAGAACAGGAAAGAGGCTTGGTACTCAGCAATGAGTGATTCACCTCTTGATCCCTTAAAGCCTACCTATCATCTACAAAGCTCAAGTCCAGAGTGTGATGGAATATTTATCACTTCTCTGGATGGGTGAAACAATTACACTCAAAATGTGCAATGCCAGTTCACTTGACTGGAGACCTTTTCATCCTGTGCAACATTCATGCTGTCCGTCACTAGCTGGCACACTGTGGCTGCAGAATTTTCAATCTGCGGGATGCACTGCAGCAACTCATCAGGACTACTACAAGAGCATTTTCCCCTGCTGCAACCTTTCCAACTAAGAGGGGCAAGTTGTGAGAACTGTTGTGGGAACACTATCAGGTCCATGTCGCACACCATCCTGATTGGACATACATCACTATTTATCTATTGTTGCTGGCCAATATCCTAGAATGCAATACCTAACACCTTTGTAAGAGCAGAATCATCACAAGGGCCATAATGGTTCAAGAAGAAGTCCCACTACCATTTTCTCTGGGCAATTGGGAATGGGCAATAAAGACTATTTTGTCAGTATCATTCATGTCCCCACAAACACATTTTTAAAAATCCAAAGAATTACTTTCAAAGTTCAGTCACATTTGCAACATTGGCAAACATTCTAGAATAATTTCAAAGCAATTGCAATTAGAATAGCACATTTAGAAATGTGTATTTACCTGGAAATTTCATCAATGCTTTTAGTCACTAAGTTATTTTGAGATGCAGATATTGAGAATGATTACCCAGTTTTTAATTGCAGTAAACATCACTCATGCGCCGGCTCAATCAAAGCTTATTACATGAATGCCTAAATCCACCATTATCCTTTAAACATTTGTTAAATTCTTGAAACATTCTGGAATACTTGATGGCACAATTTTCCCATGTTTCTCATTTATTAATGGTTTCGGACATAGAAACATTGCATGGAAGATAAAGATCTTACCTATATAGGCAACATTTTCTGTTACAAAGTATTTGGTGTGACACACCCTTGCATAAGGAATATTACGAAACTTTCCCACAGGAACGATGAACAGTTTCTGCAGAAAGGTCACATTTGTGAGGTATTGTTAAGGTGTTAACTTACTATTCATCAACAATGTGTACTTTATGCATAAAATAAACAAAATGAATCAAATCTTAGCACAACTGAAAAACAGTTCAAAAATAATGTATCTGTTAGAATTTTTGGAAGTCCTAAGAATTGTAATGAAACAGATTTTTGAATAAGTTGAAAGTAATTATAATTTCTCATAACAATTCTCTAAACATTTTACTTGCAACAGTATTAATATTAAGTTACTGCAGGTATGAATTAATAGTTTAAAGGACTGGTATTTATCCTCACAGATAAATTGGTCTTTAAACAACATTTAAAAATTAGCTGAGAATGAATAAACTTTTCATTAATTATTAACACTTGTTAGTAAAATAAAGCATTATTCACCACATCAAAATGGACTTTCTTGATATTTCCTAGAGCTTGCAGTGACCGAAGGTAAGCCAACATGGATTTATCGGTATGTTTCCAGTAACCAATCAACATTTGAATGTGAACATGACGTTCAATAGCTGCTTTTCTCAGTGAGTCATCAATATACGGCCAATATCTAGATTGCAAAGTGAGATTTAGAATCACATACAAGTATAAATTTCTAATGAACCAAATATTATTATTGTGTATCCCTGGTGCACTTGTCAACTGCTTTACTTACATTACATGTTGTAGAAAACGTGATGTTGGAAAATATTCCATGACAGAAACATAGAGAAACTCCTTTGCAGTATTGATGCCATTGATAATAGCATCAAGGTCACTAGTTCGACCCTTTGGGCACATCCTGGCAGGTGAGCTCTAGGCGAAATGACAGTTTCAATTGGTGCTTGAGCATTTCTCGATCCATTTATAATACAGTGACTGATTTTTAAATTGGCTTAATATCATGGTCTCTGTACACTGTAAAGGAACATGGTTATAAAGTATCTATATAAATTACACTTTCTGTATCATCCATGATCCTATTTTAAAGGTGGTGCCTTCAAGGAACTGATCAACTGAGACATTAAACAGTGTCACTTCACTCAACCCTGCAGGGTTACACCTTTCCGTAGCAATGCTCCTCAAGATTGCTCCCAAACTTATGGGAAAAGAACAGGGAGGAGAGGTGAAGGAGGAAAGGAGCAGGGTGAGATGAGAAAGGGAGAAAGGGAATTAAGAGTTGCAAAGGGAGTAAGGAGAGGGGAGAGTGAGTGAAAGGGTAAAAGAGGGAAGAGGGAGGAAAGATGGGAGAAAAGGAGTGGGTGGGACAAAGGGGAGACAAAATGGAAGGGTAGAAACGGAAAGGTTGATAGGAAGGGGGCAGGAGTCATGGTGGGTGAGTGGGAGGGGAACAGGAAAAAGGGAGATGAGGGTACAGTTGGAGAAGTGGGATGGTAAGAAGGATAGAGGAACAAAGAGATAAAGCAAAGAAAGAAACAACCTCAGCAATATGGAAGGCTGGAGCCATTGGCTGTTAAGTGTTCGAAGCAGTGTATTTCATCCACATGAGTATGTAGCTGAAAGACTGGGAAAGTTCAGATGGGGGAGAGTTGAGAGTAGCATCACCTTCTCAGGAGGTTTCTCAAGTAACATGGATTCACATAGGGTGGAATTGTCCCAGGTTTGCACAAAGTGTGGTAGCGGGCTGGAAAAAGGATTACCTGCCGGCCGCAATGGCGGGTTTTAGCGCCAAATCATCCCATTCCACCACATTAATAATGCATTCCCAGGAAACACGCTGGCAGGGTGGCCTCTGATTCGCCTGCCTTCAGGCCTTCAGTAATCCGGGTGCCATATTTAAAGGGCGCTCCCGCACAGAGCTAGCACTCTCTGAGGCATCGGGCACTGCTGCAAAGTCATGTAAAGGGAAGAAAAATGCCGCCCCCAAATTTAGCGGCACAGTGGAGGCCCACTGTGAAGTCCTCTACCCTCCAACTCTGAGTAAAGACCAGCAAGCAAGGTCCCCAACCCAGCATGGCAGGCAGTGGCAGTGGTGGTCAGCACCAGCACCCTGGAAAAGAGGACACCACCCAGTGCCAAAAGAGGATGAATCATCACTTCTGTTCTGCCAGGATAAGTCACTCTTCTCACACTCTCAACTCACACACTCACAAACCTATCACGCTCCACAGGGATCTCACTCACTGACAGTTCAAGGGACATCACTATTCACTCTCTCAAACACACACCTTTATCTGCCCTATGGATCGTGCCTTCATCCCACCCATGGCACCACTCAGTGACCATACATGTGAGGCATCCTTATCATGTGGCCTGGCAAGTATCTTGCTTGCACCTGCTCCATCTGTATTCATGCAGGACAAGCTGGCACACAACAAAAGGGAGAAGTCACAGGTTGGTGGAGGAATGCCCGACATCAAGGTCCTCACAGACTTTGAAAATAGAGTCATCCAGCTGTCCTGTGACCATCTGGAGCAGCCCTGTGCTGACAGTGAGGCCACGGTGCTCGACCAAGAGAGGATCCAAAAGTGCAACATCCATCAGGCAACCATACTGTGAGTCAGTTCCCCTGTTCCGCACTAATTACCTCTCCTTGCTTTTGCAGGCACATCTGGGAAGCAGGAGAGAGGGTCCATGGCCCAGGTCCTCGACTCAAATCCCAAGACACCTCGGAGGAAGAATCTGATGACACCCTAATTGAAGACCTGTCACAATGCTCACTCACACCTTCCACCAGCGCAGAGACACACACCTCAGTGGGACTTAGTTCTAGAGTAGCCTCGGGGGTCACAATCTGGTGAGCACATCGCACTGTCTGATCCATAGCAGGACCCCCAGGTTTCCAGCAATCGACGGACAGCTAGAGGCCAGAAATCTACTGAGTTTGAGTCAGATGAGGAGCCTCTAAACTCAGTCATACTTCAGTTGTTGGAGCTGCAAAGGCAAGCTCGGGAACATCAGGAAGAGATGTCCGCTGCACCACTCAGATTGCAAGGCACGATGGAGGAATCTGTTCACCTTCAGTCTGAGGTGATAGCGCCAGAGAGCCAACACACTGAGGTCAACACTGGTAGGATGGCAGCCACCATGGAGATCCTGGTCCAGGATAGCAATCCTGCACTGCTGCATGGGCTGAACTCCATCACTGACGCCATAGTTAGCCTCCAACAGTGTCAACACGAGAGGGTTTTTAAAAATTCATTTATGGGATGTGGTCATCGCTGGCGAGGCCAGCACTTACTGCCCATTTCTACCTGGCCTTGAGGAGGTGATGGTGAATTGTCTTCTTGAACTGCTGCAGTTTCTGTGGTGTACAATGCTGTCAGGGAGGGAGTTCCAAGATTTTGACCTAGTGACAGTGAAGGAATGGTGATATATTTCCAAGTCAGGATGGTGAGTGGCTTGGGCGGTGGTCTCACTGCAGTTACCCCTTCTCCTCAAGGAGTCAGCCAGGTTTCCTTGGGCACCAACAGGGAGGAGGGTTGTCAGGTGCACACCCCAGGACCATCCACCCAGGTGATTCCGGGGGTGTCCAGCCCATCCGAATCCCCTCTTCCTGTGACCCCAGCAGCTCCAGCTCCATATGCCAAAGAGCGTGCCACTGCCACACAGCAGGATCCCGAAAGCAGCCAAGGGCCCTCCATGTCTCAGCTCTCCAAAGGACGCCAGCCAAGGACAGCACAGACAAGGCGCAGCAGTCAGCAGGTTGCCTCCACCTCTGCTATGGATGTCGAGGGAGCACCAAGACATGGTGGTAGAGTTAGGAAAGTTAAGAAGATATAACTCTTTTAGAGTTAAAACAATTAAACTAAATTAACAAAATTGGGATAAATCAGGCACAGCCCCTAATTCAGGTCAGCTGTAAAACCAAGAACAAAGTTTAAAGGAAACTTACAAACTTTAAATCAAAATGTGATTAAAGGAGTCAATAAAGCACCCCAGTCCCCACGGTGCCCACTGAGCATGGAAGGCGTTAAGAAGATATAAATGCACAGCCTGGGCATTGGTGTCAATCACTTGTACTTAATGTTCACTATTGTAAATAAATTCCCAAGAATGTCTCCTTGCCTTTGGCTCCTTGTTATGATGAGCAGTGTTTGTGTCACTCAGGTGTGAAACCTTAGTCCCTGCAGGTGTAACATTCAGACCAAAGTGATAGACTGGCCTCACACTCCCTGGATACATTACTGATGTCTTTACGTCGGTGGTGCTGGTCATTGCTGCCAGAATGTAGTGGGCAGGCATCAGAGAGTTCCATCATTTTCTCCGTGTGCTCTCAGCACCTTTAAGGTGGGGCTGGCCCCCATCTCTTTAACATCTGTGACTGGTGATGCTGTGTTCCTAAAGGGGACAGGTGCTGATGGCAGACAAAGGATCAGGTGTGTTTAAAGTTTTACGGCTGCATCTCTATGAGATGACCCAGATCACAGAGCCCAAGCAAACTGCTCTCAGCCAGACAGGAGTCAGACATTCTCAGAGACGATGTGAAGATCTATACAGTGTCCTTACTGCATGTCGTCATCATCCTCCTGAAATCTAGTGACTATTAGGGCCTCCACTGCGTCTCCATGACATGGGTCTGAGCACTGAGGATATGTGCGCTGCCATCAGCCACACAGGAGTCAACTGTTCACGGATGAGGATGTCAAGACTGTCCTCACTGCATCTCATCATCATCCTCAACAAATCTTGTGCTATGAGAGTGTCCTGAATGCACCTGCCTCGTCTGGCCAGTGCGATGGCCTCATCACCAGCATTCTTGCTTTCGAGAACCTCATCCCCTTCATTGTGCTCCTCAGCCAGGTCATCCACCTGTTGCAGCTCCAGGTTGTGGATCATGCAGCAAACAATGATGATGTGCGACACCCTCTGGGGACTGTATTGCAGTGCTCCAGTGGACCTGTCAAGGCACCGGAAACACATTTTCAAAATGCCTATCATTTGCTCCACCAAAGTTCAGGTCATGGCATGAGTCTTGTTATACTGTCGCTCTGCTGCAGTCTGAGGCCGCTGCGTGGGCGTCATCAGCCACTTCCTCTGTGGGTAGCCCTTGTCCCGGAGGAGCCAACAATGCAGCTTCTCTGGACCCGGGAAGAAATCAGGCATCTGAGGCCTGGTAAGGATGTAGGAGTCGTGGACACTCCCTGGGGATCGTGTGCTGACCTATAGGATGTGATTGTGGTGGTCCCACACCATCTGAACGTTCAGCGAGCGGAAGCGCTTGCAGTTGACATAGTTGACTGCTTGTTGCCATGGAGATCTAAGGGCCAGCAGAGTGCAGTCGATGGCACCCTGCACCTGTGGAAAACCAGAGATTTGTGCAAATCGCAGCACTCTTGTTTCCAGCTTTCCTGATCCTGGGCGAAATGTACAAATTTCTGGGCCTTCATTAAGATGGCGTCTGCGACCTCCTGGATATACTTGTGTATGGAGGCTTGTGAGATCCCACACAGGTCATCTGGGGAGCCCTGGAAGGAGCCACCACCGTGGTCACTTTCACAGACACAGGCAGTGGATGCCCTCCATGTCTCCTTGGTGCAAATCATGCGGCATATGTGGCTAACCAGTTCTCAAAAATGCACAGTCTTCGGCAACACTGTTTCTTGGTCAATTGCAGGAATGATAGGAGTCGTCTACAGACCCTGGGTCTAGCGAGGCACCTACAAGTGACAACTCACTGTGGGTCTTCAGCCGGGTGTGCAGCAGGCCCTGTCGCCCCTTCAATTTGAAGGAGGTGCTCCTCCCTTTGCTGAGCCAGGTGCCTCTGCTGCACTCTTCTTCCTCTTTTCTGGTCTCTGTAAGCCATGAGGCATACCACTAAATCACCAGACTCCATGATCCTGATGTTCTCCTCCTGCAGGATCAAAGAGAGAGATGCTTGGGTTAGCACAGGTGCACTAAGAACCTTTCTTGGTTAAGTCTGAAGGCCCCTTCAATGCATGCAGCAATGAGAGTGCTAGCCACCACTTGGATAGTGAGAGATTGCAGAGCCCTGAGGTGTAGAGAGATCTGGGTTTCCTAGTGCATGAATCACAAAAGGCTAGAATGCAAGTACAGCAAGTAATTAGGAAAGCTAATAAAATGTTATCATTTATTGCGAGGGAAATTGAATACAAAAGTAGAGAGGTTATGCTTCAGTTGTACAGGGCACTGGTGAGACCACATCTGGAGTACTGTGCACAGTATTGATCATTTTATTTTAGGAAGAATGTAAATGCATTAGAAACAGTTCAGAGAAGGTTTACCAGACTAATACCTGGAACGGGTGGGGTGTCGTATGAGGAAAGGTTGGACAGGCTGGGCTTGTATCCACTGGAGTTTAGAAGAGTAAGAGGTGACTTGATTGAAACATATAAGGGTTCAGCAACCCTTGAATAATTGAGGATGCTACTTGAAGAAGGAGAAGAACATGTCATGTTACTTCTCTATTTTCAAGAAAAACATTCTCATAACACTGGAGACTAGAAGCAGCAGAAGATTCCTTCAGCTCAAATCCCTTACGCGCATGAACATGTAATGTTGCACCCGTAACCATAGACAATGTGAAGTCCAGCAGGCTGGCAAATATCAATGCTAGTGTCATTCACTTTTTACTTATTCTCTTTGCCTCTCTCAATCATTCATGTGCATACTTTGCAACAAATGCCATACAAACAACATTAATTACGTTAGCTTTCCTTCAGAGGGTGTGTCTCAGCCATCACAGTAAAATGCTATTCTTCTTCTTCCAAAAGTGCCTAACCGCCCGACCAGAGGAAGTGGTGCTGGCCTGCGTAACAGCACTGAAGCCATCATTAAATCACACATCCTGTAACAAACTTGCACAGGTACATCCACCACAGGATTTACATTGGTAATATGAGCTTTGCTCACCAGGCGATAAGCATAGATAAGCAGAAGCTACTGAAGGCAGAGAAGAAGCAGCAGGGGGCCATTCCTAGCTGGCTGCAGTGCAGACTTAAAAGAAATATGCAAGCATATCCTGCAGTCATTATAAAGCTTGTACAGTCAACACCTGCTGTTTGCACACCTCCTCCATTGTGAATTCGTTTACCCGCACAAAAGTGTTCGCACACCCAATTACAGTTCACGATCCCAAATCTTTGACGATTTAACATTGAAACCTTCTCAACTAAACATATGCTGATCCTGAAGTAAATAAAAGACTGAATTTAGAGACCATAAAAATCAATGTTTCCACGTTGTCTTTCCAATGTAGAATGTGCACAGTGTGCATATGCCGTCTCTAACTGCACATGGTTTGCTGTGATTTACAGGATATAGTACTGTAACTCCCAATCAGTATTTTTCAGTACAGGTTCAGTGCAGCACTTTACTAAAAATGGCTGAGTCAGAGCCAAGCAGAAAATGTCCCAGGAAAGTGATGACACTTGCACAAAAAGTCCCAATCTTTTTAGATAGACTGAAAAATGGTCCAAGTGCCATCATGTTGGCAGGGAATACTCTCTTACTGAATCCACAATCGGGCACATTAGGCAGTCTGAAGAGAAATTAAGGGCCAGTGTTAGTGTTTCTGATAGTCGTACTGCCAAGTTAACTCTTGTGAGCAGGAGAAATCCACACTTAGAGGAAATGAAGAAGTTACTCAACGTGTGGATAGAGCACCAGCATCAAAGGAGGACTCCAGTTAATGGTCCAATCATTCGAAACAAAACACTTGAATTGTGCCAGCACATAAAGAGTAGTGAAGAGGGTAATGCTGGTGTCACAGTTGATGATGTAGGTGGTGCAGATGGTGCCTCTCCTTTGCCTTCCAAAGGATTTGCAACTAGCATTGGATAGTTTGACCACTTTAAAAAGCATTTTGGGCTGCAGAATGTGAACTTGTTGAGGGAGGCTGCATCAGCTGACCATGCAGCTGCAGGAGAGTTTCCCAAGGTGCTGCAGGAATACATTGAAGAGAGAGGCTGCCAGGCAGAGCAGGTGGTCAATGCAGACAAAAACTGGCTTGTTCTGGAAGAAGATGCCAAATAGGAACTACATTTCGAAAGAAGAAAAGACAGCTCCTGGTTTTAAAGCAGCAAAGGACAGGCTGACACATCTACCAAGTGCCAATGTGGCTGGCTTTAAATGTAAAGCAATGTTGGTTTATAGGTCAGAAAACCCTTGAACATGTCAAATTTTGGGATGGCTGGAGTCTATCTAATTCACTCCTGTTATAAAGAATGTTCGCGATTTCATCCTTCGTGAAATTTCGCAGGAACGTAACCCTTGTGAATGGCAGCACCTTACTGTATATCAACGCCAATATTTTGATGAATGTTGTAGGTTGTGTTGTCTGACAAGTGTATTTCCTCAAAAACATAACATTTGTTTCTACTTACTGAAAAGTACATTTTTGCAGCAGTTCCATTCAGTTTAACTTCAAGAGGTGTTTCTTTATTAAAATTTGTTGAATAAAAAGATGGCCATGGTGAGGGAATGGTGGCATTGGGCAGTCCAAGGTTCCAGTAAGCTTCAAAGATTTTGGAGAAATCATTGGCAAGGCAACTGCAGTTGTAAACCACAGCACCCAACTCTTTCACCTGTAAGAAATTACATTAAATGATCTGTGACCATGTTTGATAATGTAATCAGAGTCAAATCACCCACATAATTGTAGATTTACTAATGTAGCTTTAACACAACCAGACCACTTTTGAATCTGTTTCAAATCAATCCTTGTGGTTGATTTTTTCAGCATGTGATTTGAACAAAACCTTTTATATCTGCCTGATTCAAATCAGCTAATGCATGATTAGGTTTAAACAATTTGAGGTTGTTCTTAAACTTTTAACTAGCATGTTGAATTATTGCTCCAATAGCTGATGTAAATTTGTGTCTAGGAACTAACAATACCAACGTATACCAAAAATTTCTATTTCATACCATCTGCTACAAATTAAGGTGACTAAATAAATCATTCAGAAACTGAACTGGACTAGCCAGTTAAATACTACAAGAGCAGGTCAGAGGCTAGGAATCCTGCAAAGAGTAACACACCTCCTGACTCCCCAAAGCCTGTCCACCATCTACAAGGCACAAGTCAGGAGTAATGGAATACTCCCCACTTGTCTGGATGAGTGCAGTTCCCACAATACTCAAGAAGCTTGACATCGTCCAGGACAAAGCAGCTCGCTTAATTGGCACCACATCCACAAACATTCACTCCCTCCATCACCGAAGCACAGTAGCAGCAGTGTGTATGATCTAGAAGATGCACTGTAGGAATTCACCAAGGCTCCTTAGACAGCACCTTCCAAACACATGACCACTACAATCTAGAAGGGCAAGGGCAACAGATAGATGGGAACACCACCACCTGGAAGTTACCCTCCAAGTCATTCACCATCCTGGCTTGGCAATATATCGCCGTTCCTTCACTGTCGCTGGGTCAAAATCCTGGAGCTCTCTTCCTAACAGCACTGTGGGTGTACCTACACCACACGGACTGCAGCGGTTCAAGAAGGCAACTCACCACCACCTTCTCAAGGGCAACTAGGGACGGGCAATAAATGCTGGCCCAGCCAATGACACCCACATCCCATGAATGAATTATAAAAAAAAGATTGGTGCTGTAAGTAATACAAAATTCTAGGTTTTGGTGGTGTTGTGAGTATTACATTTCTTATTTCTGTCTCTTTAAAATTGGAGCTACTTGAGTAACTGAATAGTTTAACTTAAAAATGGCTGGCATTTTGGCAACATCATTCAATTAGCCCATTCAACTTAGCAGCTCTTTCTATATTTATTTTTAAGTCTTGAGTCGGGTGAGAGGTTGAGGGTGTTAGGCATAGTCATTTTCAAGAACATAGGCACAGTTTGGATACTCATGGGTTTGATTTTCAATTTGGGGTTGGGAACTTGACACCTGGCTCATTTCTGGGTCCTGACTCTGTGCCATGTCTGCATCACTAAGGTGATGCTATCTTCAAATGCAGTTTACCTAATTGAGCCGGAGGTGAGACTGGCACCCAATTAGAAGCACCGAGCTGTGGGAACTGACTCCCGAGTACAATCCTCAAAGGCAATCACGATTGGGCTTGCCACTGCCTTGCAAAATAGGGGAAGCAGGTGTTCAGAAGGCTAGCAGCCTTGTGGTGCAGAAAAGTGGCCAAACAGCCAACAAAAAGATATTATAACAGAATTACCTGGAAAAACTCAGCATGTCTGGCAGCATCGGCAGAGAAGAAAAGAGTTGACGTTTCGAGTCCTCATGACCCTTCGACAGAACTTGAGTTCGAGTCCCTTTAAAATATAACTCAAGTTCTGTCGAAGGGTCATGAGGACTCGAAACGTCAACTCTTTTCTTCTCCGCCGATGCTGCCAGACCTGCTGAGTTTTTCCAGGTAATTCTGTTTTTGTTTTGGATTTCCAGCATCCGCAGTTTTTTTGTTTTTAAAAAGATATTATACCCTCTCTGGGACAAAATAATCCTTTTTGTCAATTTTTTTTTCATTAACTTGACTTAATGGTTCCATGCATTGCACCTGACAACTGAGAACTTCCATGCACCAGACTGTTCAGGTTCTCCTATTTGTGATTTCAAAATCACCTTCTTGCCCTCCCCAAGTCATTAACAGGCTCCTCAAGAAGCTTAACAAGAGAGTTAATTGAAGGTGACAGGGTTCTCAACTCCCCGCCCCGATACCTGCCCTTGCTTTGAAATTAGCAATGCATCCTAGAAGCATTGGAAGACTGACCCGCCATCCAGGAGCACTATTTTCAAATATGACAATCTTATTTTCTTCATAATATTGCATCCTCCATATAACATTTGAGCCTAACCAAATAGTACTGAGGAGGGAGGCCCTTTACATCCATATCAAATACCTAAAATCAGAATACATCTGCAAAATTTCTGATAAATTAAAATAGTAATGCTTGATACAAGTACACCAATTTCCATGGGAATAACCCTGAGATGTTGCCCTGAGTGACAATTATTTTGCGAAGCCATGCTTTATATCACAAACGACTTTGTATTTGCTGGCTGAAAACCACTGATTAAGTTTTAAAAAAGACTGAGGCAACATTCTAGTGACTTGAAACCGCAGTTTCAAAGATGGCAGAACATATACTTCACTGTAAATGACAAATTCCAAAGCTATTAAATGGAGCAAACCTATCAAAAATAATCACCTGAGAAGAATGTGAATGAACCACATCTCCTGAGCCATTTGCAGGACATCCAGACTCAATGGGTGAGGAACAGGCGAATTAGACATAATCACTTCAGACAAATGAGCCTGCCTGAGAGAGGAATTCACCCACCAACCTAATCAAGTTGAAACCATGCATTTTGAATTCACTAGCCATGATTATATTTGGGTCACTGGTCAGTTGATGAGAGAAGATCACGTGACAAGCCAGCCAGCTTTCTTCTGTGTTTTAAGAGACTGTGTTCTCCAGATCAAGCAGAAGCATAAAAGATGCTGAAATGGCAACTCTCTTGCTCTACCCATCCAATTTTCAAGTATGAGCCCTGCCTGTTGTATGGTTATCTATGTGCCGCAGGCAGAGATTGTTTAAAAGAATCAACCCAGCAGCTGCTGTCTCTGGAAGAAAAGTTAGAGCAACCGCCTCGATGCTGAATCTGGAGGGACAACTGAGTTCAACCTGGATCCACCCATGTCATCAGTCTCCAAGAACTGTATAACTTTATTCTTTATTGGGCTTTAAAAAATCACTTAATCCTCCCACTTTGTAATCTATTTTGTGTGTGTGAACTTAAGTGCATATGTAAATGAAAGTTGGAGCCTTTTTATTATTTTCGTATGATAATAAGTATGATAAATTTTTCTTGTTTTTGGAAAAGACCTCAAGAAAACCTGTGTCTTTTTACAGTCACAGCACATAAACAGTTACACATTCACTGAACTGCCATGCATATCCTTTAAGAAGAATAGTTGCTGTCAAACGAGGAGTGAGGGAAGACATTCTACCTCTCCAAACCTGATCATAACAATTAGTAGAAGTTGTGACAAAAGTGGAATAGTCTTTGATGTTATCCAAAGATAAGAATTGGATAAGATTCCTGCTATCTTTACAACAGGATTGGAGATTGAGGACATGAAGTTGGAATAGTAATTTCCTGTTACAGAAAAATTGACGCATTATCAATTGAGGATTTAGGATGATGTTGGAGACTCAATAATTAATAGGAGTGCTTTACTACAGAATTAACAATTACCTGAGTTAATGCTCTCCAATCCATGTTAGCACTGCCAATATATATATGTTTCTTATCGACAATCCAGAGTTTTGTGTGAAGCACACCATTCATTAATTTTTGAAAATTCACTTTCCTTATATGGATTCCTGTAATTTAAAATAGTGTGTTCAATATATGGAGCATTGGTGGCAAATTCTACATTATTTTATCACCAAATAATGTCAACTAAATACAACGGCTGCAAGATTTTGGAAAGAAGAATCTTTATAAATCTGTTGGTGCATTAATTTTCTGCTTTGCCAGTTAATTTTCTTTAATTAATTATTGAACCAATTTTTACTTTTGCCTTTTCTAGTTGAACATTTTCCACTTCTTTAAAAATTCACCATATCAGGAAAATCTTTCTCCCCAAATTCACACTTATCCCTAAATGAATTTGGCTATAATTGTTCTACCACATAATACTGCAGCAAAACATAAGATGTCTTTCAGATGCATTAATCATAAACCTCCCCTATTCAAGGTCATAAAACATTTAAAGCTGTTCCTTCCACAACAACTGTGATGAGGGGAACACCCGATGTCTCCAGCAATAGAATATCAGAGAAACCACCTGCACAAACGTGCAATTCCATTTATGCTCATTCATGTAAAAATGTTTTGGCCTCCACGAGTCTTGGACTGAACTTAAAAGAAAGAATGAACATGCAATTGTGTTGTGCCTTTCACAGCCAATGAAGTACTGTTGAAGTGTAGTCACTTATGTAATGTAGGTATCGAGGCAGTCAATTTCCATGCAGTAAGTTTCCACAAAGCAATAGTGTACCAGATAATTTGTTCTTATGTATTGGTTGAATAAATATTGGCCAGAACAGTGGGAAAAGCTTCCCTCTCTTCTTCAAAATAGTGCCATGGGATCTTTATGGCCATCTAAGGGGGTAATCGGAGCTTTGATATAATGGGCAGAATCTTCCTGTGGGCGTGTGGGGGCTAGCCCAACACATCGATGCGTAAAATGGCACGCAATGACTTTGGGCATGGGTCCCAATGTCATCACGATATTTCGTTCGGCTGGAGTCAGCTGCACGCCCACTGAAATGTTAAGGACCTATTAAGGCCATTAAGAATGTAATTAAAGTATTTAGGAACGCTGCCCATCCAACCTTAAGGCCGAGGGCGGCATGAAGTTTCCTGAAGCTTTTATAAAACAAATAAATAAATTTTCTCACCTTTACAAATATGTCCCAACTCATGTGATACTGTCATGTGAGGGGACATGTTTAAATAAATTTTTACATCATTTATGAACCTGTTTTATTACCTATTCATCTCCCTGAAGCAGCTCTGTGCTGTGTGAAAGAGCGCAGGCCCCAACTCTCTCTCCTGCCCCTGCTTGCACAGGTAGCGCTGAGCGCTACCAGCCACGCATGACAATGGGCGGGCCTTAATTGGCTCACCCATGTAAAATGGCGGCATGGAGCCAATCGCGGGTGGTGATTGGCTCCACGCCTGCCTCCGCCAGGTCCCACCCAGCCCGCTCATCATAGAAAACGTCCTGGCCAATGTCACCTCCAACACTGCAGCGGTCTTCAGGACTGCACTGGAATGTCAACCTAGATTGTGTGCTGAAGTCTCTGGGGTGGGACTGGACACACCTCCCTTTGACTCTGCTGCTATTCTGCACACAATTCCACCTGTACTCCACTCCCAGGAACACTCCACTTTCTTGGGTCCATTTGCGTGTCATCCCTGGATTTAACTTGCGTTTTATTTATTTTTTTTCTTTCTTTAAAATCAACTTGTCACCCTAAACTCCACTAAACAGACAACATCACTTCAGCGCAGCACCAACCCTCAATCTATGTCATGCTGCTGGTTTCCAGGTTCCACCCAAACCCACATCCACAGGTACCCTAGGACATAAAGAGCTTGAACTCATCCTTACAAACAATACAGCAAAAGATTAACTGTAAGCAATCACAAGACATATAAGCAAGACATTCACCAGCAAGTATTTAAGCAATAAATGCTACTTTTTAATGAATTGGCTAATATCAATTGCATAATGTCGATAGATTAGGCCAGAAAAATATACAGAAAGACAGATGCTGAAGGTCATACGAGCCTGGAAAAGAAATAAAGGGAGGCAGTAAAGAATAAAAAGTGCAGAACTGAAAGGTAAAAACTGAGAAACAGGAAAAGGTATATAGTTAGAAAGGATGTTTTAAGTATGCTTGCTGGGAAAAGAGCAGATGGAGTGAAAGCATTCTTTATATACTTGTAATAATATGAAATTTTTCAGCAATTCTTAAGTTGTATTATTAGTTTATCTAATAGCAGTATTGCATTGCAGAAAAATCGTGGTTCTTTTTTCTGCCGATCATAAAGAAAAATCAAAATGAAAAAGCAACTAAAAATGTGCTTTCATTTTTCACACAAAGAACAACAGTATATCAAAAATGCACTGTTGACAACAAAGCACAAAATATGCTTTGTAAAACGAATTGGTTAACTCCCACACATCACCCGCATGTAAAAGAAAGAAAAAGTACAAATATTAGAAACCTAAGATAAACAGAGAAATTTCTGGAAATACATGTCAGGTCAGGCAGCCTCTAAAGTAAATAGGCAGGTTAATATTTTAAGTGCAAGAGCTTTTCTCAGAATGTGTTCTGAGGAAGGTGATTGTACCTGAAACCTTAATTCCTCTTCTCCCTTTACAGAGGCTGGCTGACCTACAGTGTGTTTCTAGTGATTTCTGGTTTGATGTGAGGCTCCAGCACTTATCAGTACTGTTTGTTATATTTCCTAGTGCCTGTAACAAGCTTTGAATCCAGTGAAAATTAGGTAGGTTGCCAAGCATTATAGTTCTTACCTTTCTCTTTCAGAATTTTGAGGTCAGTGGAATGTTGATGTGGAAAAGAAAGTGTACTTGATGCAATGCGCACACTAACATTCTTTAATGGCAATTTCCCCAACTCTTGAAGCAGGATTTCACCCTGTGTTAGTACAACATAAAAAGAAGATATTATAAGCAAAAAAATAATAATTCAGCCCATTCCTTCCATCAGTAAATGTATTGGAAATACAGGACAAACACACGTGGCAGGCAGCAGCTTAGCATAAATGCAAAATTAAAAGTATGAAGGCAAGTGGAAGTGAGCTACTGGAATTCACCACAGATTAATGCAACCCCTAAAACAAATCTTTGGGAATTCTTTAGTAATATTGTCTCCTGGGGGCTGGTTAGCTCAGCTAGATGACCAAAACGTAGTACTTGATAACACTGATGGTGTGAGTTCAATCCCTGTACTGCCTGGGGTAGTTCTTGGAGCCAGCCTCTTCTCCTTGACCGATATTGACCTCCATGATCAGCAAACCTCGGATAACAAGGGTGCTACATGAAGAGAGATAGAATATTCTTCCATGTCTTTCACATATAACATTGCAAATATTTAGTCCCAACACCCATGGGAATAAAAAAAATGTAAAGTTTTAATTTTGTTAAATAATGTGTCATAGAATATGGAGCTAATGCTACCTAGTGGTGGAAGCACCACATTGCCATGCAGTGGAATTTTTAGTCTGTCAATATAAACATATGCTGAGTTTATATAGAAGGAAACAAATTTATACTGAGCTTATTGCCAGAGTAGATAGAAATTCTATCTATCCAAAAATCCCTTCAGTTCGTCTTATAGCGCAGAAGGAGGTCATTCAGCTTGTTCATGTTTACGCTAGCTATTTGAAAGGGATGTCTAATTTAGTCCCACACTCCACTTTTTTCCCCAATCACCTTGCATATTAGTGTTGTTCAGATACATGTTCATTTGCTTTTATAAAGTTCCAATGGAATCCACTTCCACCATCTTTTCAGGCAGTGTAGTCCAGATAGCAACCCGCTCTGTGGAGAAACTTCTCCTCATTTCTCCTCTAGCTATTTTGCCAATTAGATTAAATGTTTGATTTCTGCTTGCTTCTTCTTATAATTTTTAATTCCTTAATTAGAATTCCCCTTAACCTTCCTGCTCGAAGGAGAACAATCTCTGCAACTCCAATCTCTCCATATAACTGAATTCCCTCCTCCTTGATATCATCCTGGTAAACCTCCTCTACACAGACCTTGACAAACTTCCTAAAATGCAGTGCCTTGATTTGTAAACACTCCTCCAGCTGAGAAGCAACCAGAGAATTGTAAAGGTTTCCTTTTTTGTTTATTCAGTGTGCCTATTTACAATTTCATGTATTTATGTAACCAACTTACCGACTTGCCTGCCACCTTCAAAGATTTGTGAATATGCACCTCCGCCTACCCCTTCCTCTGCTCTTCCCTCCAGCTAGCACCATTTAGATTATACTGCATCGTCATGTTGTTTCTCACAAAGTGCATCACCTCACATTTAATTTCGTTTTAAAAATACCTCTTGTGACTCGGTGGTCTTATTACTACTGAATTCAAAGCCTGCATCTCGAAACATACAAATTGCAAAAATGGGTTATGACAATTGTTTCAAGTTTCCCTCTGGGATTTAAACAACTCAGCCTTTACCGTCAGCTGTGTCATTATAGTCCCCAGTTCTGACCTTATGATGGAAGGAAGGTCATTGATGAAACAGCTGAAGATGTTTGGGCCAAGGACACTACTCTGCGGAACTTCTGCAGTGATGTCCTGGGGCCAACAAATACAGCCATCTTCCTTTGTACTAGGTATGACTTTAACCAGTGAAGAGTTTTCCACCTGATTCCCATTGACTCCAGTTTTGCTAGGGCTCCTTGATGCTACACTCAGTTAAATGCTGCCTCGATGTCAAGGACAGTCACTTTCACCTCACCTCTGGAGTTCAGCTCTTTTGTCCATGTTTGAACTAGGACTGTAATGAGGTCATGAGCTGAGTGATCCTGGTGGAACCCAAACTGAGCGTCAGTGAGCAGGTTATTGCTAAGCAAATGCTGTTTTATAGCACTGTTCGTGACCCCTTCCATCACTTCACTGATCATCGAGGGTAGACTGATGGGATAGTAATTGGCCGGGTTGGATTTGTCTTGCTTTTTGTAGACAAGACAATGTGGGCAATTTTCCACATTGCTGGGTAGATATCAGTGTTGTAGCTGTACTGGGACAACTTCCTAGGGGTGTGGCAAGTTCTGGAGCACAAATCTTCGGTACTATTGCTAAAATATTGTCAGGGCCTATAGTCTTTGCAGTATCCAGTGTCTTCAGCCATTGCTTGATATCATGTGAAGTGAATCAAATTGACTGAAGACTGGCATCTGTGATGCTGGGGGCCTCCAGACAAGGCTCAGATGGATCATCCACTCAGCACTTCTGATTGAAGACTGTTGTAAAAGCTTCAGCCTTACCTTCTGCACTGATATGCTGGGCTCCCTCATCATTGAGGTTGAGGATATTTGTGGAGCCTCCTCCTCCAGTGAGTTGTTTAATTGTCCACCACCATTCATGACTGGGTGTGGCTGGTTGCAGAGCTTAGATCTAATCTGTGGCATGCTGCTTACGTTGTTTGACAAGAAAGTAGTCCTGAGATGTAGCTTCACTAGATTGACACCTCGTTTTTAGGTATGCCTGGTGCTCCTCCTGGTACGCCCTCCTGCACTCTTCATTGAACCAGAGTTGATACCCTGGCTTGGTTGTAATGGCAGAATGGGGAATATGCCGGGCCATGAGGTTACAGATTGTGGTTGAGTACAATTCTGCTCCTGCAGGTGGCCCACAGCGCCTCATGAATGCCCAGTTTTGAGCTGCTAGGTCTGTTCAAACTCTATCCCATTTAGCACAGTGGTAGTGCCAGACAACATGATGGAGGGTATCCTCAATGTGGAGATGGGACTTGGTCTCCATAAGGACTGTGCTGTGGTCACTCCTGTCAATGCTGTCATGGACAGATGCATCTGTGGCAGGCAGATTGGTATTTTATCAAAGAACTTAACAAGTTAGTCAGACACAATTTGTCTTTAACAAATCCACTCTGGCTATCCCTGACTAATCTAAGCTTCTTCAAGTGGGAATCGTCCTTGGCAATGGTCTCTAGTTTTCCCACAATTGACATTAGACTGAATGGCCTGTAGTTACTGAGTTTATCCCTTGCCTCAGTTTTGAACAGGAGTACAATATTTAAAGTCCTCGGCTTCTCTGACACTACTCCAATATTCAAGGAGGATTGAAAGATTGTGGCCAGAGTATGTTATCTCCACCCTTGGTTCCTTTAGCAATTTAAGAGCACATTTCATCTGGACCAGGTGGCTTCTTAACTTTGAGTGACGTCAACATGTATAGCATCTCCCATCTATCTTTCTATTTTGATCCTAATATAAGTTTACATTTTCATTCAGCGTGAAAGCACATTAGAGAGCACAGAATACAGCCAGGTGCTAAATAAACAGAACAGTTTTACTCACAGGCTTGGAGGTGGGATCAGTCACATTTATATCATGCCCAGTAAGAGTCCAATAAAAGGAGGCAATGTCCAGACTGCTGTTTGCTATATTGATTAGCTTTAACCAAGAGTTGTATGTCGATTCATATTTTGTAGCATTTTCATCATAGACTAAACCATCTGGGACACTCTCTGCGACAACAAAACTGAAAGAACAGTGTGGTTCTCTGTTAGACACCCTATGTCTTGGAGCAGTATTACCTAGAAAGCACATTTACCTGGATCTCCTCTGACCCAACATTGGACTAGAAATGCCAGTAGCCAGTAACATGGCCTGGGAGCAACTCCAGCTCCAGCCCACCCCTGAACTTGCAGAATGGGAACTGCGCTAGTGGCCTCTGAGGTCTGCAATGCAGTGTCAGTTCTTTAAGAGTGGAGCCCTCTGGCTATTTTTGGACTGTTGACGGAGAATATTCAGAAAGCCTCAATTGTACTTCAACATCCTAAGGGAAGGATAAGCCTGAAAATTAAAGATAACTGTCATCTGCTCTTCTTTGCCCTGCATAATGTCTGGTCTGAGGAACTCCAGAGACAGCTAGGCCACAGTGTCATTGTTTTAAAGGCCACCCCTGCACATATGAATACATGAGGATGGAAAAAGGTACATGTCCTAATATAGTGCATCGGCGAATTCATTTAGAAGAAAGCTTTTCAGCTGTTCATAGGTGGACCACAATATATATTGAGAAACATCAACTCATGGAAATGTATGTATATTCAAAGACATACATAGACCTTATCATAGAGTCATAGAGTTATACAGCACAGAAACATGCTCTTTGGCCCATCATGTCCATGCCGGCCATCCAGCACCTCATCTTAAATACAAAATAATACTCTAATTATGCTGTTTATTCTAAATATCTTTTCTGTTGATCTTGATATTAGTAATTGCTATAACTGGATTTGCCCCTTAATGCTCGCATTTCCCAACCTTATGTATAAGTATACAGCATGTTATATGGGAATATTAGGTTTTCAAAGCTGATGATTATAGGGTATGGCAAACTGTGCTAAAGGGTTTAATAGATTGAGGAAGGACAGAATATAGATTAATGGCTCAAGGAAATAGGTGACTCATATAATCTGATGTAGAGAAATGTGAAGTGGCAAATTTTGGGAGAAAATTCTCAAGTGCAGATATATAGACTTTTAACTATGGGAGGGCAGGATTGAAAAGGCCATAAAATTTAATACAACTTTACATTTTGTTTATAGGGGCATTAAATACAAAAGTAAGGAATTGATGTTGAATTCATACATTATAAAAATAGATTTGAAAAATTTGCAACATTTTTCTCTGGAACAGAAGCATTAAGGGAAGATGCAATGGGTGCTTCCAAATTTTTGACAGGTTTTGAGAGGATAAACAGTGGAAGATTTTTTCCAATGGTTGGCAAATCAGTAAAAAATTGGTACAGATTTCCAATAATCCCTGGAAGAATAAGAATAAAGGGTAAACATTAAAGAACATTTTTTGCACAGTTAGTGAAACATCGAACACAAGTGGTTACTGAGGCAGAGATTATGGGACCAATTTTCTTGACCTTTGTCCCCAGCAAATATTTATTCTCCATAAACAAAGGGCAGGAAAATTGGAACAGAGACTTATTCTGGTAAGTTTCCTTTAGGTTCCATTCACATTTCTGAGAGGGAAGCAGGTATGGAGTAGGTCCTGAGTGAACTCAGCAATATCATATGAATGAGGTAGAGTTGCTGGGAGTAAAGCCGAGCTTTCCAGCCTCAGCTTCCTTTTCAGCAACTGTTCAGATCTAAAACTGTGGTCTATTTGCCTCCCCTGTTTTTCAGTGACAGGTCCACATTAATAACCAGATACTCCAAAATTAGCTGCAGTTCTGTGTACTTTAAACGTGCTGTTCTTGTCCCATACCAGAGCAGAAAATGACCAGGAAAATTGATCCCTTTAACATAATTTAAAACTGAATAAGGAGTCTCCCATTTAAGATGTAGATGAGGAGGAATTTCTTCTCTCAGAGGGTCGTTAGTGTTTGGAATTCTCTTCCACAGTGAGCAGTGGAGGCTGTGACATTGAATATATTCAAGGCTGATTTAAATTTTTGATTGACAAGGGTTATGGGGGGGAGGCAGAAGAGTGGAGTTAAGGTCACAATCAGGTTAGCCATGATCCTATTGAATGGCAGAGCAAACTCGAGGGGCCAAAAGGCCTAATCCTCCTCCTATTACATATTCTTATGTAATTGCACATGTAGTTGTGCAAAAAGAATACAAAGGAAAATGAGGAAAGACTAGAAACTGATATTGGTATTAGAGTAGCTAGAACCAGTTGAGAAGCCACCACAGGAAAAGGTCCAAAGGGCTGAATGTCCGTTTTGTTCTATGATTTCTATGTTAACTGAAAAAGCTGAATTTTCTTTAAGTCTTTATAGTTTTGGTTTCACACTTACCTTTCAATTGAATTGTGTGATCCTAACAACTTACCTACAGGGGTCATCACAAGTTGCACTATGCAGGCCTTCCCAAGCTTTTTCTCCACCTGAGGAATTCTCCATTAGCTTGCGCACTGATTGAACAACTGCAAAGGTCGTCAGGCAAATGGTCGTGAGTATTAGGAAAACAAGTGGTCCTTTCCACTAAAAAAAATCAATCACAATACACAAACACTTTTTAAAAGCAGAAGCAAGTAAATATACGGGAAACTGCAATCAACTATCCGAGATTTATAGTTTTCTGCATTTATTTTTTGCCCATTGTGGTTCTGACTGCTTATCTTGGTCTATGGTCATACATGTCAATCACCATTGCTGCTCACTCAAGTGTCACTGAAGCCAATCATTTATTAATTTGTATTGTACGCAGGATGAAATGAGAACAAGTCCAAATGGCCATTACTCATGGACGTTTACAGCACAGAAGGAGGCCATTCGGCCCATTGTTTCCACATTGGTCAACAAAGATCTGACCACACTAATCCCATTCTCCAGCTCTTGGCCCATAGCCCTGGAGGCTATGGCAACACAAGTGAATATTTAAATACTTCTTAGATGTTACAGGAGTTTCTGACTCAACCACCCTTTCAGGCAGTGAGTTCCAGTCTCCCACCATGCTCTGGGTGAAGAAATTTCTCCTCAACTCCCCTCTTAGCATTCTACCTCTTACCTTAAATCTATGCCCCCTGGTTATTGATCCCACTAATAATGGAAAAAGCGCCTTCCTATCCACCCTATTTATGTCCCTCATAATCTTATACACCTCTATTCAGGACCCTCTCCGCCTTCGCTGCTCCAAGAAAAACAACCCCAGCCTATCCAATATTTCCTCATAGCTCAAACCCTCCAGTCCAGACAGCATCCTGGTAAATCTCCTCTGCACCCTCTCCAGTGCAATCACATCCTTCCTATAATGTGGTGACCAGAACTGCATGCAGTACTCCAGTTGTGGTCTAAGCAGTGATTTATACAGTTCCAGCATAACCCCACTGCTCTTATATTCTATGCCTTGGCTAATAAAGGCAAGTCTCCCATATGCCTTTTTAGCCACATTATCTACTTGCCCTGATACCTTCAGCGATCTGTGGATATGCACACCAAGGTCCCTCTGATCTTCAGTACTTTCCACGGTCCCACCATTCATAGTGTAATCCCTTGCCTTGTTAGCCCTCCTAAAGCGCATTACTTCACATTTTTCCAAGATGAATTCCATTTGCCACTGCTCTGCCCACCTGACCAGTCCATTGATATCCTCCTGCAGTTTACAGCTAATCGCCTCACTATTTACCAAGGTACCAATTTTCATGTCATCCGCGAACTTCTTGATCATACCCCTACATTTAAATCTAAATCATTTATGTATGCCACAAACAGCAAGGGCCCCAGCACCAAGACATGCAGAACCCCACTGGAAACAGACATTCCTCTACCATCACCTTCTGTTGCCTGCCTTTCAGCCAATTTTGGATCCAACATGCCACTTTGCATTGGATCCCATGGTCTCTTACTTTCTTGACCAGTCGGCCATTAGGGACCTTATCAAAAGACTAAAGTCCATGTAGACTACATCAAATGCATTACCCTCAACAACACTCCTGTTAACTACTCAAAAAATTCAATCAAATTTGTCAAACATGACCTTCCCCTAACAAATCCAAGCTGACTATCCCTGATTAATCCTTGTCTCTCCAAGTGCAGAGATATTCAATCCCTCAGAATTCTTTCCCGTAACTTCCTCACCACCGAGGTTAAATTGACTGGCCTCTAATTTCCTGGTCTATCCCTTCCTCCCTTTTTTAATAATGGGACAACGTTAGCAGTCCCCCAGTCCTCTGGCACATCACCTGTGGTCAGACAGGATTTGAAAATTACTGCCTGGGCCCCTGATATCTCTTACCTTGCCTCCTTCAACAGCCTGGGATACATCTCAGCCCGACCTGTGGATTTATCCACTTTTAAGGCCGCTATACCCACTAGTGCCTCCTCTCTCTTTATGTTAATTTCCTCTAATATTTCACAGTCCTGCATCCTGATGTCTATACCTGCATTGTCCTTTCCCATTGTGAAGACTGATGCAAAGTATTCATTGAGGACTGTACTCGCGTCTTCTGCGTCCACACACAAATTACCTTTATGGTCCCTAATTGGGCCTACTCTTTCCCTAGATATTCTCTTGCTTTTTAAGTATTTAAAAGACCTCTTTGGGGTTTCCTTTATTCTACCCACCAATGCTTTCTCATGCACTCTCTTAGCTTTCCTAGTTTCCTTTTTAAGCTCCCCCCTACACTTTTTATACTGCTCTAGGGTATCTGCAAATCAAGAATCTATTAGAGTTTTGAAAGGAATATATAACCAAGTTTTATATTAAAAATCGTGACCAGAGCTTTAACTTAAATGAGCAGAGGGAGGGTTCAGGTGAAGGAGAATGTAGAAATCTAAAGAAAAATATTGAGCCAACAGAGCAGTTGTAGGGATTTAGATCCAAAGACATGCGCAGTGGAGCAGGAAGAGACAGAGGGCTTAATTGTAATAGTGTATCAGCTATGCAAATAATGGTAGTGAAAAATAATGAAAGGCTCTTTATCTGAATGCTCAAAGCAGTTGTAATGGGATAGATGAACTTGTCACACAAGTAGAGATAAATAGAGCTAATTGCCAATAGAGATACAGTTACAAGGTGACCAAGGTTGGGAAATAAGTATTCCAGGCTACACCACATTTTGAAAAGACAGACTGAATGGAAAGGAGGAGTAGTAGCCCTGATAGTAAGGGATGGTGTAAGGACAGTAGTAAGAAAGGATCTGCGCTCAGGAGATCAGGAAGTAGAATCAGTATGAGCTGGATTTTACAGCCTCCTCGTTGCAGGTTTGCATGTGGGGGTGGTGGGGGTGCTGGAGAGGGGCGCCTGTAAGATGTCATGGGTACCATACCCGCTGCCTACCTGCCCACCAGCACCTGCCCCCACTGCAATTTTACCACTGGTGGGGGAGGCATCAGATGGCCATTTAAGGGCTTGATCCCACCACGGCTGGAATTTAACCAGTGGCGAGAGAGGCCCAAGCCAAGCATGCTCCCAGCAACCTTCACTGCATTGCTGGTGGCAGGCAAGAGGGGGGTGCCTGTCTAACAGGCTCCCATCAGAAGCTCACCCTCATGACAACACCCCCCTGCCACCAGGGTTCCTGTCAAACCCCCACACCCCTGGCCTGTCTGCCTCAGCAATTGCAATTCCCACTTACTGCCTCCATGGCCCCTTGTGATTGGGGCCTTCTTTGTAGGGATCAGAGAGCTGCCGGCCATTTGATTGGCCGGCAAGACTCAGAGTGAGACTTCCTGCCATGATGGGGTGGAAGGCTCACCTTAAACCAATTAATGGTCTAATAGCTGTTAAATGCCTGCAGGGAAGGGCACTGGATTGGGGACAGGTTCACCCCCGACTTTTTTGCCAAGGGGTCAGGGACCCCAGCATCCTGTAAAATCTAGTAAGAAAAGTGAAGATTAGGAATAACAGGTGTCAGAAGGCACTGGTGGGAATAGTTTATAGCCCCCTCCCCCACCCCACCACTGCAGTTATAAGATTGGATAGAGCATTAAGCAAGAAATAGTTGGAGCTTGTAGCAAAGGCAATGTAACAACTATGGAGAATTTTAATCTTCATATAGGCTGGACCAATAAAATTGTTAAAGGTGGCCTGGAAGATGAGTTTGTAGAATGCTTTAGTGACAGTTTCCTGGAACGATATATTGTGGAAACAACCAGGGATAAAGCTATTTTAGATCTAGTTTTTTTTTAATTCATTTATGGGATGTGGGCATCGTTGGCTAGGCCAGCATTTGTTGCCTATCCCTAATTGCCCTTGAGGAGGTGGTGGTGAGCTGCCTTCTTGAACTGCTGCAATCCCTGTGGTGTAGGTACAACCATAGTGCTTTAAGGGAGGGAGCTCTAGGATTTTGAACAAGCAACAGTGAAGGAACAGTGATATATTGTGCAATGAGGCAGGGTTAATTAGTAATCTCTTAGGAAAAGGTGATCATAATACAACTGAATTCCACATTAAATTTGAAAGTGACGTACTCCAGTTCCAAACAAGAATCTTAAACATAAAGAAAGTCAATTACATTGGGAAAGCTGGTGAGGGTTAATTGGGTAAATTGACTAAATAGTATGATGATAAATAAACAGTGGGAAACATTTAAAGAAACAATACAAAATGTTCAACAAAAATACATTCCATTAACAAACAAAAACTTAGCAAGAAAGATCCATCTGTGGCTTATTAGGGAAGTAAAGGGTAGTAGTAGATTAAGAGAAGAAGCTTATAATGTGACAAAGAATAGTTGCAAGCCAGAGATTTGGGAGTGTTTTAGATACCAGCCAAAAGTTCATAAAAAGGGAAAAACATAGAATAGGTGTAAACTAACCAGGAATACAAAAAGAGATTATAAGAGCTTCTACAAGTACATAAAAAGGAAAAGAATAGTTAAAGGAAGCATTGGTCCTTTAGAGGCAAAAACAGGAGAAATTAGGGGGAATTTTCATGGGGAATGAGGAAATGGCAGAGACATTGACCAAATAATTTGTTTCTGTCTTCATGGTAGTAGACAGAAATTATAAACCAGAAAAAGAAAACCTAGGTGCTAAAAAGAGTGAGGAACTTAAGATAATTAATGTCAGCAGAGAAAAAGTATTGGGGAAACTTACGGGACTAAATTCTGTTAAATCACCAGAAGCTGATGGCCTGCATTCGAGGGTTCTAAAAGAGGTAGCTACAGAGATAATGGATGTGCTGGTTATGTTTTTCCAAAATTCCTTCGATTCTTGAATAATCCTAGCAAATTAGAAATTAGCAAATGAAACTGCGCTATTCAAGAAAGAAGGAGAGGGTAAATGGGGAACTACAGGCCAGATAGCCTGACATCAGTTGTTGGGAAAATGCTGGAATGTCTTATTAAGGAAGTCTTAACAATGCACTTAGTAAAGTTAGCTATGTTCAGACAAAATCAATATGGTTTTATGAAAAGGAAATCATGTTTGACAAGCTTATTAGTTTTTGAAGATGTAACTAATGGGGTAGATAAAGGGGAACCAATAGCTGTAGTAATACTTGGATTTCCAAAAGATATTCAATAAGGTGCTAGACAAAAGGTAACACAAAAGATAAGGGCTAATGGAGTTGGAGGCAATATATTAGCAAGGATAGAGGATTGATTAATGGACAGGAAGTAGAGGGTAGAGAAAAGGCTATTTTCAAGTTGGCAGGCTGTGTCTAGTGGAGTGCCACAAAGATCAGTGCTGGGGCCTCAGCTTTTAGAATCCATATTAATGACTTAGATGAAGAGACAGGGATGCATTACTAATGTATCTAAGTTTACCGACAAATCAAACTTAAGTGGGAAAGTAAGCTCTGTGGAGGACACAAAGAGGCTGCAAAGGTATATAGACAAGCTAAGTGAATGGGACACAAGGTGACAGATGGAGAACAATGTGCAGAAGTGTTATTCACTTAGGTAGTTTTAAAAAATTCTTTCATGGGATGTCGGCATTACTGTCAAGGCCAGCATTTGTTGCCCATCCAAATTTTTACAACAAAGTGGCTTGCTAGGCCATTTCAGAGGGCATTTAAGAGTCAACTGTACTGCTGTGAGTTTGAAGTCTGGCCAGATCAGGATGACAAAATTATTTCCCTAAAGGAAATCAATGAATGGGATGGGTTTTCATTACAATTGATGGTTGTTTTATGGCACTACTACTAGTTTTCCATTCAAAGATCATTAATTCATTAGTAAGAAAAAAAGCAAAATTTTTTAAAAGGTGTGAAACTTGTAAATGTTGATGTTCAGAGGCACTTGGGTGTACTCGTACAAGAAACTGAGAAAGTTAGCGTGCAGGTCTAGAAAGCAATTAGGAAAGCAATTGGCATGTTGGCCTTTGTTGCAAGGGACTGGAGTAGAGGATTAAAAAGTCTTGCTACAATTGTGCAGGGCTTTGGTGAGCCCATACCTGGAATACTGTGTGCAGTTATGGTCTCAATGTTTAAGGAAAAATATACTTGCACTGGGGGCCTCAGATGTTCATTAGATTGGTTTCTGATTGCTTGTATTATGATGAAAGGTGAAGTTAATTGGGACTAAGCACTCTAGAGTTTCGAAGTATGAGGGGGGATCTCATTGAAAGTTATAAGGTTTTGTAGCAGCTTGACAGAGAAGAGACTGAGAGGTTGTTTCCCCTGACTAGGGAGTATAGAACATGACACAGACCCAGGATAAGGGGCTGATTATTTAGGACTGAGTAATAATAATAAGGAGAGGTTTCTTCACTCAAAGTGTTGCGAATCTTTGGAATTCTCTACCCCAGAGGGCTGTAGATGCTCCATCGTTGAATATATTTAAGGATGAGATAGATTTCTGGCCTCTCAGTGAATTAAGGGATATGGGGAGTGGGCAGGAAAGTGGAATTAAGGCCGAAGATCAGGCATGATGGAATTGAATGGTGGAGCAGTCTCGAAATGTCTACTCCTGATCCTATTTCATATGTTCTTAATTTCTTATTGGAGCTGCATTACTGGACTTTTTTTTTACATTCTTACTATTGTTCACTATTTTTATGGTAGACTTTTGAGAGGGGTCACCAAAGGCATAACAGATATAGATTGTCTCTAATCAACATTGACACAGGAGTCATCTCCAAAAACTTTACATCTCTAATTTCCAAATTTCAGCAACAGTTCAATAAAATTCCATCCGCAAGGATCCAAGTTTACTTGCAATGTACTATTTTTTTTCACTCTATCACCCAATCAATACATATGGTAAATTGATCAGTGCAATAAATCTGTGCACATTTTTCAACAGGGAAATCACCGAAAACAATTACAAGCGGTAAGAAAAATTGCCTTGACTCTTGGATCCTCTTGTTAAAAAGTAATTCTTTCATTGAAACAATTTAAATTATCAATCCAACAGGTTATAAAACAAATACAGAAAGAATATGGTCAATATTCTCACCTTTGACACAGAAGCTTGTGGGTTCAAAACCTGTTACAGACAATTTTAGCATATAGACCAGGAAATACCTTGGAGCTTCTTCCAGTCCACTGTGGCCAAAGCTTAGTGAAAACCTTGTTGAGGTTATGGCAGGAAGAAACCCTGAGGAATTTCCAATAATTATCTAGGCTGTCAAATTAGCGTAGTACTTAGGGAGTGCTGCATTTTTGGAGATGCCATCTTTCAGGTGAGATATTAAGTTGAGGGCCCATCTTCCCTATCAGTTAGACATAAAAGATCACAAAGCATCATTCAAATAAGAGCAGGGAGTTCACCAACATTTATCCCTCAACCAAAATAGTTCATCTGGTCATTTGTCTCATTGGGAGCTTGCTGCACTCAAATTAGCTGCCATGTTTCCTTTCCATTGCAACAGTGACTACATTCCAAATGTATGCATACAAAAGCAAATTACTGCAGATACTGGAAATCTGAAATTAAATCAGAAAATGCTGGAAATGCTCAGCAGGTTTCAACTTGAGGAAAGATGATTGACCTTAAATGTTAACTCTTTCCACAGATGCTACCTGATCTGCTGAGTATTTCCAGCATTTTCCATTTTTCTTTCAAAAGCGTTCATGGCTTCAAGCCACTTTGGGATGCATTAAGGTTATGTAAGATGCTTTCTTTCTAGTAACATATGCAAATTACTGCAGACTAATACAGAAAACGGCAAAAGTGTAACTTTAAGTCTCTAAACCTTCCTACACAGAATAAGAGCTTCTGTGCACTCAGGAAATATTGGAGCTAATTTAGGAATTATAGCTAAAATGCTATAAAGGCCCCAATCTTGACTGGTTTTGCTACAACCCAGGTCATGATTATCATTATCATACACTCTAAGCCTTGAATGGCAAGTAAGATGAAGTATCTCATGACCATGAATTCCTCAAAAGCTATGGAAGTGTTGCAAAGTGTATTTTGACAGGTGATGCTGAAGCCATTTTAACAGTGTTTTTGCCTTTTCTGGATTAAATTCTGAGTTCTAGGGTAGACTTCTGTCATATTGTTATATTGTTCGTAAAGGGCTAGAAACTAATAATTATGTGAATATATATCACAGGGTGCCACATTCGCTGTCGCACTGCAGTCATATGCCAGGTAACAATATATCAGTCCACCAGCCACATGAGGAGGTGAAAGAAATAAATTGGACGAAGCGTGAGCATTTTGAGCCTAAAGTATGGCTATTTCTAACTTATGGGAACCAGAAGACATATAACAACTGCAGGTTGGGAATTTGTCCGTAAGCACCGAGCACACAGAACGCTCCCCTCCCCCCACCCCCGCCGTACTTTGGGAAATATACCAACATGTCAACTATATCATGCTAATCAGTGAGGCAGAAAACTAAAGTGTTGGATATTCCAAACCATCTCATCAGTTGCCATTTGATCCATGTAACACATTAGGTGAAATTGCTGTGTTAACCGGGAATGAAACAGTTAAGGGCAGTGATGACTTCAGCAATCATTGGAGGTGATGTGTTGCAAGTTATTTGCAAGTCATAACAAAGTTCTATCCTGAGTCATGACCTTGAGCCATAAGCAAATAGCTGAGGTCTGCAGATACAATAGATACCGGCTCATTTCCGTTATCCGCCTTTTTATAATGTGTATTAATCTCAAAACGGAGTTGCTTTAAAAATACTTAGATTAAGCAATTAAAATGCCTTCCCAATTTTTATTTTACACCAAACAAAAATATCTGAAATCACTTACCAAAAACAATAATAAAATACTATAAACATTAAAAAATTGTGATGCCTGTAGCAGTTTAAGAGCTCTGTCCCTCAGATTCCCCAGCTGCTATTTCAAATGGATGCACAGATTAAAGATGGCGAACTTGACACCAGTACTACAGAATTGTGCTTGCTATTCATTTAAATATTTCTGCATCTTGTGGCCTTTAAAACAGAATGCATGAAATTGATGTAAGTACTTTAACTAACTTAAAGCAGAAGGCTATTGAATTGCAGTTCAGTAGGTAACTCCACCGAACCTGCTCTCCCTTCCTGTTGATTACTCTCTCTGACCCACAAGAAATCTGTTTCTGTCCCCTATTTTCTATTATTTTGTCAATTGGGTTGAAAAAATATGAATAAAATGGAAAACCACAAGTAATGAGCATTATCACTATTGATTCAGGCCTGCTGTTGATACTGTAGTCAGTAGTGGCATCAGACACTTCGATTAGGGACCTGAATATTTGGATGCAAAATTCTGAGGCAAAATTCTTTTTTGGGATCTATGAATGGCCAAAGAGGGTAAAAGTGGTGTCCATCAGCTCATGCACTTTTACCTCTAGTTGTGCTGGATGACATTTGGTTAGAACGTTTGCAATTTATTGTGAATGTCCACTGGAAGCGTGCAAATGAAAACATCGATCAGCACCTAACGTTAATTTGACACCAACATTGTTATCTTAGAGCTCAGCCCTCCAGCTAACACCATCTCTTAATCTTGCATAGTTGAATACATATTCAGCAGCAGCAAGGGCCTTCCACCAGCCCTTTTTAAAGGTTAATTGCTGACTGATTTCCACTGGCTGGTGCTAGAATGTAGAAGTGTTTGGTGTTCTCTAGAGTTTTTTTTTAATGTTACCGGGAGTCTACCAGGAGTGGTAGCAGGTGCTGAAGGACTTTAGCCTGAGTTCAAGGTTTCCATTTGCTTCCAAACATGGCTGCAGTAATAAGCATTCCATTTGGACTGTAGCATGACTGGGAGAATGAGGATGTGTGACACAGAGAAGGGCAAGATGCTCGAAGAGAGAGGAGGAGTGCTTGTTTCAGGAGGCCATTTTCACCCAGAGTGTTCAGGGAGCAATTCCCAATCCTGATCCTCAGTGAGAAACAGTGTGTGATATCTCCACCTCATTAAGGATGTCTTCAATAAAATCTGCCACCTGCTGTGGCCACAGCTGCAACCTCAGCGCAAGGACGGCATTGCCAGAGACTGTGAAGGTGTCCATAGCATTGAACCTTTATGTGTCAGGCTCCTTCCAGATTGGAGTTCAAGATGTTCACAGTTTGCTATCCACTGTTATGTAAGGGAAGTTGCTGACACTCTCCGTTTAAAGAACCTTGAGTATATTTCATTTTCTCTTGCCAGAGAGCACTGGCAGAGCGAGCACACAGCTTCATGAGGATTTTAGGCTTCTGTGTGGCACAGGTGTCATTGTGCACTCACGCTTTAAGGGTGCTGTTGGAGGACAGATTGCTAAATTGCTGTTACACCCTGCAAGCCCCTTTGAACACCTTTAGTACCACAGCCATGACAGCAGGAGTCTAAGCTTCCATGGCAGTAAGCTGATTTTGCATGACTTCAGTCTGAGCTTCCATTGTAACAGACATCAGCTGCATCATGATTAGGTCCACAAGTTTGCTAAAGGAGTTGGCCACCATTTTCATGCTGGAAAGGTTGGTCTCCAAGCTGTGTATATTCTTGTTCAATGTCGGTGCCAGACTCTTCTATTTCCCTTGACATTGCTCGGAAGCATTCTGGCAGGACTGCCAGAGGACCAAGCATTTCATTTTACCCAGCGGACTTCTTCTGTAACCCACCCCACCAAAGTCCTCATATCCGTGTTCTCTGCAGCAAAACTCATGTGCAATCTTACCCTCTGGGGAGTTGGCATCCATGCTACCCTTGTCCACTGCCCTGGCTGCAAATCACTCTTCATTCTCAAATCATCCTAGTGGGAAAATGGTCAAAACATCCTGAAATGTGAAAACTACAGCAAAGACTATTAAAGGGAAGATCAAGCAAAATCTAACATTGCAGTGAAATAGTTGTGGCGCACATGCCAGTCAGAATGCACAATGTGCAGACTCTGCCTGCATATCTGGAGACACTTGCTCAAGAAGATGACAAGAACCATTTCAAACTTAACCACAATTCAAAGCTGACCACAGGGGAAAAATATTATATTAATATAAAGTAATATACTTTAATGTGCCAATGTTTTCTAAAGTGTCTTCTTGTGTTACAATAAAGCGAGGTTACAGAAACAGAATGTCATTTTAATTACAAATCTTAACTAAATATCAACATTTTTTAATCCAAGTGGAACTTCCATTAACCCTGGTAATTGGTGAAAATGGGATATCCCCAAAGTTTGGTCATGCATGTGAGACAGGAGTACCCTAGGCATGAGAATGAAGCCAAGTACAATAAAAACAAAATAAACATTTGTAGTTTCCTTGTCTCTTGTCAGGTGTTGGCCTGTTGACCTGTCAGGCAATTAGAAGACTAAATAATTGGAGTGCAAATAAAGGTTCCACTCTATTTTGTAAATAAGCACGTGCTAAAATTATTTATTAGTTAAAACATTGAACCTATCAGACTCTTATAATAACACTATGTGATACAGGCCTTGCATTCTTACCTACCCACTCGTGTTTGCATTTCCTATGACTTTTAACATACGGCAAGCGTGAGATTTGATGCCCTAAGTTTCTCAGGGACTTCATCTGTATAACGAAAAGGTCACATATTTCAACAGTGCAGCATGTTATTATATTATAGTTTTCTAAGATAATCAAGGACACAAACAATGTAAATCCCGGTTACAATAAGTAAAAAAAATAAAATCCATCACTCAAATTATTGTCTCCAGTATTTTGTAAAAACATTGCAAATTGTTTCCACCTTCATAAAACAGAAGGGCTATATTCTTATAAAAACAAAAAACTGCGGATGCTGGAAATCCAAAACAAAAACAGAGTTACCTGGAAAAACTCAGCAGGTCTGGCAGCATCGGCAGAGAAGAAAAGAGTTGACGTTTTGAATCCTCATGACTCTATTGAAGGGTCATGAGGACTCGAAACGTCAACTTTTCTCCGCTGATGCTGCCAGACCTGCTGAGTTTTTCCAGGGCTATATTCTTCTCCCACACTAGGTGGCAGTTTGTAGCCATTAAAATACATCAAAGAAAAATCCCCTAATGGAGCGCAGATAGATAAAGACCTTGGTTTTCACATTGTTAAATGGCAGTCAATGAGTTAAAATGAATAGGTTAATCAACTGTCACCCTTACAAGTAACACCTGGTTTGAACAGTCTATTCCTGGTGAATTACAGTCGCTTAATTTAAGATATTGTACAAGCTATTGTAAAATACATAGTTTTAAATATATTTTTATTATACGCTCGATTTTTAGGCAGTTGAAACTTCAGTTACTGTGGAAAACATGCATGAAAATGTTTTCAAAAACCATTTTGAGTGATTTGATTGGTTTAATGTGCAGTGGTTTATCACTAACGTGGGTTTTCCCATTGTAATTTTTTCACTGAAAGAAGCAATTTTAACTATGGGGAATGTGTATGGGGAGTAGAACTAGTAAAATTGCTCTTGCACAGCTCAGTGGATCAAGTAGCCCCTTTCTGTGCTGTAACCATCTCATAATTCCATATCAAACCAAGGCAGCTTCCTGCAGAGATGTTGTTGCATATATGCATAAAGTAATTGCTTCAGACATTCCCTTGTGTTTAACGCAAGATTCATATTGGACACCCAAGATTGTTCTTGGAGACAAGCAGACTAAAGAAGCGTAGGCACAACGTACTATGGAAGTCAGGTACCAAAAGACCATGGAATCAGAAGAATGTCTGAAAGATTGCTGTTATGCCCCAGCTTCTCAATTGCTAATGGGAAATGATAGAAATGCATTATTGATTTTCTTTCCGGTAGGAAGAACTGTTTTGACTTCTTTTGTGCTGAACGTCTGGAGTTACTGAGATGTGACTTTTCCCTATATCTCCAGTTCCCTCAATACTGGTTATTGCAGCAGTGAGAGGAGTTCCATTACACCATTAATACCCATTAGAAACTTTGGTAAAAGATTCTGATAGATAAGATTTTCCCTTCTATTATTTTGTTTCAGGCCAGTTTAACAAATATTGATTACTTGCAATTATTGGTTGTATTGTTTACTTTCTGTAACCATATTAATTTGAATTAAAACAGAAATGCTGGAAAAACTCAGCAGTCTAATAGCATCTGTGGAGAGAAAAACAGAGTTAACGTTTCAAGTCCATATGATTCTTCTTCAGAGCTTGTTTGCTTTTATCTTATTTGTGAATTCATTTTACTTAACTTGAACCTGAAATACATGGCTTGGCAGCATAGAATATTTTTAGCCTCGCAGTGGATTAGAGAGCATGGTAGACAATCCACATAATTGCTGATGTAAAATACCAAGAGAAATTGTTAGCCCTGTGGCATGTTATTCCTATTCATATTACATATGAAGGTATAAATAATGAATTACTAGGGCTCTGACAAGAAAATCTCAAAAAATATGTATGAAATAAATGCAGAAATCTGACACAATTTGGTGAATTTCTTGTGTCCAGGAGGGGTAAATATCGATGAAAATGAAGGCTTTTTGCTTTCCCTATCATTTATTCTTTATGAATTTTCTCCCCTTGTCCCACTCCTTTCACAGATATGCTTCAAATTTCCCCATCGTCCTTTAGTACTTCACCAAACTAGCCATTATTCCATTATTGTTGGTGGGATATTCAGCCGTGTGAAGCCATCATAATCTTCATGTCTTTAAGTAAATGATTAGAAAGGGCATGGTAGTTGCAACCAGTGGCCCATTTCACTCCAAGAGGAAAGAATGGCTGGTCAAGAGATATCTGATAAATAGCGAAGAAAATATTGTTTACTGTGCTGTTGTGGCAAGGCAGTGACCTTAGCTACTCTAAAGGCTAAGGGCAATTACCATTTCGGAGAAAGAGCCAATATGAGCTTAATGTTACTTTCATTATGTTTATATATTGTAACTTTGTGAAATTGATTATTGAATTGCATTAGAAAATAAATGGAAAATGCTCTCCCAGAAATGGTGCTGCATCTTTAAATACAGCATTAGAACTAAAAATAAGCATATAGGGACGGGCAACCTTCTTGTATGCAGTACATCAGAACGTCCAGTACCAGTATGTTATGTTCTACTTGATACATTATGTGCATCTAAATAATTTTGGGCTGTAGGTCAAGTTTTCTGGTTGTTTTTAAATTAGAAACACTGAACCAACCAGATATTTGTTTAGCCTTTCTGCCCTGAGTCCCCTGCTTCAATCTGCATAGCAAATGTACAAAAATACACAAGTTTTAACTTGCTGACTTACCGCGTACCAAAAGCTTCCTGACAAAAATGTCACCAACACCACTACAGACCCAACCTCCTCCTCCTCTCGCTGTCTTTCTCTCCCTTCTCGCATGTCTCCGATCATTTACTCCCCAAGTTTTCACCACTCTTCCAAATCTTAGTCTCCTTCTCACGCTCACTCCCTGCTCTGCTTCAGACCCATCTTCTTAACTATTCTTGGACCTTCACTCCTCCAAGCAAACCCAAAGGAGACATATTGTATTTAAAACAAAAACTTAATTTTAAAAAATCTAAGAAATAAGAATATCTGCCTACCTTGTGACAAGCACTTTCAAAGCGAAACTCCGGAGTAGAAATGAAAAGTCTATTATTCCTTGTAGCAAATGTGAGATCTCCTATGAATTATGAACCTTTATAACAAAATGCATAGATAGGAGTGGAAGAGACATGCAAGCAGCAAAACTTGTAATGCTCACAGAGGACCGAGATTTAGCAATCTACTGGCTGTGAAACAGCGCCTCAGAATGAGTCAGTTCCTTTAGGACAGCATATTAGCAAATTAAGTTCAAAACTGTTACATAGAGAATAAGCAATGCCTGATTCTGAATTACATGCTGAAAGGATTCCAACAACAAAATACAATATCTACAGATAAGATAGGGCATTCAAAAGAGAATTCTTAGAAAGAGTTATGCAAGATCCTTAATGGACTAGAGGAAGCAAACCTTAAAACTGTTAACGTCAGAAGCACCTGATGTATATGTAACTATGATGTATTAACACATGACTGAGTAACAGAGATCTGGAGGGAGGAGAAGTTCCAACCCTGTGCAGCGTTCCTAAGATGTTCATAGAGCTGTAAATAAATAATAATAGCTTCATCAAACTACAGGCTTGAGTAGCTTACTTAGGGAAAATAGACAAACCCTGAAGGACCCCCATCTAGACCCCAGATACAAGGTGAAACTTGGTGGCAACTGACTTCAAGTAAAAAGCCCAGAAAACTCCAAAAACAGATTACAGATCGGACAAGTCAACAGATTCATGAAAGAAAAATGAAAGGAATGGATTGAAGACTCACCAAAAAAGTCGAAGCATCACGGATGCAAGCTGAGACACAGACCCAGTGCCTGAACAGCAGTGAGCACAGACCAGAATCAACAAACAACATTACTGAAGCAGCAACAAGTCCAGAATTTGGTACAAGCATGGAATCTACACTGTCACTCACAGAACCTTCCAGAATTGCTGAAGGCTCACAATTAGCTCAGCACTAGGACAACTGGAGAAAGAGGCTTTCCAGGTATAGAACCACTTCTGGTTTGCACATAAAAGGAACAAAAAAATCAGGTCAGTACTTTATTCTATGCAGTTGGAGCTATTGCCAATGATGTAATAGTAAAACAGATAGTTGATGAGACTTCAAGTTCTTACAATAAGGTCCTCCAGACATTTGATTCATAGTTCAGCATTTGCAAAAATTTAATTATAGAAGAGGCAAAATTTAACAAGCAAAAGCAAAGACCCGCATGGATTCACTCATCAACGATCTATACAGGCTGGCAGAAAATTGTGACAATGGAGTATTCAGGAATGAATTGATTCTTGATCACATAGTAGTTGGGACCCTAGGTAAAGCTCTCAGAGAAGATCCAACTTTAATTAAGGCAATACAAATCGCATGTCAAACTGAGCTCAGGAAGCAAAATAAAGTGTTTGTTCGTGTGGAAACTGAGGTCCACGACTGTGGGAAGTTACAACATTTTAAAATTGTCTGCCAATCTAAAACACAGATAGCCTGCAAAAGGAAAGAAAAATATTAAGGCTAAACTGCATACAAGAAGTGGAAGAGCTGCATAAAAGAAAATAACCTTCCTAGGAGAAGAACATGAAACAGAAAGTAAATACTGGAGCATTAAACTTGAAGTGGATGGACACCCACATAGTTTAAATTAGAAACAGGGGCAGGTATTTCAGTCTTATCTGATTAAATAAAATGGCTTAAGCACATTACACCACAGCCAACATCCATCCAGTTACAAGGTCTTGGTAGGACTACACTGAAAGTCATAAGACTACACCTGCAAAACTAAAATACAAGAATAGAGAAATCATTGAACCTGTGTACATCATACAGAACAAGAAATCATTGTTATTAAGCAGGAAGGCATGCTTACAATTAAAGTTGATCCATAAAGTTGATGAAGTTGCTGATGAGCAGTACAGTAGTACATTCAGGAATACATTGCCAAGATTATTTACAGACTTAGGAAAACTGAAGACCGAATGCTATATTACCCTAAGGGTTGATGCTAAACCAATTTGCCACTTCACACCGAGCAAGGTCCCTCACCCACTCTTGAACAAAGTCAAGGGTGAAATTGAGCATATGCTATGGCAAGGAGGTATTGTTGTAAGGGCTGTTTGCTGTCTCACTGAGAGGTCTGGAGACTTGTATAGTCAAACATTAAGGCCAGAATTTTCCAGCTGACATGCGGGTGGTGGATCCCGCACGTCACCGCTTAAAATGGCGGGCGCTGATGTCAGCGCGTGGCATTGTGATATTTCCGTTGGGAGGGCACGCTCAGCAGCCAGACGTTCACCCACCATTAATTGAAGGCCTCGGTAAGGCCTTTAACTTGCCAATTGTCCTGGATTTTGAGGGGCCCATGCAAACTTTGGGTTGATGCACGGGCCCAACGGGCAGACGGGTAGGAGATTTTTTAATAAACCTCATGAAATGTCAGGTTATGTGGACACAGAGGGGTTGTTCATGTTTTCCACAAAGTTTTAATTGCTGAAAGTGTTTAAAAGTTGCCTGTGTGATTGTTAGTAGTTCTCATCGATTTCCAAGATCTTCTTGTGTACTTTGAAACCAGTCTGCAGACATTAATCTTTCTCGGGCCTGCAGCTTTCAGGAGGCCTCCATTTAGCCTGGGGGTATGGGTTCTAACATCTCCACTGAAGGCAGCTCCTCTGAGGAGGAAGGGAGGGTTAAAATAAGGAGGAGGCCAGGACAGGACAATCAGCCTCCAGGGTAGCCACCATTGGGAGGCCAGGCGCAGGCACAAAAGGCGCAAGGCCAAGTGGTTGTCCAAGGTGCAAGGGGCCACAGAAGATGCCACTATCCTGCTGCCAGCGTATACAGGCAGCGAAGCAGCTACCTCAATATGACTGAGGTTCAGTGCCGAAGGAGGTTCTGACTGTCAAGGGAGACAGTCAACTATATCTGTCAGATGATTGGCTCTGAGATCTCCCCTAACTGTGTGGGTGGACACCCCATGCCAGCGACTCTGAAGCTCGCAGTTGCCCTCTGCTTCTATGCCTCTGGCTCCTTCCAAGGCTCTCCCAATCAGCTGTAGACACTTGTGTCAAGCAGGTTACAGATGCTCTGTTCAGACAGGTATCCACCTTCATCCACTTCCGCTGCGACCAGGCAAGTCAGATACAGTGAGCCAGAGGCTTCGCAGCCATTGCTGGCTTCCCCCATGTCCAGGGTGCTATAGACTGTACACATGGGGCCATCAAGGTGCCAGCAGCTGAGCCCGGTGCCTTCGTCAACAGGAAGGGCTTCCACTCTATGAACGTGCAGATAGTGTGTGACCACAGGATGCAGATTCTACAAGTCTGTGCAAGGTACCCAGGCAGCTCCCACGATGCCTACTTCCTCAGACATTCCCAGGTGCTGGGGCTCATCAATGCTCCGGCTCGGCTGGATGGTTGGTTGCTGGGTGACAAGGGCTATCCCCTGCGAAGGTGGCTCATGAGGCCACTAAGCTGTCCAAGAACAGAAGCTGAGCATCAGTACAATAGGAGCCAGGGCACCACAAGGGCTGTGGTGGAAAGAGCCATCTGTCTTCTCAAGATGCGCTTCTGTTGCCTGGACCGTTCAGGGGCACACTCCAGTACCCCCCAGATCGCGTCTCTCTGATTAGTGGTAGCATGCTGCGCTCTGCACAATCTTGCGCTGGAAGGGGGGATGCAGTTGACGATGAAAACCTTGACCCCCTGGATGAGGCACATGATGAATCCAGCAGTGGCTCAGAGGATGAGGAAGCACAGGGCGATGATGAGGGGCAGCACGCCGACCCGCAACTACACCAAGGAGGCAGAGACTCCCGGGACAATTTAGTCCAAAGAACCTTCAGGTAGCTCCAAACACGTGGAGCAGCAGGAGTAGCATTGCCTGGTGCTTCCACATGTGGGACTTAGGTGCCACATCTTCCACCTTTTCAGCTGCAACTAAAGGCTTAGTGCAGGAACATCAATGTCCACTCAAACACTCATGATAAATATGTGAAAAAGGAAAATGCCCCACAAACAAAAGACCCTCAGCCATGGTAACAAAAGTGGATTTTATTATGTCCAAAAGAAAAGCAAACAATTCTCCATTGCAATAAGAACAATTTGGGTCCCTATTCTAAGGCCAGCACAAAATCACCAAGGACATACCCGTGGAGTACCTATCATGCCTTATGCTTACGTTTTCGGGTGCTACGTCTGGGTGCCGCCCCATCGCTCAGAGTGGCTTGAGAGATAGCCTGCTGACTCTGCTGTCTTATTGGCCTCGATGACCTTGGCGAGCGTCCTCTGGCCCGTGGAGTCTGTTATGGCCCCGCCTGGGAGGGAGTGGCCAGTTCCAGAACTGGCACCTCCCCAGTTGTAGCAGCCTCAATGGAAGAAACGTTTACTGGCAGAGCGGCGGTGGAGCTGCTGCCCTCATCCAGAGAGGAGCTCGCAGCTACAACAGGCAGCTGCTGCGCCAATGTGAGGTCCCTTTCGACCTCCCTGCCCACCACAGATGCATGGGTACCGAGCACCAATGCCTGATGCCCACAGCATCTCCCACATTGGGAATGACCACCCGTGGCCAGTACCGCTGTGAGGCCTTGCAAGTCAGAGCGTATCCCAATCATAAAATGTTCCAATTGATTGAACCCCCTCTCTATGAGAGTCGCCAATCTCTCATTGGAGGAAACCTGAAGCTCTGCCCTGAGGGTCAAACCTTCACATGCACTCTGCCTGGACTCCTTCGTCACAGAGAGCAACTTAAGCATTCACTCATGCAACCCTGCCAGACACAAACGCACTTCCTGCCGCCTGTCCTGCAGCTGCTGCATTGGTGACAACTCCAGAGGCACATCATCAGTGCTGGACTCAGCATGTGCGTCATCCCCAGTAGCCCTCCGGCTGCTGGTGCCATCGGCACTCTCTGTCCCTACCATCTCCTCCAGCGATCGTGATGTGCCCTCTCCACTGTGACCCGGGACACTAGCTGACGGTAAAGTCCCTACCGAGGTATATGTGTCTGTGCTGGTGCCTGGCTGGCTGAACTGATGTGCCGCAAGTTGCACTGGTTGGCCCTCAGGTGTGGAGTTGAGCTGTGGGGTCGAGGTGCGGGTTGCTCTGGTGGTGATGCTGAAATTAACAACAAGGACAGTGCATCAGTTAGCATACAGTCAGTAACACCTTTCTTCACTTTGCCCCCCCAGCCTCATAAGTCACTCACCCTTCAAGACCCTAAGGAGACGAATATTGGTGGGGTGGAAAAGAGTCAAGAGGAGCCCCAATCATTAGACGCACATGCAGGGAGGCTGGTCAGATGGCCTCAGGAATTCCACATGTCATGTTATGAACATTGGAGTGGGGAGAGTGCAAAGGTACCTGACCTGGATGCATTGTGGCCTGGATAGTTGCGGGGCGGAGGAAACATCACAAACAGTTGCAACATTTGCCGTTGATCACAGGAGATTGAGAGGTCACATTATTGACCTTCATACCGTAAGGAGGGGCTTAGAACGGGTGGGCAGAAAGCAACATTTCCCCTTGGTGCAGGGACGAGTAACGTGGTGGCATTCATCTAAGTTGAGTGTCATGAGGTTCACAGTTGAGGTGCTGAGGACCTTTTGGACAAAGTAATGTGGGGGGCACTGGCTGAAAGGGTGCAGGAGATCCCAAACTCCCTAAGATGCAGTAAGGTATTTGGCTGTGCAGCAGCAATGCCATGGCATGTTAGGCCATGGTGATAAAGGTCACAAATGGGAAAAGGTAACTTTGAAAGGTGGTGGAGACACAAATCCTTAAGGGGACAAGAGTCTCTTCTGTATGACCCACACATCAGAATGTCTCAGTCTGTGAATGAGCAGTGTTGCAGCATTAACGATTGCAGCAATCATCAGTGGTTTGGATGGTGGGCAGACAGAGTGGATGGGACTGTGGACCGCAAATACCTGCCCGCCGGACCCCAGCCTCACTGCCCCGGCCGCCCTGGCCTCTTGACTGCTGCTCAGCTCCATGGCCTGTTCTACGAAGGTTGTGTGGTGCTGGAGGAGGGTGTGCCCACCACCAGTCCTCTGGCGCTCCCTGAGATTGTATTCAGTTTTTGCCTGCAGAACAGAGAAGAGGATTTATTGGGGCTGATTGCTCATGTACTCTGCACACGCACGCCGCACCCCAATAACAGTAGCCCGTCTGAGGCCTCCAGCAGCTCCTGTCCACACTACTAGTGATCAGACCCCAGAAGATAGTATGGCTGGTCCCAACCCCCTCCCCCAACAGTCACCTTGGACACATTCGGCATCCATCACTTTGAATAATACACGGGTCTTAGCGTCCACGGCAAGGAGGCGCAACTAGGTGCGGCGCCAATGCCAGCAGATGGCACTTGGCCAAAACACCTTGAGGCAGCCCTTGCACCATCTCATTGCCATCAATATGACATGTGTTGAAGTTCAGAGTATGTGTCTAGCAGCCTCCCCTGCAGGTTGCCCCTAGACTACTCAAATGCGACAAACACCAACATATGCTGCGAGGAGAACTCTTCTTCTCCTCAACCACTAAGGCTGGTGTAAGCATGGTCAGTACCCGTTTGCCCACCCAGCGTGCACCAGATGCCCAATGCAGTAACAACAGCAAGACATGGTGGGGGGGCTCAAAGGCTAAGGCTGCCTTCAGGGTCAAATGGCCAAGGCCAACATGGTACTCAATCGTCCAGAGCGCAGCAAATCATTGAATCTTTTCCTGCACTGGGTGCCAGTGCACCACACATCATCATGGGCACTTACAGCGTCACCCACCTCCTCCCACGCCTGGCTGGTGACATGGGAGGCCCTCCTCCTCCCATCCTCCAGATACAGCAGGTGCCAATGGATAGACACCTCTTAGAGGAGGACAGCAAGGCATGCATCAGAAAATCGGGTGTGGGGGTGGGGGAGGCGCAGTAGCCCCCCGCTGGCCTCTCCTGTAGCCTGCCCCTCTCCTCCTGCTCATGCTGCTGTGCAATCGGTCCTCCCTCTCTCTCTCCCCGAGTGGCCAGGGTGCACTGCCTCAAGCTTGTATCTTTGTGAGACCTCAGAAATGTGTTTGTTCAGATCTTAAACAAATTGGTTCATTGAAGATTTTAGTTTATCATACATTTTCAAAAAATACATACCTGGCTTTAATTTTGTCTTTCAAGTCTTCCAATTTGGCTTTGATTCAAACATTTTCCAATCTTATTACTGTCTTTTCTTTTTTCACCAAAGATAGCAGGCCTTTGTCCTTGTCTTTCATTTTGATTTCACTGTTAGCCAAGTCTGTCTCCAGCAAAATCTTAGCTGGTTTCAGTTCTGTGATTGTGCTACTTGTGGTTTCAATATCCACTCACAGCTTGGAATGCTTTACGGCTTTCCCTTCAATCAGAGCCCAAAGGCTCAGCACTGCCACGTACTGTTGCAGTCTGGATAATGTGTCAGCCTTTTCAAAAATATCTATGTTTAAGCTTTCTGGCTGTTTCTCATCCTTCCCTTTCCTCTGCACTAAATTCTTTGGCTTGTGCACTTTGTTGCGCTGGCGTGGTCTGCCACCCTCATGTGCTTTGCTTTGTCCTTTTGCTGCTTTCTTGAGGTTGTTCTATCCCCCTTTTTAAGCTTTCCATCCTCCACAACTTAAAGATTAAAATATTTGTCAAAGGCTTTTAATTTTCTTCTCAAGGCTGGCTGAGGATTCATCCATGCCTTGCACTGGGATTATTTCATTGGCAAATACACCAAACAAGTATAAAAGCTTATTAACTTGGACTTCCCCCAATTTTCTACCTAATCCTGATGTACTCCTGTCTTCTCCATGATGCCCAATTTTGTGTATGGTTTGGCCCTTGCTGAGCTCAAATTGGTCTGGTAGTTTTAATTGACTATCCATGGCTGTTTTCCTTAAGAGGGGAGTGCAGCTTTATTTTTTTCTCTCTCTTCCAAGATGGCACTGTGGTAACTGTCCTATCGGACCTTAGTGAGCTCCCGCAGTGATCGCAGGCCTGACTCTTCAAACCTGAAGGAAATCTTCAAACAAGCCATTTGGGCAATGTACTTATAAGCTTAGAGATTTTTTTGAAGGTGATTTTTTTTTATCTCTGGCTGCTGTTTTAAGAACTTTTTTCATTCATTTGCACTCAGCCATCACCTGGTTGGGCACTGACTTCAGACTCAGCTGCAGCGTTCCTTTAGCTGTACTGGTTAAACAATAAGTATGCTTTGCCTGATTAGTGCCCTGATGATTTTTAAAAGGTATGTTCAGCCTTTCGGTAAATTTTTCTCACCATTTTTGTGATCTGGTTAGGTCCCTTGACTCTGCTATAATAAAAATAAAATACTGTGGATGCTGGAAATCCAAAATAAACAGAAAGTGCCAGAAAAACTCAGCAGATCTGGAAGCACCTGTGGAGAGAGAAACAGAGTTCATGTTTCAAGTCTACATGACTCTTCTTCCATGTTAAGAGAGGTAGAAATATGATGTGTTTTATGCTGTTGAAGAGAGGGGTGGAGCACAAAAGGTCAGGGATAGGTTGGAACTTAGGAGAGATTAAATGACAAAGATGTCATGAACACAAGACAAAGGGAATGGTAATGATAATGTTAAAGACTAAGGCAGGTTTTAATAGTGGCATAAAAATCAGATAGCAGAATGTGTTAATAGCAGAACAAGCTTCAGCACATTGACCCCTTGACTCTTCGTTAACTCAGGTTCTTCTTTTCATCTGCACAGTGAATTATTCTTCTGCTTTTTGACCTTTTCTCTTTTTCAAATTTTGCACAGCTTTTTATGATCTGGCTATGCCCTATGACTCTGCTTTTACATTCGATCAAGTCTGGCAATGGATCTCCATGTGTGCAATGGAACCTCTTTTTAAGTAATCTGCAGCTGTGTCTTCAATTTAGGCACACTCCTCGCAGGTCAGGCTGCAATTTCATTACTTTTTCATGCTTTTGGGATCCATCCTTCACTGCCACCATGTAGTAAAGGTTATTTGGTGTTTCACTGAGAGGTCTGGAGGCTTGTATAGTTGACCATTAAGTGATTATTAACAACTCATAACTATATACATCTTCTAACTAGGTGCTATCTCCATGCTGGCTTCTGCTAGACTCCTACTGAACTCAGTCTACTATCATGTGACTCTCTACATCATACTGGGGGCGGTACTGTTCTCCAATCCTACATTAACCCTTACTAAATCGAACACCCTTATACTACAGTTATCTCTGCAGTGTCCATACCAACAAATTGGTGTTCTGGAATGATCACGGTCCCAAAACCAAATGGCTTAATTAGAATCTGTGTGGACTTGACTCAACTAAATAAATCAGTGGAATGTGAGATCCACCCAATGGCATCAGTAGATGAGAGTCTTGCCAAGCTGGTTAAAAGTACTCTATTTGACAAATTAGATCCAAAGAGTGGATTTTGGCAGTTGCCTTTGTACAAAGAACCCAGACTGCTGACCACTTTTATAGCACCGTTCAGTCATTATTACTTTAATGAATTACCATTTGGAATTGCATCTGTTCCAGAAATATTCCAGAGAACAATGTCTCAAACCCTAGAAGGCATGGAGGAAGTAATATGCCACATAAATGACATCCTCATACATGACCCCATGAGGGAGGAACATGACTGTACAGTTAAAGCAGATCCGAAAGTTTTACAGATACAAGTTTGATATTGAATGAGAAATGCAAATTTGTTAAAACCTATGATTAAAATTTTAGGGCAGGTTGTTCAAGACTCAGGAATAACAGCCGATCCAAACAAAGGCAATTTGAGAGTTTCTGCAACTAGGAACATTACAGAGCTACAAAGATTCTTCAGGATGGTCAACCAAATTTGGCAGAAACCAATTAGTCATTGAGACAGCTGTTGAGACAAGGTCAACAGGTGTGCTGGAATATGGACCAACAAACGCTTTTGAGAAGATCAAAAATCTTCTAACTTCTCCTGAAATTTTAACACACTATAATCCAGAACTGTTAGTGATAGTATCAGCAGATGCATCATCTATAGGTCTGGGTGAAGTTCTATTCAAGGTACAAAGAGATGGTAAACGTAGGCTAGTTTATTATGCCTCAAGATCACTCACAGACACAGAAAAAAATGCCACAATTGAGAAGAAAGCATTGGCAGCAACAAGGGTGTGCAAGAAGTTCTCAGACCATGTGATGGGATTGCAGTTTAAAATTGAAACTGACCATGAGTTTTTAGTTGCTCTTCTGAACATAAAGGAGATTGTGAAGATGCTTAGAATTAAATGCTTCAGACTGAGACTAATGAGGTATGATTCAGTAACTGAGTATGATCACAGGAAGTAGCAGGCGACAGCAGATGCACTGTTGAAGGAACCAAAATATAGGATTTGAATTTCATCAAGGTGGTGGAAGCATAAACGTAACTCATTAACAAATATCTATCGTCCACTGCAAAGAAGCTGCAGGAGGTAAAACAAGTACAACAGCAAGATGATGAATGTACCCAGATAAAGGAATACTCTCTGGAAGGATGGGCTTCCATTCAAGGTACAAAGAGATGGTCTCAGTCTGAAGCATTTAATTCTAAGCATCTTCACAATCTCCTTCATGTTCAGAAGAGTGACTAATAGCTTATGGCCAGTTTCAATTTGAAACTGCAATCCATCATATAGTCTGAGAACTTCTTGCACACTTTGTTGCTGCCAATGTTTCCTTTTCAATTATAACATTTTTTTAAATAGGACTTCACCCAGACCTGTAAACAATGCGTTTATACTCCTAATAACACTAATAACTATGGCAGTATTTCGAACAGAGAAACACCTCACAATCATTGATGATCTACTAGTTTTTAATGACAGAATTGTCCTTCTGAAAACAATTCAGCTTGATGTTCTCTAAAAAATTAATCAAGGTCACTTAGGGATAGCAAACTGTCAAGTTAGAGCCAAGCAAACAGCCTGGTGGCCAGGTATTACTCATTCTATTGAAAAAGTAATTTCAAATTGCCTTACATGTGCAGTGAACAGCCAAGTGCAAAGAGAACCACCATCACTCTCCACTTTTCCATCAGGGCATTGGAGCAGCTGGGAATGGATTTATTTGATTTTAAAGGTAAAATATTCCTTATTGTCATTGATTGCTACTCCAGGTGGATTGAAGTGAACAGATTGTACAGCATATCATCAGAAGCAGTTATTCAACCACTGAAGAGAATCCTTGCAACACAAGACATCCTGAACATTGCAGTGTCAGATATTGGTCCACAATTTGCTAATGAATTATTCCACAACTTTTTGAAGGAATATGGATTCTTTCATGTGACGAGCTCATCTCAGTATCCTCAAGCGAATGGAGAAGCTGAGAGAGATGTTTGAACCATCAAACACTGGATGAAGAAGAATGGATATCTCAACTTATCCCTTCTTAGTTACTAAACCTCACTGCTACAAAATGGTTCAATATCTCGTTCAATATCTCACCATCAGCGTTGTTAATGGGAAGATGACTGAGAATACAACTTGCAGCTCTGCAATAGAAACTAGAACACAATATCACCTCAAGCGACCACGAGAGGATTAGAAAGCATAAGGAGGAACAGAGACACAAGGAAGGTCATAACTTCAAATTCAGGCACAAAACACAAGGCTTGTCAGTACCGTAGCCTGTGGAGAGAGTACGGACACTGGAGCACCAGAAGGAAAGTATAATAATCGAAAGAGCTTCACAGCCTAGATCTTACAGGGTTGAGACAGACCAGGGAACTATAAGGAAAAACTGCAGTGCCATAATATCCTTGGAAAGAAAGTCAATAGAAACTTTGGCTTACTATTCAGATCCTGATCAAGATAAACAACAAGAAACAAAACAAAGTTCGACAGCCACTGAGGAGTAGGACACTCGTATTGCATGAAGAAAGAGTGCAGATAGTCCTTGACCTCAGAAAAAGATCAGAACAAGCTTGGGGAGATTGGTCAAGGCACTTCAGAGACTCACCCCATGAAGTCTGAGACTTTGGGTGGAGATGTAGGAGGATGGATATAATTGGGATAAAAACTTGAGTGGAGATGTAGAGTGAAGGGTTAACATCAGAAACACCTGATGTTGATGGAACTATGATTTTTTTTTTATTCATTCATGGAATGTGGGTGTCACTGGCTAGGCCAGCATTTATTTCCCATAACTAATTGGCCTTGAGAAGATGGCAGTGAGTTGCCTTTTTGAACCGCTGCAATCCATCTAGTGTAGGTACATCCACAGTGCTGTTAGGGAGGGAATTCTAGGATTTTGACCCAGCGACTGTGAAGGAACGACAATATACTTCCAAGTCAATTTGGTGAGTGGCTTGGAGGGTGGTGGTGTTCCCATGTGTCTGCTGCCCTTGGCCTTCTAAATGGTAGTGGTCGTGGGTTTGGAAGGTGTTGCCTAAGGAGATGGTAGGCACTGCTGCTACTGTGTATCGGTGGTGGAGGGACTGAATGTTTGTGGAAGGGGTTACAATCATGTGGGCTGCTTTACCCTGGATAGTGACAAGCTTCTTGAGTGTTGTTGGAGCTGTGCTCATCTAGGCAAGTGGAGAGTATTCCATCGCACTCCTGACTTATGCCTTGTAGACTGATGGTTTATCAGGCTTTGGGGAGTCAGGAGGTGAGTTACTCACTGCAGGATTCCTGGCCTCTGTCCTGCTCTTGTAGCAACAGTATTTATTTGGCTAATCCAGTTCAGTTTCTAGTCAATGGTAACCCCCCCCCCCAGGATGTTGATAGTGGGGGATTCAGTGATGGTAATGCCACAGAATATCATGGGGAAATGATTAGATTATCTTTTGTTGGAGATGGTCATGGCCTGGCACTTATGTGGTGCAAATGTTACTTGCCACTTTTCAGTCAAAGGCTCAATATTGGCCAGGTCTTGCTGCATTTGGACATAGACTGTTTCAGTCTTAGAGAAGTCACGTATGGTGCTGAACATTGTACAATCATCAGTGAACATCCCTACTTCTGACCTTATGATAGAAGGAAGGTCATTGATGAAGCAGCTGAAGAAGGTTGGGTCTTGGAAACTACCCTGAGGAACTCCTGCAGTGATATCCTGGAACTGAGATGTTTGACCACCAACAACCACAACCATCTTCCTTTGTGCTAGGTATGAATCCAACCAGTGGAGAGTTTTCCCCTGATTCCCATTGACTCCAATTTTGCTAGGGCTCGTTGATGCCACATGGTCAAATGCTGCCTTGATGTCAAGGCAGTCACTCTCACCTCACTTCTGGAGTACATGTCTTTTGTCCATGTTTGAACCAAGACGTTAATGAGGTCAGGAGCTGTGTGACCCTTACAGAACCAAAACTAAGCATCAGTGAGCAGGTTACTGAGAAGCAAGTGACACTTGAAAGTACTGTTGATGATCCCTGATAATCGAAAGCAGACAAATTGGGTGGTACCAGCTTATATTTCACCTCTTCTATTTTTACTTAGTTCTGTTGAAGGGTCATTCAGACTCGAAACGTTAACTGTGTTCCTCTCCGCAGATGCTGCCAGACTTGCTGAGTTTTTCCAGGTATTTTTGTTTTGGTAATGGGCCAGGTTGGATTTGTCCTGCTTTTTGTGTTCAGGACATACCTGAACAAATATCATTGTGCCAGATAGATGCCTGTGTTATGGCTGTACTGGAACAGCTTGGCTAGGGGTGCTGCAGTTCTGGAGCACAAGTCTTCAGTACTAACACCGTAATGTTGTCAGGGCCCATTGTAATGACACATGACTAGGTAACAGAGATCTGGAGGGAAGAGAAATCCAACCTCGTGCAGAGTTCCTAAGATGTACAAAGAGCTGTAAATAAATAGTAATGGTTATAACAAACTACAGTCTTGAGTAGCTTACTTAGGGAAAATAGACAAACCCTGACGAATTCCACCTAGATCCCAAACACATGACAAAACAAGAACCATACTTCAAGAAACATTAATGGGCACATGGTCAGGATTGTAAGAAAAAATTTCAGGCAGCTATCAGGAAACATTTCTTCGTACAGAAGGTCAGCAGCTGAAATGTATTTCCTGAGATTGGCTGGGGTCAGGATAAAGGGCGTAAATAAGATATAGCTAAGATCCTGTAACTGTAGCACACTAAGGATAAAATCAAATAGGCTAAACAGCCTGCATTCAAATCCACTTGTGAACCGCAAAGTTCAGCAAGAGTTGGAGTCACAAGAGAGTAAATTTAACCCATTAACAAGCTCTTATTACCATAAATGATTTTCTTTACATGTTTTAGAAATTGCTTCTTAAAAGTTTTTACTTTTCATCTTCTAATCCAGCTGTTCAGATATGCTGTGGTCTGTGGTTGGTATTGGAAAGGTGCTGTTCTTTACCAAATGTTGGCACTGGACCAATGTTATAATGTCAGCTCACTGGAAGAACGCTTTATTTCAAAATAACTCTATGGGGTAATTTAAAAAGCTTTGCTGCTATCATGAAGCTTTACCAGGTGCAATCAGACATTATCCAACTATCCTGATTATCCAACCAACAATCATGATCAAGAGGCTCTGAACCAGCAACAGAGTCTCATGAAGAGTTATATTTTATGAAGGAAAAAGATATGTAAAAAATTGCAAAACTTTCCTCATTCTGTAAACTCTAAAATAATTTACTCTAAATAAGGCAATAAGATAGTACTTTCCAGTCAGATATTAAAGAAAGACTTGCATTTTTTGCTTTTCATGGCTGCAAGATGTCTCAAAGTGCTTCACAGTCAATGAAGTGCCTTTGAAATCTGGTCACTTTTGTAATGTAGAAAACATGGCAGACAGTTTGTGCACGGCAAGCTCCTGTGAACAGCAATGTGATGATCTCAGAATCATAGAAGCTTATAGCGCAGGAGACCATTTAGCCCGTTGAGTACATGGTAGCTCTTTGCAAGAGCAATTCTTCAATTGAGCACCTAATTAATTTATTAGTGTGAATTTGTAGAATGTTCAGTTCAATAATGGGAATAATTTAAATATTACCTCTCAATAGTAATAGAAAGAATTTCAAAAAATAATTATTTAGAGCTTTTACCATCCAAAATACAGCCACACTGAATTTAATCAGCCTACGGAATAGTTTATGTCAGAGATCACCAATAAGAAGCCACGCAAAAGAGGAATTGAGATTGAAGCTTGTTATTCAGCAGGGTCAGTGAAAGGAATTTGAGAAGCTCTCTGATATTTTTTGTTCATGCAAAGTAGTGCTACTATTTTTACTAACAATTTAAATTGTTACATGAAAGTCAGATGTCATCACCTAACAGTATGATCAAAAAATAAGCCCCCTTCATAATAATTCAATTAGAAATCTTTCAATAAACAGTACTATATCAATACACACTATTATGACATAACCGATGGTAAAGACTGAGTTGTTTAAATCCCACAGGGAAATTGAAACAACTGTCATAACCCATTTTTGCAATTTGTATGTTTCGAGATGCAGGCTTTGAATCCAGTAGTAATACGACAACCAAGTCTCAAGAGGTTTTTTTATAAAACTAAATTAAACATTTATTAATACAAGAAAGATTATAAACACACACATATATCTACAAAACTACTACTATAATAACTTCAAAAAGCCCCTAATTAATCTGACTCGCAGTTAGACCCCCAGTAAGGCAATAATAAATCTCATAGATTTAGAGACACTTGGCAAAGCACAGCTGGACAGTCACATTCAAAATGGGTTTCTTTCAGCTCTGAGTCCTTGCAGACAGACTTGATGTTTACGGGCTGGAGGCTTCTCACATTTGATGTTTCTTAAAATGCCTCTGCCTTACACACAATCTCCATTCTCCTTTATATACATCTTTCTCTTTGAATGTATATTTTCCATTGTATCACTAGGCTTTTAATTTTACCTCTTCTAACAATAACATCCTTTCATTCCACCAATTTTATTAGTAATGTGAAAAAATAAACACATTGCTTCGTTCTTCTAACTAGGTGCAAGATTTTGCCTATTCTTTTGAATGGTTTATTTAAAAATGCAAATTTCCCTCTTGACCCCTATGTTTCTAAACCTCCCCATGTTTATCTAATTACCATTTCAAACCTACTTCTTTCTATACATCAAAGCCTCTAGACCAGCTGTCTTTAATCCAGTTAAGACACACACATGCACATGTAGACACACAAAAACAAAGATACCACTAAACTGTATTTTAAAAAAATAATTTCCAATAACATTATAGACACTAATCTCTTCATGATAACTCAGAGTTGTTATTTTTCAATTGTGGCATTTGCTTTGTTTGCATTGTATCAAAAAAGTGTAAAGGGTTAACTCTGGTAAGAGGATACCGAGATAAAAGCAAAATACTGCAGATGCTGGAAATCTGAAATGAAAACAGAAAATGCTGGAAAAACTCAGCAGATCTGACAGCATCTGTGAAGAGAAAAACAGAATTAACATTGTAAGTCTGTGTGACTTCTTCAGAGCGCGCTCAAAGGAAGCTATGTCACAGTGATGTCACTCACTGAGACAGGGTGTCTGAGTAGCATCTCAGAGGGCAACTCTAGTGATCAGTTAGTCTTATTTAACCTTTGTAAATATTTAGCATGTAAATAAATATTTTTTGAGTAAAATCCATCGCCTCCACTGAGATCTCCTCGAGAATAAGAAGTTAATGATCTTGAGGCAAACCCATCATAACAACAATGATAGATCGTCTTGTTGAAGCTCCCGAACATATGTAAAACAGCACTAGAACATGTTTTCCTATATTGTGGACAGCACTGTAATGTTACATCATAACAATGGCTCTATTTTCTCTCCTTTGCACCACCCCACTACTCTAATCCACCACCCCCATACAGTTTTTTCTCATCTGTCTCGGAAGGCCAGGTGAACTTCCAATAGTTGTACGCAGTCCTTCCATACATTAAGCAAGTTTTTAAAAATTCTTTCACAGGATATGGGCATCACTGCCTAGGCCAACATTTATTGGCCATCCCCAACTGCCCCAGAGAAGGTGGTGGTGAGCTGCCTTCTTGACCCGCTGCAGGCCATGTGGCGTAGGTACACCCACAGTGCTGTTAGGAAGGAGTTTCCGGGATTTTGAACCAACGACAGTGAAGGAGCAGTGTTATAGTTCCAACTGGTAAGCCCAATCCTTAGGTCCGCTTGCATGCAATTTCCAGCAATCGCTGGAAAGTTAGGCAGATTTTTGCCTTCCCTACAGCCTGCTGCCAATTTTAGCTACCACAGATAAGTAAGCATAGTGAAGAGCTTACATCCAAGATTTTATTATTCTGTATAGCTCAGTATCAGGGCCCACTGTCCATTTACCTGCACAGAGTATAGAGCCACTGCAGCTGTATATGCCCAATTTTCTGAAGTTGTGGTTCCATAAGTGATTATAGGTAAGGACATCCACCATTCTAGATTTGACTTACTACACATTCTCAATAAAGTTAACTTTTTAATCTAACAGTTCCACATGTATTAGAGACTGTATAAAATAAGCTATTCAGTCACCATTTCATATCCAATCACAATGTACATGGGAGCATATTAACATATTAACAGTTCTGAGTAAAGGTCACAAGCCTGAAAATTAACTTTGTTTCTCTCTCCACAGATGCTTCCCGATCTGCTGAATATTTCCAGCATTTCTGTTTTTATTTCAGATTTCCATTGTCTGTAGTACCACATTTAATTTTATATATGAACAGCTGTTCACTGCATTGCAACATGAATTTTATTTTAAGAATAGGGCCTCTCTGAATACATTAGCAAAAACTTAAAATTAAGGATATGTTAAATCAAAACTTTGTAGTGCTGTTAGTTTGTAATTATCCACTTGATATGTAAAACTGATTTTGGAATGCAATACACACTTAGATGTAAAAGTTTTAAGAATAGTGTCAATGATTGATAAGAATTTCCAGAATGGTAAATCATGCCAACAATTTTAAATTATCCAATTAGATATCAAATATACTTTATATTTATAACTGGCAAGTGATATACAGGGAAAACTACTTTCACTAAACAATAACTACAATTCTGTTTTGTGAATCATTAGATTTTAAAAAATTCTTTCACAGGAAGTGGGTGTCGCTGACTAGGTCAGCATTTGCTGCCCATCCCTAATTGCCCTTGAGAAGGTGGTGGTGAGCCACCTTCTCGAACGGCTGCCCATATGATGTAGTTACATCCAAAGTGTTAGGAAGGGAATTCCAGGATTTTGACCCAGTCATCCTGAAGGAATGGCAATATATTTCCAAGCCAGGATGGTGTGTGGCTTGCTGGGGAACTTGCAGGTGACGGTGTTCCCATGTCTCTGCTGCCCTTGTCCTTCTAGGAGGTAGAAGTCATGGGTTTGGAAGATGCAGTTAAAGGAGCCTTGGTGTGCTGCTGCAGTACACCTTGCAGACACGCTGCTGACACTGTGTGTCAATGGTGGAGGGAGTGAATGTTGAAAGGGTTGGATGGGGTGCCAGTCAAGCAGGTTGCTTGATCGTGGATACTGTTAAGCGTTTCGAGTGTTATTGGAGCTGCACTCATCCAGGCAAGTGGGGAGTATTCCATCACACTCCTGACTTGTGCCTTGTAGATGGTGGACAGGCTTTGCAGAGTCAGGTGGTGAGTTATTGCAGAATTCCCAGCCTCTGATCTGTTCTTATAGCCACAGTTTTCTATGGCTGGCCCAGTTCAGTTTCTGGTCAGTGGTAAACCCCCGTATGTTGATAGTGGGGGTTCAGCGATGGTAATGCCATTGAATGTCAAGGGTTCATGGTTAGATTGTCTCTTGTTGGAGATGGTAATTCACACCACACAAGTGCCAGGCAATGTTATCTGCCACTTATCAGTTCAAGCCCCAATATTGTCTTGCTGCATGTTGACATGGCCTGCTTCAGTATCTGATAAGTTGTGAATGGTGCTGAGGATTGTGCAGTCATCAGTGAACATCCCCACTTCTGACCTTATGATGGAGGGAAGGTTATTGATGAAGCAGCTGAAGATGGTTAGTACAAGGTCACTATGCTGAGGAACTCCTGCAGTGATGTCCTGGAGCGGAGATGATTGACGTCCAACAACCACAACCACCTTCTTTTGTGCTAGGTATGACTTCAACCACTGGAGTTTTCCCCCTGATTTCTATTGACTTCAGTTTTGCAAGTCTCCTCAATGCTACATTTGGTCAAATGATACACTTGAGATTAAGGGCAGTCACTCTCACCTCACCTCTTGAGTTCAACACTTTTGTTCATGTTTGGACCAAGGTTGTAATGAGCTCAGGAGCTGAGTGACCCCAGCAGAAGCCAAACTGAACGTTAGTGAGCAGGTCATTGCTGTGTGAGTGCCATTTGATAGCACTGTGATTGCAGGTTTAATATGATAAGAACAACGGTTTCCACCCTGTTGTGATTTTGTTTAAAAAGAGGAAGTATATTTGCTGAATTTAATCATGAATGTTATGAGATTAGACTGATGGGGTAGTCATTGGCCTGCTTTTTGTGCACAGGACATACCTGGGCAATTTTTCACATTGCTGAGTAGATGCTAGTGATTGTAGTGCACTGAACAGCTTGGCTAGGTGTGCGATTCTGGAGCACAAGCCTTCAGTACTACTGCCAGAATGTTGTCAGAGTCTTTGCATTATCCAGTGCCTTTAGCCATTTCTTGATATCACATTGAGTGAATCAAATTGGTTGAAAACTGACATCTGTGATGTTAGGGCCTTAGGAGGAGGCCGAGATGGATCATTTACTTGGCTCGCCTGGCTGAAAATTTTTGCAAATGCTTCAGACTTGTCTTTTGCACTGATGTGCTGGGCTCCATCATTATTGAGGATGAGGATATTTGTGGAGTCTCCTGCTCCAGTTAGCTGTTTGTCAACCACCATTCATGACTGGATGTGACAGGACTGCAGAGCTTAGATCTGACCCATTGGTTGTGGGATCGCTTAGCTCTGTCTGCTGCATGTTGCTTTTGCTGTTTGGCATGCAAATAGTCCTGTGTTGTAGCTTCAGCAGGTTGACACCTCTTTCTTTAAGTATGCCTGTGGATCTGTCCAGCCGGTGGGACAGAACATACCCAGGAATGGTGATGGCAGTGTCAAGGACATTGTCTGCAAGGTAACCTTACCCTTTCCCCCCATATAGTTCACTTCCTGTTTATTGAATTGCAGGTTTAATATGATAAGAACAACTGTTTCCACCCTGTTGTGATTTTGTTTTTAAAAAGAGGAAGTATATTTGCCTGAACTTAATCATGAATGTTATTCTGGGGATGGCTGTGCACTTAACTGAAAAAGTTTAAAAAAACAGTTGTGTTTTAAAACTGCTCGGTGCAAATATTTATGCACTTTTAGTGATAAGTGAGGATAATGCAGGAGGTCAATGAGACAGTGACAAAGGCAGGCACACCAATGAAGGATTGAGAAAATTAAAGTGTCCCCACTTCCTTTTGCAAAAGCACAAGGTATTTTAACAAAATGCTACAGCTCACACTCAGCCAGTCTTTGAAAATCAGAAATTCCCAAGTTGTAAATCATTCCAATATGATCTCCTAATTAAATATTGATGCACAGAGATTTGAATATTGAACTTTTTTGCAAAGCTTAAGTTCAAAATCAGCTTCTATGGCAAAGATGCTGAAATGTAATGTGTTCTGCAGTCAGATTCTAAACCATGCAGTACACATAAATGGTTAAGCAAATCCTTCAGATTAATTAATTTTCTAGGCTTAGATCATGTTTTGCTATGGGCTCAACTGTACAGAACACAGCTCTTACACTCTTTCATTACCAGAGTAGCTAAATAACAGCCTATGGATTATCACACCCACTGGCTATGCATTGAGAACAAATAGGAATAATCATTTTGTAACCATCCCTAAGTAACATTTTTATAATTTTATACATGTTAGATGTTAGATCTGTGTGGATTTGCTCATTTCAACCACTCATTACTCTACTGCGTGGGTTTTGTCCCTTAAAAATAGTCATGGAAAGAAGTTTTTGTGTTGTAATACCATTACCTCTAAGTTTACATTGCTTTCCTTTTGTTATTTTCAGTAGAGATATCGGGCAATATCTTTGGGCCCAGCCAGATCAGTCGTTATAACATATTAAAACTTAATAGTCTACTTGGCTTTTCTTACCGTGTCTGAATTACTTGCAACTGCCAGTTTATTTCCAGTTAGCTGCTGTCCTTACTAAAAAAGGGTAGCTCCACAACATTCCTACTTGCCTAATGGCTCAATTTTTTTTATTTTTTTGCTTTTTTTTGTTTGTTGCTCAATAGGTTTATCAATTGAATAGCTGATTTGTATAGAACAGAAAGGTTGCCGGCTCAATTCCCAGCCTATTGTGAAGGGGCTAATCTCAGAGTAATAGTGGTCGAAGCTCTACAATTTGCCTCAGCACTCTCGATTAGGGGGAAGAAAACTCGACAGGGTTCCTGCTGTTAATCACTATCCACTGATGCCTTGCGAAGGTAAGAGTGTGTAGACGTTGAGAGTGGGATTTTCTCTGTAGGCTTCTGAACCCTACCTTCAGGTTGAAATGAGGATCAGAAGCTTGCAAAAAAAAAATGCTTGGAAACTGTCACATTTTGTGGTTCTTACCTGGGGCAGCCAATTAATGGCCAAAGGGTGGGCTTGTGGTCCAAATAAGGACAGGGGGCAGGCTTTTGAAGCCGAAGGGGAGGGAAGGGAAGGGAGGGGAGGGAGGGAAGGGAAGGGAATCAACGGCTTTCCAGGTTGAAAAGAGCAGCAGGCAGGAATGGAAAGTAAGTGCAGGAGAGGGTGCTTCAAAATGGGGGTGCCTCTCCTAATTTTTTTAAGTTAACGTAAAAGAACTGGCTTTTTGCAGCTAGGCCATCACTGTTGGGGTTAGCCCCTCTACAGGGCAACCTGCAGCACTCAGCCAGGCAGAGGGGAGCCTCTCGGCCTGCCTCGATTGCTGGACCACCTGCGGGGGGGCCACTGCAAGCGGTTAAACTGGTCTCTGCCACTTGGGGGACCTGGAGGCTGACTGGAAAATCCCATGATATATATAGAAGAAAGGGCAAGTAATAAAGGAAGCAGCGTGAAAACACAGGAAAGCAAAAAACAGATTTAAAAGAAATTGATCTAATAAGTAAATTGTTTTAGTAAAGAGATGCATTGAGCTACATATAAACAGTTCATTCAACATTGCAAAACACAAAAATAATGTATAAACTTACCAGTACTGAAAAAGTACTAGGTGGTTTTGCTGATAGTTGTGTACCGAGTTGAGAGAACGACTGCTTAATTCAGACGAAACAGCTGTTGTGACGTGATGAAACCTTTAGTAAAACTGTCACTCAAGTTTCCATTACTTCCCTTTTAAGTTTAGAATACTTCTGTAAAATGTTGCCATAGTACTAGTGCTGCACTTAGTTAGCTTTTGGTACTTAGGTTCTAACGTGGTTTTGGGCTAAATATTTGCCAATAACTGCCGAATAGCTTTGATTAAGATTTGACTAAGTATTTATTACTTTTTGATTAACATTTTAAAAAGCATTTATTTTGTTATATAATCTGTTGAGTAATGAATGATATACAAGCAGGAAGTTTATAATTGTGTTCAATTTACTTGAAGCAGCTTCATAGAAAGACATATTTGTTAAAATAATACTCTTTCTGGTACCCACTGTTGCATCAAAACACATCCATTGGTTAATAGTTACTTCAGGACGACAGGCTCCACTGAACCAGTGTGAATTTTCCATTTTGTGTACTATATTTCTGATGAATCTAAATCAGACTGTAAACTTATCAACAGGAAGTTTCAAGTGTAGACTCTCAACCAATAAGAAATAGGTTTATGTTCCCCGTTGGATCACAGAGCTTAAGTGTTCTAAATGAAAAGATTTAGCTAATCATCTGTGCTTGATTAAAACTTGGATCACAAGAGCTGAGATGGCAGTGCTCAAATGGCTGTGCTGTTGTGCTATTGGTTATCAATACAAAAGTACCAACACTGTAAAAGGTAAACTAAATGAAGGGTCCTTTATTGAAGAAAGCAATTCACACGTGACAGCCATGGTTCAGTTGATAGCACTCTCATTTTTGATTCAGGTGATTGTTGGTTCAAGTCCTCTTTCAGCACAAAAACCAATGTTTTCACCCCAGTACTGAGGGAGTTCTGCACTGTCGGAGGTGCCACCTTTCAGATGTAAAAGATTCGTGGCGCTATTTTGAAGAAGAGGAGTTATTCCTGGTGTCCTCAGCCAATATTTATCCCTCAACATCACAAAAACGGATGTGAATTATCACGCTCCTATTTGTGGGAGCTTGCTGTGTACAAATTAGCCTCCTCTTTTCCTAAATTACACAACAATGGCTACAAAAGTATTTCTTCATTGGTTGCAAAGCATTTTGGGGCATCCTCTAGTCACAAAAGGTGCTTTAGAAATACAAGTATTTCTTTTCATAAGATGAATTTTCAAGTTTTCCCATGATTACCACAAACAGAACATGAAAAGTTATACAATAAAATTAGAAATCAGATTCTAGCAAAGATCCATTTTCTAAATCACTTAGGAAACAAATATGCCACTTTCACCTTGAAGCAAAAATAAAAAGCTGAATGTTGTCCTTTATGCCCCATATCCAAGGATGCCAATCTCTATTTTCTCCAACCCCGCCATCCCATTTCACCTCACAAGGCCATCCGTCACTTGTTCTTATGTTTTGCTTTCACAGAGCGCTGACCCTTGTCCTGCTATTAACATTCTGCTATCTTACCTTTGTCGTGAAGCTATTAATGTATATATTTTGGAAAATATTTTTCTTTTAAAAGACAGGTTTAGTCTGCAGGTGTATCTTAATTGGATTGAAGTCAGCTAGTCTGGATGCTTTGATGCGTACTAGTTTTTTGACAAAAGAGAGATAGCATGCATTTGCATTTTTTGAATACAGCATTCAAGAAGTGGGGTGAAAATTTCACACCTATCTAGCAGATATCAAGCCATATGTTTATATTACTAATAAAATTGGTACTACGAAAGGGTTAAAAAGTGAAGTTCAAAGAGACTGGTGAGACAATGAGAATTTGAATTCAATCAGTTGTGGTATGTATAACTTGAGTAGTTTTCGGGTGTGCAGAGCAGAAGCAATATAAGATCAAAAGGCAGCTGCAAGCCTCCAACTGGCTCCACAGCAACCAAAGTGCAATGAACCTTATTTTGAATTCGTAAGGTGAAAATATTTTGCCTGGTGTCTGGTTAAATGTATGGGTTGCTGTTACCTTAATAGAGATTAGGAATTTGTTAAAAGTTATGATAGTCATAACTTGTAGCCACGTGTATATATTTTAACTTGTGTAAATTAATAAAATGTTTCAACTAGTTTAATGTAAAGCCTCGGGAACTGGTCGTCCGATTCCTGAATTTAGAGTCGCATCTCAAACATAATACTTAAAATTATAGGTTATGATAGTTGTTTAAAGTTTCTCTCTGGGAATTTTAAATAACTCCGCTTTACCAACTGCATCGGTTATAACACCTTTATGCAACTACCAGCACTTTCTTGAGTCTTTAACACTACTATTAACACTCCCTTTGGCGTGTCCATGACATCTTTGTCAGATTTCTCCTTAGCTCCCACCTATCCCTGACCTTCTATTTTGTTCCACCCCCTCAAACAGCATAAAATCTATCACATTTCTACTTCTCTTTAGCGCTGAAGGGTCATATGGACTCAAAACATTAATTCGGTTTCTCTCTCCACAGATGCTGCCAAACCTGCTGAGATATTCCAACATTTTCTGTTTTAATGCCAACATCTAGGCTTGTAGCAGACATAAACCTTCTGAAAAGGCTACTTCAAAAAACCCCATGGTGCAAATTTTCCCTATATCTCTTTCTCTCTTCAAGTATCATTGGTTGTCCAAAGATTGCTAATCATGGCTCTCTACACATCTTTATCTCTAGTGGTCTTTCCATGATGTCATTAATGGGGCAAGTAGAAGAGACAGATCCAACAACTACCCTGGCTGGTGTTGGGACCAAAGCCACAACTTCGGTGTCATTAAGCACCATGCTCAAAACAACTGAGCTAACCAGACTACATTCTCTACCTAATGACTACAAATGGACTTGTGGATGTGTGCACGTTACAAGTTAAGATATTGGAAATAAATGGAAATAGGGCCTAGTTCTCAGGCGGGGGCAGGTTATTGTGGTAATAATAAAACTAATATGGGAGGGATAGCTCCCTCTATTTTATATCTGCTAAGTGTTTCCTTCTGGGGTATTGTCAGTATGAACATTGATTACCATGACACAGACATTTCACTGCTATGAAGAATGGTTTATTATAATCAACTTCCATGGAAAAATTAAATAGTAATTCAAAATTATACTGTGATGTGCAAAACAATTTAAAAATCAGAAGTACTTTCATCCTAACAAAATTTACATGTCATTCATTATAAGGCAACAAAATAAATTACAACTTTGAAACCAGCCAAAAATGGAAGAAAGCTCATTATATTCAGCTATATATAATTGTGCAAAAAGTGAAATATACATCAAATTGAAAGCTGGACAGTGTACAGAAATACTATAGTACAAAAAACTGGCACATTCCAGCTGGAAATAAAAAAAGCTGTATGCTTTGTATATATCATGTAAATACAGTTTGTTACAAGCAAAATAATAAATGAGCCACTAAAAGAAAAGAAACAGCATCAGCTAGCAGGCTAGCAACAAGTGCTTCAACAATTCAGCACAGGACACCACTTATGAACAGAGTACAGTAATAGTGAAGGAATTACATTTTCCTGCATGTGAAAATCTAGTGTAAGCAGACTACAATCTGACTTTAAAATCAACTAATCATTTCAAGTATCTGCTTCTCACTCAAGTTCATCCAGATTGCTTGGCAAAATTGTAATCAGTCAACTATTAAAAGAGCAAAGTCCTCAAAAATTTAAATTATGAACTTGCAAATGATGCTTTTTCTTTAGCAACATACATTAACTATGTTCAGAAACTTCTTCAATAGGCTTGTGGTACTAGTAGCAATATTAACTTCTCATTTAAAGCGGCTGACAATCATCTATTTATAAAGTCGATGCGTTTACTGTGAGTGTTCAAAGTCAAATCAGGTTCAAGCCAAAAAGGCTACACTTTTGTTTTTATTTAAATCTAACAGGAAAGCATTAAAATATTTGCTGCACATAAAAATCAAAAATGAACCAAAGCTTGAACAATACAACTCCACCACGTTGTCACTATTTAAAATAAAGTGGAAAATGGAAAAAGATAGAAGGCAACATCACCCAGCACTTATAATGAAACACCCTCAACATAATGGCTTCTTGTTTTAGTACACTCATGCCTCACAGATTCCCAAAATACAAACAACATAAAAAGTAAGTGCAGAACACAGGCTACTCACTGGGGAGAGGTGGGGAAGAATCCACATCATACATATAGTTGCTGTCCATATGTAAAATGTTAGATCCTAATTTCTGTTGTCCTCCATGCCACCAAATTGTTCCTACTCTCAAGTACCAGCTCCTATGCCTTGGTAACTACACAAAGTTGCCTTGACACAGCATATATGCAGCATACATATATAGAAATTGACAGACATGCACAATCTATACAGTGCACAGATGCCATATATATGTTCATATTTCTATGTTCTATACAATAGGTAGTCTTGCACTCTTTACTCAGTTGCTATGTCTAGAAACTGGTATATGAAGATGCATAATTGCTGCAAGAAGTATTCCATAAACCTTTGGAAGTACTGTTAAATCAACTGATGTGTGAGGCAGACTGATTTAAAAGATACAGACACAAAGCTAACAGCATATCATTTGATCTTTGGCTCTACTATTGTCTCAGGTGGGTTGATCTGTAATGATGACAATTCTTTATAAGAACCAAGCATTTGAAATAAGTGTCATTATAACAAGTATCACTGTATGTACAAATTGTCATTCCAATCATCGTTTTTTTTTTTGCTGATGTTTACACAATATATTAATACCAGGCATCATTAAGGACATCCTGAGATATTTGTAACCAATTATAACTGTTTGTAGCTTTCTTCAGCACAAAAATCCAATGCATTTTTTCACTTTTTCTTTAGACAATGACACAGAAGGCATTTTAATATGCTTTGCACAGTTCAGCAGCTTTAAGGTAGCACATTGATTTCCTGAAGTTCACCAACACAACTGTCAAATGTTAATACAAACTTGTGTACTTCAGCCCATTAAAGGAAATATTTCCATAGCGTAATTAAAAAATAATTTTTTTCCAAGATAGATATCAGTTGTTACTTCCCAAATATGATACTTTGGAACATTATATTAGCTCTAAACTAAAGTTTCATGTGATGTTACCCCAAACTTCAAATGTCATTTAGGCAAACTCTTCCCAAGAGTTGGAGAGAGTCCTGTGGTCTTAGGCAAGATAAATTAGCAAAGAAGCCATGTTGTGCAACAAGTTACCAGTTATGCAAACATAGTGCAAGCAGCAACGGCAATGGGGAAGTTCATGGGCCATGTGGAAAATGGAATACAAGGGGACTAAATTAAGCAGGCTAGTGGGACAAAAGCTTAAAATAAAACATTTTTAATCACACACAATTGAAAATAATTGCTAGTACTGTTTTGTCAGTCACACATTGACATTTCAAAATGTGATATATATTTGTGCATCACTGTTTCTGGTTGGAGTTTGCCTACTTTGCTCTCTTTTAGAGTTGGTTGGCTGAATAAGTCATGTTTGTTTGAACTGGTTACATCTCATGTTGAAAAATTGCTTATAAGGTTTAAAATTGTTATGGCATTGAAGAGATGTGGATGGATTTCATTTCTCAAAACTAAAGCCAATTCACCATAAAGGGTTATAAAAACCTTAAGCATGCATAGTACTTACTGATGTGACAAAAGAATACCACAGACATGACCTGAATACAACTAGTCACCTATTACATAAATACTTAAGTAGGTAAAGTTTTGATAAGAGGAAAATGACTAATTTCTCCTTCCCAGAATATTTAACCAATATTTAAACCAGCACTGAGTTAAATATTAGGCTGTCCCTGTCATAACATTGATATAAAAAAGCAAGAAACTAAGAATGCAACAACTTGCTAAATATGCAGCCATTGTTCAATTGTTAAGTTTGTGCTGAAACCTGGCATGCAAAATTACAACCTGTGCAACTAGTATATTCTTCAGTGCATCATATTATTATAGTATTCAAATGGCACAGCTTGGCCAAAAACTGAAATGTTGTTCTCAGTTTAAACATATTTTACCTTGCCTCTATGCTGAACTGATGTTGAGAAAGTGTTATGGAACTTAACTAAATAATAGTTTCTTTGCTAACTTCCATTTTTTTCACTAAGCTTTTTTGTGCAATATATCAGTCACTTACAGCATTATTTTATACAACTTTTTCACAATCACCCTCACATAACAACTATGACAATGCGCATTGGTCAAATCATGGCCAAAAATAAATAGTTCTTTCAAAGCATAGTGACTATATTTTCCATTTTTGGCTCAATCATGGTATATTGAGTATTGCATTCAGAGTCAGAGTCAATGCTGTCCGTATCTGAAGACAACTGGGATGGTTTAGAGCTTGGATGGGCACACTCATTCAATAACTGTGCTGAAGATTTTGGCAAATCCTTTGAGGAGACCACAGTATTAGCAGTCCTTTCTTTCATGTTCATTGCTGAAGCAGAAATTGGCGAGATTTGATTACCAGTCAAAGCATCCAGAGATCCATCAGGATCTATGATTGTATTGATTGCTGTGAAAAGAAACATATTTTAGTGTATCTACACCTCTTGCAAGATAGAAAGTTTGTGTCTGAAGGAAGTCAATCGCTATGTGGTATACATTAAACAACACTGTACATCAGGTTGACTATTTTTAAGATAAGAGCAAAAAACTGCGGGTGCTGGAAATCCAAAACAAAAATAAAAATACATGGAAAAACTCAGCAGGTCTGGCAGCATCGGCAGAGGGGAACATCTTTTGGCTACCACTGGCCCCCTATCCAGCTCTACCCCCCATCCCCTTTAAACCAGCTTATATTTTACCTCTTTTCTATTTTTACTTAGTTCTGTTCAAGAGTCATACGGACTCGAAACGTTAACTGTGTTCCCCTCCGCAGATGCTGCTGAGTTTTTTCAGGTAATTTAAAAAAAATTTTATTTTGTTTTTTTTTTTACTTTTTGATTTAGCTTCCAAACTAATTAAATGATTATTTACCATGAATGTCAGTTGGTGGAAGAAAATCAGTTAAAATAGCAAACTATCAATTATATCAAGAACATCAATTGATATTACTAACCATCTAATTGTTTCTGAACTCTTCTCAAGTCTTTAAAAATTGAGGATATTTCCTAGAATAGAAAACCAAGTTAGCAATCAGAACATTTTTTTGTTAGAGATATTTTAATGATACTTTTGAATTGGGATTAGGATAGGATATCAAAGATTTTTTTTAAGGGGGAATCACTCATTGTAATCTTCATTCCAATTGTATAGGTTATAAAGTTGGGTCAGTATTGTTTCTGACACAAGGAAGCCTTTACAATGCATTTTTGAAACACAGAGATGTATGTTTAATGTATTTAACGATTAAAATAAATCCTAAAAAAGTGTGCCTCGTTCTTTTAACTAACAATCCTAATGAACAAAGAAGAAATGACAACAGTAGAAGTCAAGAGGGATATTACAAGTTAGGACAGAAAGAAATTAGATAGAATCATACAATAGTTACTGCACAGATGATGATTCCTTAATTCTTACTACCAAAGTGAATAACCTCACACTTCCCCACATTATACTCCATTTGCTACTTTGTTGCTCAATTAACCTATCTATATCTCTTTACAGCCTCCTCTTGAAGTCTATCGCTACCCTCCTCAGTTTCCCATACCTCCAAGGTTTATATCATCTGCAAATTTTGAAATTGTACCGTGTACACCCAAGTCCAAATTATTGGTATAGATCACGAGAAGCAGTGATCCTAACACAACCCCTGGGGGAGCACCACTGTACACCTTCACCCTGCCCGTGAACAACCGTTCACTACTGTTTCCTGCCATTATCTAACTTTGGTTCCATGCTGCCACTCTCCCTTTTGCTGAAGAAGAGAGACTTTTATGGTGAAGCTTTTCGTCTTGCACTCATCAGGACAATTTACAAGAAAATACCAATGCCAGGGGAAACATATTTATACTGTATGAGAAGAGAGTGCTGATTAATTCGTAGAGGCATTGCCATGAAGAATGCAGCAGTTAATGATGACTGACAGTGAACAGCCAAGCATTGTCTGAAATTTAAACCAGACAACTTGACTCTTGATTGGTCAAGACATTGTCCTGGGGAATGAATTGGCAAACGGCTGTCACTTATTTTGTTTAGCTGAAACAGCACATTGTGTACACACATTTTTTTTGTCTGCATAGAGCAGGGCTCTGTGTATTAATATATGTAACTTGCAGTCCACGTAAATGCGCCGTATTGCGAGCCCGACTGACAATCAAATTGGTTGTCAGCATAATTCTTAGCCACTGAGGATTATTCAGCAAATATTATCCAATCGCAGAATCACATCTAATGTTGGACACTGTGTTTTGAGTTTTGCAAGCATGGGCTGGTTGGGTATGGTCCATACCTTGCCCATTGTGAACAGCGGAAGGGATGCTGTTTGATATGATCCACCAGTCTTTGGGACATACAGCAAATACCTAGCATCAAATTGGCATTGAAATTCATACACCATACTACTCATTTGTGTGATAGGCAGGAAATCTTTTTGGCTTGACAGCAGCATCCTGTTAGTGGTGTTTACCACTCATGTTACTACTGCTACATTCTCCACGGCAACGCCTCTACCAATCAATCTGCACTCTCTTCTTATACAGCACAAATATATTGTTTCCCCTGACATTAGTATTTTCTTGCTGATGAGTGCAAGCCAAAAAACTTTGACAAAAAAATCTCTTTTTTGCAACAATACTCAAGTTCTGTACTACCAAATGACTGTTTTCCCTTTTATTTCACAGGCTTCAATGTTGCTGACGAGCCTTAATGTGACACTTTATCAGATACACTTTGGAAGTTCATGTATTCACATCAACAGCATTACCCCCATCAGTCTTCTCAGTTAGCTCATCAAAAACTGGACAAACTGGTTAAATGTGAGGAGAAAACTATGGGTCCAGATGAATTGGACCCTTTGATAATCAAGGAAACTAGAGGGAGGGGAGCGGAATATAACAGAGGGAGAAGTATCATATTTGGAACAGAACACTGCATAAACTAATTGGGCTGAATAGCTTTTTTTTGCTGCAGATTTTACATAATTCAATGTAACAACAATATCTGTAAATTGAGCTGACAAAACAGTTTCAGTATTTTTATTAACCATTCTACCTTCAGTAATTGTTAAAATATTTATTCTAAAGGAAGTAATACCCTGACCATTATGACATTACAAGAGGTGGTGGCATAGTGGTTAAGCTGCTGGACTAACAATCCAGAGGCCCAGGCTAACACCCCGGGGATAGGGGTTCAAATCCCACAATGGCAGCTGGTGGAATTTGAATTCAATTAATAAAATCTGGAATTGAAAGCTAGTCTCAGTAATGGTGACTATAAAGCTATCATCAATTGTCGTAAAAACCCATCTGGTTTGCTTCCTTCCTTTAGGGCCTTACCTGGTCGGGCCTTCATGTGACTCCAGACCCACTGCAATGTGGTTGACTCTTAAGTGCCCTCTGAAATGGCCCAGAAAGCCAAACAGGGATGGGCAACAAATGCTGGCCTTGCCAGTGATGCCCACATCCCATGAAAGAAGAAAGAAAATAAATAAATAGCCTAATGCAACGTGGAATCTGCTCACATTAATAATTAAGAAGTGAAAGAAATATTTAATCTTATAAACTAGTATTTTCACAAATAATTGTTTAAATTAATTCACTTAGCTTATTTACCTTTTCCTGTAACATTCCCATCATGTTTAGTTATTTTTGCCATTCCTTTTATATATGATATTCAAATGTAAATTCTAGTGTATAAAAAGTAAAAATGGCCGTTTCTATCTCCGATTTCTTTAAACACAGGCAACCAGTGAGAGAGAGCAGATGCCCATTAATCACTGATATCTTTTTACTGATCTTAATAAATATACATTCGGAGCTCCCCTGATAGTTTGTTGATTAAAGCAGCAAGCAACTGCATCCTACAGAACAGAAAGGCCACAGATTTGTTCACTGTTTTGTGCTCAAGTCAGCTAATCTCAGCCACAGTGAACATGAGGATGTTGGCTAAGGGAATGGAACACAGGTGCTAGATGTCAGTTGAGGAAAGGGTCAAGTCCAGCTATGACAGCATTGAAACTATTAATGAACATTTGGGTCATGTATCACAGGTGGCCGGCACCAATGGAGTATTGAGAAGAAGGTGGCATCTTCACAAGAGCAGGAAGGCACAGGCAGGAAGTAATAGGGAACATGTGCGATATTAGAAAATGAGGTTGGAACCCAGATAATGAAAAGGTTTGCAACTCTGACATGGACCAAGATTTTGCTTCAGCTATTCTCCTGCATAGTTTATAAGCATAAAATAGACACGAGCAAAGGTGAAAACAGGAAGTTACATTTTAGTAAGATTACCTTATTTGATGTTTTGAGAATTGGCACTTCATTTTCAGAATTTATTTTGGCCTCAATTTCGTCCCAATTTCTCTCCTTGTTTTGGAACAGAATTCTAAAAGCAAACAACAGAAGTACCTTTTACACAAGACAATAATAATACCAATATTTACAAATCTTTACAAATCAACATTAAGTTACTGCACCCCAGTACTAAAAAGTGTCCCATCGTAAAATGTCATTCAGGTGAACGTGCAAAGAAATTTAACAAATTGGTCCAGCAGTGGATCAAAAAAATTTGGAGTTTTAGACTGGGCTGGCATTCATTAACCACAATGGAAAAGAAAATTGTACAGGGCTGCAATTGAAGTCAAATTGCACCTTTCTAATCTTAACCTTATTGGAACCAACCACTCAAGCGGGGAAGGAGAAAATTTGCCCACTTCAGTCTGGTCTGCAGAGAGGCAAGAACTGATAGAGAGAAAAACCATATTCTGCTTCACTCACTGACAGAACACGGAAATGATTGAGGTTTGGAAAACAGGAAAAGATGCAAAACATGTAAAATAAGTATCTAAAGAGATTGTAATAACTCTACTTGAAAAAGTGACATTTAAATGTGGGCCAGGGAGGGAACATAGTACAGTTTCTTTTATTAAGCATGTGAATTACTGAACTACCAGACACAGTATCATATGGATTCTTCTTACAATACATAAGCTTCAGGAACTCACAATGTAACTTTATAAGGGAATAACAATCACAACAATTGAAGAACAGCCTATTGTTAATGGCTTGTAGAACAACTTTCCATCTTCTCAATTTTCTATCATAAGTTAGAAGTACATTAAAAAAGAACTACACTCATGAGCCATGCGCACAGGGTAATGACTGCTTCATCCAGTATAAACTCAATACTATCTACAAGATTATGCTTTGTCATCAAGTTATGGAGAACTTGAGTATTGTTATCAACAACTATATGAAACAACTTAAAAAATCTTAATATTCCTGATCATAAATGATAAAATCGCCAAACATGGCAGTAATTTACTCACTTTATCTTTGCTGCAGTTTGCTCCATATTTTCTCGTATGAACTGTGACAGCTGGGATACTGAATTCCACATCAAGTTATCTAGCATGACCTAAAATGTGACACATGCTCAGTATGTCTTAAACTAAAACATTCAATATTAGTTAAATAATTGAGAGAAAAAAATATTTCAGTTACCAAGAACTATAAGTTTGTTAGGGGTTTTATGTATTCAGACTAGCTTCTTAAAACAGTGTAGCTTTCATGATATTTAACAAGGATATTACAGGGACAGATTCAACCATAAATGTACAGTTAACACCGACAACTGTATGTATGAGGGCTAGCTCAAGATAAAACACATAGCATACTGCACCCTATGGATGTTTTACAGGTTCCATGGGAAGCATTTTCCTGATGGCGAGCAGGGGTGTGGCCCGCTCACCGACACGTAAAATGGCACGCAGTGACATCGGGTGGGTGTCCCAACGTCACCAAGCATCATTTAGATTGTAAGTTCGGCGGGCGTGCAGCCAACTTGGCTGTGCGCCCGCTGAACTGCCAAAGGCCTATTAAAAACTAATTAACTCAATTTAATGAGCTGCCCATCCAACCTTAAGGTTGGTGGACAGGCGAAGAGCCCAGGCAGCCTTTGCATTTTTCATGAAACCTCATCCATGGGCAGGATGAGGTTTCATGAACTGTTTTAAAACCTAATAAAAATGTATACATTTATTCTTTGACATGTCCCAGCTCATGTGATAGTGTCACATGAGAGGACATGTTTTAAAAGTTTAAAAATCCTTTATTTAAGTTTAAGACCGATACAAACGCATGATTCACGCGCATGCACAAAAGAGTGCAGGGAACCACTCAGGGAATCCTCCCCTCCCTCCCCACAGGAAGTGCACAGCGCTTCCAGGCGCATGTCACAATGGGCAGGCCTTAATTGGCCTGCCCATGTAAAATGATGGCATGGCCCTGATTGGCAGCACCAATTGGGTTCACGCCCGCCCCTGCACAACCCGCCGGACTGGGGGAAATTTCCAGCCCATATCTTCTCTAAGAGAAATGGGCTGGAGCGACTGTGGCCTGTCGTACAAACGATTGCCTACATTTTGGTCTCGCTTCCGCATTCTAAAAAGCAGTTCACAAAGTTACAATCAGCATGGCACACCTCACAATCTCTGTAGAACCCAGGCCTGTGCCAGCAGGGCCTGATTACTGAAGTACATGCCCTTTCTGCAATGCACATGCTAGCACAACCACTAGCTGTAATATGCATTTTTACTCACAACAGATAGTGAAACATATGACTTTTGGCGGTAGGTCAAGAACGGACTCCACCTTGAACTCAAAAGATACCAGAAAGTGTGCAACCGTTTCCTGACAGCCTATGCAACTAGAGCAGAATGGAATGACGAATTATTGACTCCTCAACAACCCTCAATGAGCAGCAACACTGCCTCGCAGGTAGGCAGAATCCTTGATATCCCCCTGACTCAGCCAAACCTCTGGGATTCTTCAAGTTATAGACACCCTATAAAATATTCGGTTCCCAGTAAATGTGCAACCAAAAGCAATAATCTTAAATGTGTTCACCTGAATGTAGTGCGTCAAAATATAATTAAGTAACCCCCACAATCTCTCTCTCAGAAGGTTGAGGAACTAATTCAAAATCTGTAAAAATGTCATTTGAAAATAGTTAACTTCTAATGTTCTTTTTAAATCTAGTAGTACAGATGTGCTTTAGAGTCTGGGTTCTGTTTGTAAGCCCTTTTTATGCTTTGCACTAGCACTAAATGCTTGAACATTTCCAAGAACAGAGGATTAATTCTTACCAATTTATTTGTTCTTAATACTTCTCAACCAAAGAGACGGGAACTTAACTGTAGTCTGATGATATATAGGTGGTGTTAAACTCTATCTTCAAAATGCCTCAGAAGGTGGTGGAGGCGAGGCAGGGTCATTGAATATTTTTAAGGCAGAGGTAGATTGATTCTCTTGCCTAACAAGAACCTAAGGTCATCAGGGTTAGATGGGAATGTGGAAATCAAAACAAGGTCAGCCATGATCTTACTGAATGGCAGAGCAGGCTCAAGGGGCTGAATGGTCTACTCCTGTTCCTATTTCTTATGTTCTTATATCTTAGTCCCTCAAGGAGTTTGCAACTACAAAAAGTCTAAAGACTAATAGTTTTAGTCATGAAGGATATTTTAAAATTGGGAATACTACCATGTAGTTGAACATAATTAACATTTAGTCAATCAAATTTGAAGAACTGAAAGGCATGTCATTCATGTGGAAGTTCCATAATATACTCTCTTGCTTCAGTGACATATGGGAATTGAAATAAGTGTGTAAATTTGTAATATTGAACAGAAATCTAGAATTAGACATTGACAATCCACATAACATTTCTTAAATAAATTAATCATTAATATTTTCCATTCTGGCATAGAAATCCTGAAACATTAACTAATGATTAGAAACACCATTAATATTTGATGAAAACAAAAAACTGCAGATGCTGGAAATCCAAAACAAAAACAGAATTACCTGGAAAAACTCAGCAGGTCTGGCAGCATCGGCGGAGAAGAAAAGAGTTGACGTTTCGAGTGTTCTGTGGAAGGGTCATGAGGACTCAAAACATCAACTCTTTTCTTCTCCGCCGATGCTGCCAGACCTGCTGAGTTTTTCCAGGTTTTTGCTTAACATTTGATGCACTTTCTTATTGGAATGTAATCAATGTAGATTACCCAACTCTCTACTATGCAGACAATCACATTCAGGAATGACCTCATCATTACCATAATCATGTTATGATTCAAATTTTAGAATGCTAAGCCCTAATTTGTTGGGATAAAACAGCCATTGAAGTCAGTTTGCAACCAAAGGTCATCTTGTTGCACTTGGATCCAATTTCCAAAATGGATGATGGGACCCCAGATGACTTGAAACAAAAAATTATGGGCCAGATTTTCCTGAAATTAATGATGGTATCTGAACAACATATACCATTATTAATGCTCAAATTGGCAAATAATTTGTGGCGAGGAAGAGCAACCCCATGAATTGCGAATCGCAACAGGTTGCTGGCCGATTTGTGCCGCGCCACCACTAACTTCGTGAAAACTCCCCCTCACGCTTAAATCCCCATGACTTATGAAATTGTTGAATTTTCACATTACGCATTAAGTTTGCCACAGAAAGTTAAGTCTAGTAATTAAGTCAAGTAATTAACAGATTTTTAATGATATAATACATGTTAATAAGCACCATCAACCTCTTTTGCCCAGAAAGTAAGCAATAAATGTGGAATCTGATTCCTTCAGGTTGAATTTTTTTCAAAGGAGCTTTATTTTAAAATGAAAAAATTAACTTCTAACCTTTTTTCCCTTGCTCCATCCCTTTTTTCTCATTTGTAATCTTGGTTTCCCACTTTTCATTTCTCATTTTAAACCAAACCTGACATTGAATTGTCCCACTCTAATTTATCCTTCTTCATAACCCTTCCTCTGCTTATTTCTCAGTCTTTTAATTTTATTGATTAAAGAGAGATACTATTGGTCACATTGTCACCAAGATCCCAGATACCCACTGCCCTCAATGCACTGTTGTCAGCTCACAACTCCAGAGACTTTATGTGCATAAGATATTTTTTAAACAACCTAAACACCCAATTTAAGTCCAACTAATGGGGCGCACTGAGATACCCTGCAAAATCTTGTGAAGGTTTAGAATAGATAGTAAAGGGATATCAGATAGAAATAAAGTTGTTAAAGTAAATAGGAGAATGGAGATAGAAAAGCAAGCAGATGTATAAAAAACATAAATTCAAAATGGTACACTTGGTGTGTATTTTGTATTATTACAATAATAGTTATTTCTAACATCAAGCAGTTTTCATTTCTATGACCTAGGTTAAAATCCAGTCCAGATTTCTGGAACTGAAATATACCCTGCCTATTGCCTATACAGGTCTCTAGTGACTGGAGGCTAGATAGCCTCAATCCAGTTCATTATGACCATAGGCCCATAACAGCAAACTGTCCCTAATTTGGCATTATTTGGTTCTTGGTGACTGCCTGATGGTTAGTGCTACAGTTGGAAAACTACGCAGTTGCAGGTGCTGTTCTGAGATTGGGGCTGAGTCAATCTTGTTTTGAATTTGTTCTTGGGGTGTGGGTGTCACTGGCAAAGCCAGCATTAATTTCCCATCCCTAATGTGGTGGTGAGCTACCTTCTTGAACTGCTGCAATCCATGTGGTGTAGGTACACCCACATTGCTGTTAGGGAGGGAGTTCCAGGATTTTGTCCCAGTGACAGTGATTGCCAGTGCAAATTAAACATTCAGCCTGCATCTAAGAACACTATACACGGATTAGTGCAGGGTGTTTCATTCCTCTTTAACAACATCCCTCACCTGCTGAGGGCTGAACTTTTCACAAAAAAAAACATGCAATTTAAATCAAAAACATCTAAGTGATCACCTTTTTGGTATGGGGTCAGCATTGCATTAATAAAGCTCATTCAGACGCGCAAGTAGCTTTATTATTGCAAGATGTGTTTGTTTTAGAATCAGTGTTAAAAATTAATTTTATATACAGCTCAAGGATCTTTCAATATGTCCTGCATACCATAACTTCATGACGTTAACAGAAAGGGTGAAGGAGGGCAATGCAATTGATGTTGTGTATATGGACTTTCAAAGACATTTCATAGGTACCACATTATAGACTTGTTAACAAGATTGAAGCCCATGGAGCAAAAGTGGTAGTAGCAGCATGGATACGATACTGGTCAAGGGATTTAAATAGAATGTCACAGTGAATGGCATTTTTCCGGACTGGATGGAGGTATACTGTAGTATTCCCCAGGGTTCAGTACTCAGATCACTGCAGTTCTTGATGTACATTAGATTCTTGGATTTGGTGGTAGAAGGCACTATTTGAAATGTGCAGATAACACGAAATTTGCAAGTATAGTAAACAGAAAGGAAGATAGCAATAGATTTCAAGAGGACACAAGCAGGTTGATGAAATGGGATGACATATGACAGACGAAAAACAATTCAGAGAAGTGTGAAGTGATACATTTTGGTAGTAAGAATGAGGATATTCACTACAAGTTAAACAGTATAATTTGAAAGGGGGTATAACAAGAGAGAAACCTGCACAAATTGTTTTTGTACATAGGTCTTTGAAGTTGGCAGGATGGATTAACAAAGTGGTTAATAAAGCATATGGAATTCTGGGTTTTATAAATAAAGGTAATAAGTATTAAGGCTAGGTTATGTCAAACCTATATAAAATACTAGTTCAGCCCCAGCTGGAGTGGGGTGTCCAATTTTAAGCACCAAACTTTAGAGGGCATGAGGCTTTGGAGAGGATACAGAAGAGATCAATTACAACCATAATGCTGGGTTGAGAGGTTACAGTTACATAAGCAAACTGTAGAAACAGTAAATGCTGGAATACTTAGCCAGTTCAGGCAGCATCGGCAGAGAGAGAAATAGACCCAAGTTCACTGACCTGAAACATTAACACTGTTTCTCCTTCCACTGATGTTGCCTGACCTGCTGAGTATTTCCAGCATTTTCTGTTTTTATTTCAGAATTCCAGCTTCTAAGGTAATTTGCTTCAGGAGAGGTAGCCTTTTTTTCCTTAGAGCAGAGAACGCCAAGAGAAGATTTGATAGAGGTGTTTAAAATCATTAAGGGTTTATGTTCAGTAAATAAAAGGAAACTATTTCTAATGGCTGAAGAGTCAACAAACAGAGGGAACAGATTTGAATTGACTAGCAAAAAAAAAAAAATCCCAAGAGAAAAAAACCCTTATGCAATGAATGGTTAGGACGTTGGAAAGAGATTCAATTGTAGCTTTCAAAAGGGAATACTTGAGAAAGAGAAAAAAAATGGAGAAAAAGCCAATGAGCGGAACTAACTAGATTGTTCTTTGAAAGTACCAGCACAGACTTGATGAGTGAATGGCCTCCTCTGTGCCATACTATTTTTTGATTTGATGATATTGATTTACCTTGTGGAAAATTGTATCATCTGTGTACTTGAATCAGATCTATACACACTAGCATGTACAACTACACTTCATTCTACACTTCTAATGTATTTCATGATTAATTGCATTTGTTTCAATAAAATAGATTGCTGATACGGGTTGTACACATATACCATTTACAAAACATTCAAGGCTTCATGTAATGTACAATTTATTATGACACATTCTCTTGTAATAAACATTATAGTTAGCTTTACAGTGCCGTACAAATTTAGCCCATGGCTATAATAATTAATATAAATGATGCACCCACACTTCTGAGAAACAAAGGCAACTCATGGCATTTCTCAAATATAAAGAAAACATAGATAACCTCTTCTCTGTTCCAGCTTCTTCTTTTTGAATCTGGATCTTTGCTATCATTCATATTTTGATCCAAATCTTTCTTAATTCCTGAAGATTCTGGGGGAACCTTCTGGAAGTTCAGACTTGCTTCAGGAATGTGCTGCACCAACTAAAAAAATGTTTAAACTACATTTAAAATCTTAGTTTAACGATGTGTGTTCTAAATGTGTAAACATACATAAAATCACACATTCTATAATGAAAGATGAAATCTAAATGATGCACCTGTGATTTATGGGATGTCCGTGATGATGATTTTGGAATCTGAGTTTAAGAAAAATTAAGTAAGAGATAACAACATGTTATTTGGTGAGAACTTCTATTAAAGTTTAACAATAAAAAGACTCAAAAGGAACCAAAATGTCTCAAAATTTGAAACATACACACAAAACACAGAGACAAACTATAAAGAAGCTTTAACTCTTCAAATAGGAAGAAGTTCACCAGTAAAGCAAACAAGACAAACGTCTAGTAAATAAAAGTCACCCATGTGGTTTTTCACATTCAGGAATTATATAAAAGCAGCCCACACTAAAAATTATTTAATGTTGGCAAAACACTGGCAAATGTTTCGCTATAAATGAGCAGATTAAAATGCTTCTGTTTCAGATTTGTTTTGTGGTATGCAGATTCAACTCAATTTCAGTATCAATTTGTTTTTAATGCAAAAAAAAATCCATAGCTTCTATTTGCAACATATGTACTTGTTTATTTTCCAATGAATAAATGTAAACAGTCTATATTGAGTATTACAAAAAGATAGTGCCACAATGTATTTCAGTGTGAAGTATAACTGATACGCTAGTAGGGTGAAAATTAGTAAACAAGGCTTTGCATAATGTGGGTTTCACTTAATTCTTGATAAAGTTTTGAGAATTTGGGCCTGATTTTTGTGGAGTCGGGACGACTCCGGAGCCATTTAAAAATGACGGGCAGGACCCAATTACAAGATTCCTGGCGCCAGCAATTTTCACCGGTGCAGAATAAGAATGCAAGTAACAAACCCATACCCTGCACTCCCAACCTGGCCGGCTCCATTACAGGGTAGGCATCTCCTAGCCCCCTGCAATTTTCATGTAGTCAGGCCAGCTTCTCCATAGTCTAGATTCAGGGACCTTTTGAAAGGTAAGTTCAAAAAGTCTTACCCATGCTCCCCAGCCACTCCCCATGGCTCCTCATACTCTCCAAGCTAATTTAATGGCAATTCATGTCTCTTCCGTGCCCATTCACCTAGTATACACCATGTACATAACTAATCAGCCAGAATGCTTGGCTGAGAACTGAGACCAATTAAAGCTTGAACTCAGCTTGGATTCTGTTTTGACAAATGAAGCAAACTGTTGACTTTGGTTGACTGACATCTTTACATGGTCATAATAGGTTGTTCTTTCGGTCATCTCATTTCTCAATGTCTCAATAGTAGTTGGGCCAGGTTAAGAGGTGTGAAGTGTTTGAAGCCTCTGTTATTGATACTTTAATCAGACACTTTAAGTGTCTGATTGACACTTTTATAGGGTCGTGGGAACAAACTATTCTTTTCCAAACAACATTTAAGAATGGGCGTTTTTTTTTCCCTCAGCAATTCCCTCCTTACCATTGTTATTTTATGGCTCCTTGATTATGTATATAGTTCATGCTAGGTGAATGGGCATGAGTTGGCATGGAGTAATGGAGCCATGGGGAGTGGCTGGGGGGCATGAATTGGTTATGACTTGAAATGCACAGTATGCAGGACCATGGGGAGCAGGTAGTGGTGGGGAGAGCAGGGGAAGCACTAGAGAACCAAAAAGCTTTTATTACAACTAGTAAGAAGTCCCAGAGAACCAAGGCCTCCTGACCAGCCCACCTCAGTACACGCCCAGCCCTATGGCCATCTAGGATCTGCTTCCAGGATTAGCAGGCCTGACTCTATTCTACCTCCACCTCCCTGCATCAAAAGTGTCATGATTCAGGGCCTTTTAATCCAAGGCAGTTCTGCCAATCTGGGAAATTTCCTGACTAAAACTAACTTCCTTAGTAGTGAAAACCCAGCCCTTTGTATCATGTTTCTGGAACCTTGTGCAAATACTTCTGCATTTGTGTTTTCCAAATCATTTATCTTCTCCTAGTTACAAATCTAGCCACTCTCCAATATTGACTATCCTTTAATCATAAAATACAGGTATCTTAATTATTGAAATGGTTTTCATTATGGTTTATATTTTTTAATTTAATTATCTGGATCTCTGCTACAGCAAATTGAAAGTCGTTTAAAACTGATCTTACCTCTTCCCTGGCCGAAATTGTGGAGCCAAGGGTTGACGACGATGGTAATGAACTAAAAGAATCTCCATCTCCCGCCACATCATGAATCTCCCTCGCTAGGATTGCCAAATCTTTGGCTAAATCTTGGCTGAGTCTAAAATGCATAATAATGATACTTTATGCTTAACAAAAATTTTTAAGTTGACAGTATCTGATTATGAGTCTGTTAAGGACAAACAAGAACTTGTATTTGTATTGCACCTTTAACATAATAAAATGTTCCAAGGTGCTTTAATTCACAGAAGCATTATAATATAAAATTTGACACTGAACCACATAAGGAGATGTTAAGTCAGAGGCCAAAAGCTTGATTGAAAAGGCAGGTTTTAAGGAGTATCTTAAAGGAGAAAAGTGAAGTTCGGAGAGGCAAATCTAGAGCTTAGGGCCTAGCATCTGAAGACACGGCCACCAATGGTGGAGTAATAAAATAAGGGATGTTCAAGAGTCCAGAATATATGAGCTCAGATACCTCAGAGGGTTCTGGGGCTAGAGGAGATTACAGAGATGGGGAGGGGCAAGGCTAAGGAGGGATTTGGAAACAAGGATGAGAATTTTAAAATCATGACATTGCTTTACTAGGAGCCAACATAGGTCAGCAAGCACAGGGGTGATAAGAGAACCAAATTAGTACAGGTCAAGACATGGGCAGCAGAGTTTTGGATGACCTCAAGTTTATGGAAGGTAGGAGGTGAGAGACCAGCCAGGAGTGCATTTGAGTCATCAAAGCTAGAGGTAAAAAAAGGCATAAATGAGGGTTTCAGAAACATATGAGCTGTAAACTCAGGCAATGTTACAGAGATGGAAATATGCGGTCTTGCTAATGGCATGAATGCATGATTGGAATCTCATCTCAGGGTCAAATATGATATAAAGATTGTGAACAAACTGTTGTCAGGAAAAGGATGGAGTTGGTAGCTAGGAAATGGAGTTCAGAGCATGGGCTGGGAACAATAAAAGAAGCAAAAGACTTGCATTTTTACAGCATTTCTAATACCACTGGATGTCTCAAAGCACTTTGCAGCCAATAAAGTACTCTTGAAGTGTAGTCACTTTTGTAATGTAGGAAATGCAGCAGCCAATATGCTCACACCATCACACTTTGCAATATTTAATTCAGGAAATTTCTGCTCATTCAGTACTGGATGTTGAATAAGTTGGCTAGTAATTTAGCAAAGTGCAGGAGTTGAGAGAGATGATGGTGAGGTAGAGCTTGGTGTCATCAGCATACGTGGAGTCCTAGGAAAGATGGGAATGGATTTGGGAGGTAACAATGCAGCTAAGGATTTAGGAGAGGAAAGAGAGGTTGGACTTAGGTAGTTGGCAAAGATGCTGGGCCAAGAGTTGGTTTTTGGATGAGGGAGGTGATTACAGCAGATCTGAGAGGGAGACAATACAGTACTTAAGGAAAAAGCATACAATTACGCAAAGGCAGGTGACAGGTCAGAAGATTGGAAAGAATATAAAGAACAGCAAAGAATGACAAAAAGATTAATAAGGAGGGAAAAATTAAGAGTACGAGAGAAAGCTAGCTAGTAATATAAAAATGGATAGTAAGTTTCTATAGATGTTTAAATAAGAAAAGAGTTAAAGTGAGCATTGGTCCTATAGCGAATGCGTCTGGGGAACTGATAATGGAAAGTAAGGAGATGGTGGATGAATTAATCAGGTATTTTGCTTCGGTTTTCATTATAGAGGACACAAGCAACATCCCAGAAATAGCTGTAAACCAGGAATGGGAGGGAGAACTTATTACAATCACCAGGGAAGTGGTGAGCAAATTGTTGAGGCTGTGGGCTGACAAATCTCCAGGTACAGTTGGACTTCACCCTAAGGTCTTGAAAGATGTGGCCAGTGAGATAGCTGATGCACTGGTTTTAAATTTTCCAAAGTTCCCTCGATTCAGGGAAGGTTCCATTAGATTGGAAAACAGGAAATATAACTCCTTTATTAAAAAGGGAGACAGAAAGCAAGAAACTATACGCCAGTTAGCGTAACATCTGTCATAGGGAAAATGTTAGTGAAACTATTATTAAAGCTGTTATAGCAGGTAATCATGCAGAATCAACAAGGTTTTGTAAAAGGGACATCATGTTTAACCAGTTTATTGGAGTTCTTTGAAGGAGTCACGTGTTGTGGATAAAGGTTGGATGTACTGTACTTAGATTTCCAGAAGGCATTTGATAAATTGCCACATCAAAGGTTATTGCAGAAAACAAAAGGTCATGGTGTAGGGGGTAACATATTGGCATGGTTAGAAGATTGGCTAGCTAACAGGAAACAGGAAGTTGCTAAATGGGTCTTTTTCTGGTTGGCAGGTGTGCCACAGGATTCAGTGCTGGGCACCAACTTTTTACAATTTATATAAATGACTTGGATGAAGGGACCCAAGGAATGGCTGCCAAATTTTCTGATGACACAAAGACAGGTAGGAAAGTAAATTGTGAAGAGGATGTGATAAGGCTACAAAGTGACATAGATAGGTTAAGTGAGTGGGCAAAGATCTGGCAAAGGGAGTATAATGTGGGAAAATATGAAATTATTCAATTTGGCAGGAAGAATAAAAAAGCTTATTATCTAAATGGTGAGAGATTGAGGAGCTCTGAGACTCAGAGGGATCTGGGTGTCCTAGTGCATGAATCACAAAAGGTTAGTATGCAGGTACAGCAAGTAATTAGGAAAGCTAATAGAATGTTATCGTTTATTGTGAGGGGAATTGATTACAAAAGTAGGGAGGTTATGCTTCAGATGTACAGGACATTGGTGAGACCACATCTGGAGTATTGTGTACAGTACTGGTCTCCTTATATAAGGAAAGATGTAAATGCATTAGAAGCAGTTCAGAGAAGGTTTACTGGACCCAATCCCAGGAATGGGCTGGTTGTCTTATGAGGAAAGGCAGGACAGGTTAGACTTGTATCCACTGGAATTTAGAAGAGTAAGAGGTGACTTAATTGAAATCTTTAAGATCCTGAGGGGTCTTGACAGGGTGGATATGAAGAGGATGTTTCTTCTTGTGGGAGAATCTAGAGCTAGGAGTCACTGTTTAAAAATAAGGGATCGCTCATTTAAAACAGAGATGAGGAGAATTTTTTTCTCTGAGGGTTGGGAGTCTTTGGAACTCTCTTCCTCAGAAGGCGGTGGAAACAGGGTCTTTGGATAGTTTTAAGGCAGAGCTAGATAAGATTCTTGATTAACAATGGGGTGAAAGGTTATCGGGGCTAGGCAGGAACGTGGGGTTGAGGTTACATTCAGATCAGCCATGATCTTATTGAAAGGCAGAGCAGGCGCAGGGAGCCGAGTGGCCTACTCCTTCTCCTAATTCATATGTATGTATGTTCGGACCTGAAGAGAGAGGACTGTTAACAATATTAGCTAATAAGGGGACCAGAAGAGGAAGTTGGGTGGTCAGCTCAGTTTCGTGGGAATGGGGCTGAGGGAGCAGGAGGTGGGTCTCATGGACAAGATGAGCTCAGAGAGTGCATGAGAGTTGACAAGAAAGAAACTTGAGAAAGTGCAGGGCTATTGTAGCGGGGCTACTTTAGAGGGAGTTTGGCCCAGTGGGTTCGCAGAAGGGAGGGATGCGGCAGAAACAGCTGTTCAGATAGGGTCTCAATTTTAGTGACAAAGAAGTCCATGAGCTACTCTCACTTATTGTTGGAGATAAGGGTGGAGGAGACAGGGGAGAAGGATTTAAGACGACAGTTTGCAGTAGAGAAAATAAGCCAGGGATCATCTTTGTGTTCCAGGTGATCTTGGAATGTTGAACAGTTTTAGCAGATGAGAATAGGATCTAACAGTGCTTTATGTGATCCAGCTACATCTGACAATGTATAGCTAAACCAGTTGTCTGCCATATCCTTTCAAGTCCTCATTCATTGTAATTAAAGGAACTGGGATAAGGTCTATAGAAAAAGGAAAATGTCCAGGCTGGAAGAGGGAAAATGTCCAGGCTGAAAGAGAGCAATAGTTTTATTCGGGACTAGGGCATTAAAGGTTGAGATAAAAGTACAGTTGAACAAGTCAGTAGCTGCAGAAATGTTGTGGGAACAGAGGACCAAAGGTTAGACATTTGGGGTTTTGGAAGTGCTGCTGTAAGTGAACTGGGGATAACTTTTTCCGGGGTGGATACTGAAGGAAATAGGGTTGAGACATGGAAGGGGGGGTGTGGGGGTGGCGGGGAGGGGGTGGTTGGTGAGTGATTCATGGAAGAGATCAGAGAGGACCGTATCTGTGATTGGTATGTTGGGACTAGCAAGACCACTTGAGATTGCAAGGCCAAGGGAGTGACCTTGAATATGAGTTGGGGAGTTTACATGGAGGGAGAGATTTAGGGCAGATAAGAGGGCAGTGAGATCAGAGAAGAGAGATTGAGGTTGCAATCACCAAGGGTAAAAAGCCATTTGGTGTGGAGGCTGAAGGAGGAAAGCAGTGAAAATACCCTGGTGAGATATCGTACTTGAGAGAACAAGATGGGATGCTCAAAGGAGGAAGAGGAGGAGGAAGTGCCAGAGGAGTAACGACTCAGGTCAACATGACATTTAGTGATAAGAGCTACGTAATCACCCTGACAGACTTCATGGGGAAAGTGGAGGAATATATAGCCAGGTGGGGAGGTTTCATTAAGGGGAAAGGTGTCATCAACCTTCAGCCAGGTTTCCATTAAGGCCATGATGTTGATGCAATCATCACAATAAGTTCATGGATGGTAAGGGCCTTGTTCATGAGTGAATACATATTCTGAAGGGAGATATGGAGTGGGGCAGTGTGACTGATCCACTAGCAAAGTCCACAGGATCAGCAGAGGGTTGAGTTGGACAGAAAGGAGATTGGTACTGTGTGGGAAGGTTGACAAGAGAGTGGGATGGGAAAATTGGGGTTGTGAATCATAATGAGACAGTGCCGAGTGCCCCGATGAACCCTTCAGAGGATGCTGGGAGGGGCACAGGGGGAAGCTGGAGGCTTATTTGAGGGAGTTAAGCCTGGGACTGCAGCATGAGAGCAGGAAGATAAAGAAGTACTAAAGGGTTGGGGTAGGGAAATGGAGGGCAGAGCACCAGAGATTGAAGTTGTAAAAGGAGGCATGACGATAGAAGAGAGAGGTCTCGGTGGGGTAAAGAATAAGAGAGAGGAAAAATGGAAAGAGAGTGATGGGCTCAGGTCCTGAGCAGTCACCAAAACTTGTCAAAATATTACTCTAAATTGTTAACTCCCAAGGTAAATTACCATAACCAGATTGCGACTGGCACTTGTTTAAATCAGATTCCGGGGGTTCAGTTTTCATGAGCTGGCTCCCAGCATTTACATTATTAAATCCAGATTAATTCTTCCAGCAGCAAAATCAGTTTTGTGTTGTCTTACAACTCTGATGCTGGTATAAGGTATTTAGATTTAGTGATGTAAACAGTGGGAACTGTTCACAATTTTGGTTCCCTAGAATCCAAACAAAGAAAGCTCCAGTATGAAAGCAACAACAAGCTTATAGCCAGGATGTCTTCTAAATATTTCAAAACTCAAAATGCTCTCTCTAGATGTAGCCCAAGCTTGGAAGTCTAAAATCAGATTTAGTATTGTCCCATTATTTTTTAAAGTGGACATAAGCAGATAACAATGCTTGCATTTCTATTGTGGCTTTAAGTTAGAAGGTACTTCAGTGCAAGGAAAAATGGATACTAAGTCAAGTATGAGAAACCTTGACTAAAGAGATTGGTTTTCACTAGGTGTAGAGGGAGAGAGATTTAAGCGGGGGGGGTGGGGTTTGGAATTTCAGAGCACAGAGCCCAAGGATATTGAAGGCATGCATGCCAATGGTGGGGTGAAAAGAAGCAGTGATGCATAAGAAGCCAGATTGGCAGGAACAGAGAGTTCTAGGAGTGTTATAGAGCAAGAGGAGGCTACAGTAATAGGGAGGCTTTTCTGTTTTGTCACCATGTTACAAAGCATGCAGCCAGGCTTAAGCCTGATGCAGCACAAAATGGTTTAGATTTTTGAAACAATGCCAAGACTATAGTAATTTGAAATTCAGCTGTTCCTCTACTAGAACTTCTTGTTTCCCCTATTTCATAAAATGGTCAGCAATATGGATTGAGTGACATCACATTGTGGCAGGTTAAATTTTCCTGTGGTTAACTATAATATCGATAAACATGTAGTCATTTATTAAACTGTATTGTCAGTCATGTACTATATTAGTTTCAGAAATCAAGTTATAATTGACATCTGAGCCCAGAAATTAGATTACAAGATCACAATAAGAAAGAGAAAATCACTATATACATATTTTTCAAGTATAGAACTTAGACCAACATGACTGATTGTAAAGGCCATCTTATTAATGGAACAATTTTTCTTATGTTTAATTTTAAGAACATATATAGCATCTTCAAAATGCATCCGAAAATGGATTAACTGATACTAATTATACTTCAGTGGATATCTCTCATCAGAAGATCCTTGAAAAGGGATTTATATTCCATTAACTTGCAAAATTGCTGCTTGCATGTTACCTGGAAAACCCACTTATGAGATATTAGGGGTCGTCTTAATGCAACCGCTACATACAAGCATAATGCTAATAAATTTATCCCATTTGAATATATTGCGTCTCTCTTTGGCTGTCACAGGAGATCCCTAAAGAACAGAAAATCCAATGGGCAGGGGTGAAAACTTGTGACAATTGGCTGTGAAACAGATTTCATCATCTGTTATGCTTGAATATCTGGTGGCTTTTAGTTATCAAAACTATAGGTGAATACACTGAATTCTTACTGAAAGTATGAATAATGTCAAATAAATATTTAAGATCACAAGATACATATCACTTATGATCTGCAATACTTATTGAAATCATTTGAAAAGCAGGCACATAAAGTGTGTTTATTTCTACTCACTAACTGATGTCAGTAGGCAAGTCTAAAGTGGCTAAAACCAGGAGACATTAGAACAAAGCTTATTCTCCACTGATGTCACAAACGAGAGGGCTATATGATAAAGATGATTTTTTTCTCCCTTTTACAAACATATTTTAAACTACATTGATTACTAGTGTTCTTCACCCTCTACAGAGAAAGCCTGCATCAGTTTCAAAGCGAGCTTAATCAGGGAAAAGAATCTGAGCCACCATTGTGGTTGAATTTCATTCAAGAGCTCTGTAACTCTTTATATGGTAAGTTTCATCCGGGCTCAACTGACCTACAAAAGTGAGAATACGCCACGAGAGAGAGAGAGAGACAGACGGTGCTCCATTCCAAAATTAAAGTATTAGTGACAAAACTAGAAAAGGTATGTATGGTCTGCTTTCCTAATGAGACTCTCAATGGGAGACACACTTTAAGGGTAGGAATACTTTTTGTTCATGTCTGAATGGTACCAATGAAATAGCAATGGTCATAACTTCAAATAGGCATGAGAATCAAGAACCATGAGACCCCTAAGAAACCACTCTATTGACCAGTACAGGCAAAGTAACTATCAAGCATATTCAAAATTACAGCCTTTGGTATTTATAACAGAGTTGTTCCAGGATATATCTTTTGTAACTGACACTGCCACAAAGGCCTTGCATTTAAGGGAGAGCAATCAAATTGTTCAAAAAATTATTTATTATTTTCTTCTATAAAAGGAACATTTTAAACAATGAGTACCCAACTTAGCCTTTCCTTGCCCTTGAAGTAGTTATGGACTCTTAAGTACGTATGGCTATATTGGTACTGTGTGTGTTCCTACTATTATTTACAATTCCTGAGGTTGAGCTCCTGATATCAGCCTTGTTACTGGGGGATAGGTCAAGGAGCTCAACATTTTCTCAAAGAGGGCGATATCAAGGAGCAAGGCACTCTGTTGTTGATTCAGCTGCTAAAAGATGCACAATGTTAGCAGCAAGATGAGAACAGGTCGTTAGCCAGTGGTCTTGACTTCAGTATGTCGCGTGATAATGACCAAGACGAAAAAGAGCAGGAAAAGCACATCTAGTATGAAATCAAAATGATCTGCTTTACTGCTTGCTTTTCAGTTTTACTATCAATGGTACAAAGTACAATTCTACAATACCTTGCAATTTCTGCGCTGTGTGTAGTCCAGTTTTCATACGGATCTTCATCATCATCCACATTTTGTCTTGTTCTTCCTGAACTGGAAGACTGGGCTCTACTGCTGTGTGTGGCTGTTGAAGCATGTAAGCGGTTGTGTTTAGGAGAGGTGTGATTTGAATTATACTCCTCCTCTGAAGTAGAAGTGTAATCTGAAGTTTGTTGTCTCCATCTTGAGTCTTGTAAAAGAATTAGTTTCAAACAAAGAGAAAGGTAATAAAGGAATAACAGCAAAAGATAGAACAACCCAAGGTTTAAGACAAAGTAAGTGATTCCTACAAAGGGAGATTGCTCAGAACCTTGGAGCAAAGGTCACTGCACATGTCAGGAGTTGAGTTCTGACCTATTAAAGATGAAGTAATTATGCTTCTTTCTGAATGTTCTGTAAAATGAATTTTCCCTTTCAGAAACATGAGGTATGCCTCAACTTGTGAAAGAAGCCTGAACCCCTGGCCTTAGAAACAGATGTCTGCTGCATCTGCAAAAAGATTAATCTGGCTATTTTTTCTAACATGATGAAAAGCTAGGAACAGTTTAGGTCCAAAGAACACAGGAACATGAGAAATAAGTGCAGGTGTAAACGATAAAGCCCCTCCATACTGCTCCACCATTCGGATCATGGTTGATCTGGTCATGGCTTCAGCTCCACTTTCCTATCTGTTCCCAATGACCCGTGACCCCCACTATAGTTCAAGATTGCAAAGAGATTTACAAGTCCATGTACACAGATCAGTAAACCTAAAAGACTTACAAAAATAATCAAAAAAGCTAACGGAATGTTACCCATTATAACTAGAGGGTTAGAATATAATAGTGAAGTAATTTTTGCTACATCTACCCAAAGCTTTGGCTAGCCCACATCTAAAGTACCTTTTACAGTTCTGGGCGTTGCCCCTTAGAAAGGTTATGCCAGCTTTGGAAGTTGTGCAGCACAGATTCACCAGAATGTTACCAGGGCTCCAAGGGGTTAGCTTATGAGGAGAAATTACATAAATGAGGTTTGTATTTCCTAGATATAGAAGGCGAAGGGATTTGATTGAGGTTTCTAAGAATTTGAAATGAATTGATAGGGTTGAGAGAAACATTTTCTGCTGATAAGGGGAGTCAATGACAAGGGAACATATCTTTAAAGTCAGAGCGAAGCCATTCTGGAGAGAAGTTAGGGAACACTTCTCCACGCAAAGGAAGGTCAAGTGTGGAATTCTCTCGCACAAGAAGCAATAATTTTAGGTTGCAGACCAACACATTTTTGTTCATCATAGATATCAAGGGATAGGGAGCCAAGCAGGAGGGTGGAGTTAGGATAATCAACCATGATCTAACTGAATGGCAGAACAGGCTTGAAGGTTTGAATGATCTACTTCAGTTGCTATGTTCCAATAAGCTAGAATTTCACTGCCACATGCCAGTTATCTGCCAAACCTGAGGACAAATCATCACAATGAAATTCATAGAATTATAGAATAGCACAACAAAAAAGGCGGTCATTTGATCCATCAAGTTTATGCCGGCTCTTTCAAACAGCAATCCAGTTTGTCCCAATCCTCCACTCTTTCTCTATACCCTTGCAATATTTGCACCTTCAAGTTTTTATCTAATCCCCTCTGATAGGATGCTGAATACAAATTCAATAGTAGCTATCAGGCCGTGCATTTCAAAATCCTCACTACCTGTCAAGTAAAAAAACATTTTCCCCATTGTTGTCTCTGGTTCTTTTGCCAATCACTTTAAAATCGGTGTCCACTCTGAAACACTTCTATCAAATCTCCTCTTAGCCTTTTCTGTTACAAGGAAAATAGCCCAGTTTCTCTAATCTACCCAACTAACTGTAATCCCTCATCCCAAAATGGACACAAACCTCCAGCTGAGACCGAACTTATGTCTCATATAGGTTCAGTATAACTCCCTGCCTCTATATATAAAGTCCAGGATGCTATATGCTTTATGAACTAGCTTGTCTTGTCTTAAAAGATTTCTGCACAAGCACCTGCCGTAATGTCTCTTCTTGCATTTCCTTTAAAATTACATGAAAAACATGCATAAAGTTTTACGCCCAATGTTTAAAAAAATGCATTTGAACCAACTGATGTTCATTAGCCACAGAGTGGACCAGTAACAGTACTTTATATAGTAGCACATAGGGATACAAATCTTTTCCCTCCCCCTCCTGCACCCAGACCAATAAGGTGTTATTTTTCAAGCATCTGACCAGCATTTTAAGTCAGCCAAGAAGTAAAACTGCATTTAAGATGCATTTAACAATATGGTATTGTTTTTGAAACATAAGACCAATCTCCATTTTGTAGGAATTTAGTATATATTGGCCAGAGGAGGTAAAACACTAAGGTAAGAGAAAGCAAAACATAACTTTCATGCTCATTAAACATCCCACAGTAAGTTGCATTAGTAAGAGAATCCCATGAACTCACCACCAAAATAAATATTGATAGTAAACACAGACTTTGTCACAGTTAATCTGATTTTTGTTAGTATACCAGAGACAATAAATTCTGTTATAAAGTACCATTGTAAGATTAGAAGTGAGTGAAATAAGAACCTAACTCTTTAGCAAGACAACAGCTAACAATGACCTTTTTCCAACTATTTTAAGGCTACTGTAAAGATAGAACCAATTACTGTGCACATTTATGAAGTTTTTATGCTGCTCTATCAATTACAAGGCTAGAGAAGAATATCAAATTATTATAGATTCAAAATAATTGTTTTTTCCTCTTTTAAACTCAACTTTTAGAATTGAGACCTCCATTAAGACAACCTTTCCAAAAACCCTCTTCAAACTGTACTCTGGAATTGACTACAGCATTTGGTGGTCTTTCAGTCATCTCTCTTCTCTGTAAACAGATATTTAAGAACATTCCTCTTACAGAACAGTACCTTGTTATGTGACCCATTATGTAAATGTATCCTAGCACTTTAGTGTATGGAGACACTGCATAGGGCCTCTCAGAAAAGTTGCATTAGGATTTAGTGTAACATTCATCAAAATAGAATAAGTAATATTCTATGCCTTATACCAGTTTCATGCTCAAGAATTTATCCCAAAATATTAAACAATGTTTAACTCTTCAGGAAGTGACAGGTTGACTTGGTCCACAATTTCAACTGCATTCTAAAGCTGGATCCTGAAACACGACATGTCAACATGTCTTTGCCTACCTCCCCTGCAATCAATAAATAGCCAAGAATAATGACAGCCAGGGACAAGACATTGTGGGCAGGATTCTCCCCCCAGTTGGCAGGTTGCCTGCATTTTCCTTCTCATTGTGAGTAAAAAGCAGGAAGCTCTACAAGAGGATTGCTCTGGCTTCTGCAGTAAGTGGCAGAAAGTGTCATCTCTACCAGCCCAAGATCTGCCAAACAATGCAGGAAGGGATACCTCTCAAGGAGAGTTACTGCAAGTCAAGGTGTCAATCCACAAGTTCAACCAGCATTCATGCACCTCAAGGATCGCTCTGATCACCACACTTGCTCAAAACTTCCAAGGTCTGAGCAGGAGTATGTAATTTGTAATGCTATCAAGCAGTAGCACGTCTGAGCTTGTACCTAGCAGTAGTGTATTCCAAGGATTGGTCAGACATCTCACTGTTCTAGAGAACAGCATTGAGTTTACTTTGTTAAGGCACCCCCTGAAACACGCACGAGAGAACTTCAGATATCAATCAAGTACGTCGTGCCACTTCAGGAGAAAGGCTCCTGAAAACTTGTTCTCAGAGAAGAATCACCTTAGGCCTCTAAGATTCTAGTGGAACCATCATGGGTACCCACTACTAAACCTCATCTGAGCCATAAAACATATCGTAGAAATACTAGATTAGGAGCTCAAGCAAGCAAGTTAACTGAGAAAGGGTAGACTTATAGCAAAAAGTAGTTAGAGTGAGTATTGTTAGGGAAAGCACATATGGATCGATCACATGGAGTCACAAGTTCATTTTTGTGTATGCTTGCAATCTTTTAAGAGTAGGCTGTGGAGGGGACCTATGGATTTCTGTATTGTGTATAAATTTGGCAGGAGTCTTTGACAGATAGGGTATCTGTAAGGGTGGTAAGAAAGAACAGACAGCGGGGTGCCAAGTGCCTTTTTTTGATATTTCAACATTTATTCATTAAAAGCACAGTTAAATTGGGTATTCTGCTCTTTGGTTGCTAGCTGTCCTGAGCTACTTCTTCCCCTTCTCTTTTGCATTTTTCATGCTGTGAGAATGGAGACACTTTCCACACCACACACACCCCAGATTCCTCATAAACCACTTTAGCTTCTGGAATAAGCAAGCTTTTCTTCTTTGTAGTATTTTGCAGTATGCAGTAAACTACAAAACTGCTGGGGACCCTCGCTGGGCTATATTGCAAGGCTCCACTAGAGAAATTGTCGACAAAATTGTCATAAAGGGTGTTAAGTTTCACATTTGTCTGTTAGTTGATCTGGCGATCAGGGGGAAAAAGTCATTGTGAAGCAGATGATGAGGGTTTTGAAAGAGAGGTGAAAAGAATGGAATTGTTTTAGTGATGTTGGGATAAATATTGGGAGAATTTCTTTGCTCTTCTTTGCAATTGTGCATGGGGATCTTTACCACCTGGAGTGGCAGACAGAGCCTTGGTTTAACATTTCATCTAAAAGACAGCACCTCCAGTCAGCACTACACTAGAGTGTCAGCCTAGATTCTGTGCCTAAATCTCTGGAGTGAGACTTGAACTCAGACGGGGGAGTGTTACCACTTAGACACAACTCACTCACTTTTCCAGAACCGTTCTTTTTCAAATTCAGGGTGGTAGGGAGTCATGGCCTATCCCAACATGCAATGGGCGCTGGGCGGATTACACCCAGGACAGGACGCCAGTCCATCACAGGGCACACACAAACACACACTGAGGGGCAATTTACCGTAGCCAATCCACCTACCCAACACGTCTTTGGATGGTGGGAGGAAACCAGAGCACTTGGAGGAAACCCATGCAGACAGGAAGAGAATTTGCAAACTTCACAAAGACACCCGAGGTCAGGATCGAACCCAGATCTCTGGAGCGGACAGGCAGCAGCACTAACAACTGCGCCACTGTGACATCCCACTTAGACAAAACTGACACCAACAAATATCCATCTATGATTTGGTGATAAGAGCCACTGGGACAAATTGGGCAGGGTATGTGGTCAAAATTACAGTCAGGCAGTGAGGCTTTAGCAGGGTGAAAGGTTATCATCCATGAGTTAATATAATCATCCATAATTTGATGGTGGAAAGCAATGGCCTTGTTCAAGAATGGATGAACATTCTGGAGGGAAACGTGGAAAGGGGCAATGGTTGTTAAATGCTGGCAAAGTTCAATGGGTCAGTGGTAGGTGAGTGAGCATGACAGGAAGGAGTTGTTGAGATTACCTTGGAAGGGTTACGTGTCAACGAGAGAGGATAATGGAACAGTTAAGCAGTGGTCAATACCTTGGTCAGTCCTTCAAAGAATGCTGAAAGAGGCAAAGTGAAGCCATGGAATTACTCAAAGGGACATTCGAATCTGACAGAAGAATAGGAAGGGAAAGGAGCAATAATAGGTTAGGGGAGGGATTGGAAAGACAAAGTATCAAGGTGGGAGAGGGCACGAAAAGTCACTGGATGACAGGAAGGGCTGAAGTAAGGAAAAAAGGTCCAAGGTGGCTGGGAAAAATAAAAGGGACACAGAAGAAATAGCCTCAGATCCAGAGTGGAAGTCACTGATGGTGCACTAAGGAAAACATGTTTTAAAGACTTGTACATTACAAAAATCTAAGTTTAGAATATTTAAATTAAAGAATTTTCATTAAAAAGCTTCTACAACAATAAACAAATTTTTGTTGTGTTCACTTTTGAAATGGTTTGCCATAGTAGTGATGCGCTAGATGTTCTTTTGATGTATACTCACTAGATGATGATTTTGCAACACTAGCACGGACTCGTGGTGTCTGCTTCACGGAACTTCCAGTACTTTTTCTAGATGTAGCTTTAGCATCAATACTAGATGACTTTCGACTGGTAGTAGTTGCATCAATACTTCTGGCACTAAAACTGCTTCTTATCACTGAAGTTTCTGTGTCACTGTTTACAGTGAGTGACCCTGCTCGTTTCCGCGGCAAAGCTAACAGGTCAAGCCGTGATAATTTCTTATCCGTTGGCTGCTTTGAAGAAGTTGAACTGGTCGTGGATAATTCTGAAGCCAATGAAGCCTTATCCACATCAGCGCTTTCATTATCTGATGCATCTCCAAGGCGAGCTCGGCGCAGCAGAGATGCTCTGGTAGGCCTAGGTGTCGAAAGGCTGTTTGAACGGGTCAGTGTTGTTTGAACAGAAGATTTTGCTGCCTTGCTCAAATCCTCTTTTGCACGCATAGAACTAGAAAACTTTTTACGTAACAGAGATTTACTGGTCTGAGAGTGCTCCTGATCAGAAGAGCCTATATCAGTGATTGGTAAATATGGAAGGCTGGAGGACCTCTCATCATCTGTAAAGTCTGTGGAGCCACGAGAACCTGTACTGCGTTTCAGCTGAAAGCGCCTGTTGTAGTCTGGTTTGCTGGTTGTATCTGAAAGCTGGGCTCTGCGCTTCTCTGTCAGCCTTTCCCGAGCATTGGCTGGCTGAGGTTGGTCTTGAACTGATGGGGTTGCTTTTCCTTTGTGTACACTATTCATGCTGCTCTGTTTCCGTGCAGAACTTGTGACATTTTTACTTTTCAAGCTGACAGAACTTGTTGTGTCATTATCTGATTCGCCAGAGAAGGAATCTCCATGGGCATAGGAATTACTTTCTTGTTGACCAAATTGATGATCTTGAGTCTGGAGTTTGGCTGCTAAGGCTGCCATTGCAGCTTCAGTATCTTTCAGAATGAGGTGTGTATCCTCAGTGTAATCTCTACTGTAGGATCCTCTTGCCTGATCCTTAAAGGGTGGCTGGCTTGAAATATTAGGAACTTTATTGGTTGCATTCTCAATACTTGGTCTGTCCCTAGTAAAACTCTCTCGTCTAATAACAGGTGTACGAGAATCTTTTGCAAGAGTCTTCTTTCTTTCTTGTGAGGAACTGCTATCAGTTACTTGGCCTATTTTACTCATGGAGTAGGTTGCATCAATGTTTCCTATAACAGGCTGGATCGTATCTGGGGCAGATGACCATCTTGTGGAGGATGTAACAATTGCCGATTTTGAGCCAAGCTCTTGTTCTTTTGGTTTTCGCTCAAAGTTTGCTGGCATTACTTTAGTTACCAAAGTTTGTTTTGAAGGGCTTTCCAACTCTTTTTTTTCTTTTGTAGTGTTATAGGAAGTAGGTTTCAGATCATACTCTGTGGAGCATATAGTGCTACTCAGAGCTAGAAACTCCTTGGTTGTATTTTGTGTATTTGTATCTGTTACCCATTGCCGATCCTCAGATCTGTCATGATCATTCCAAATCTGCTCTTGATGTAATCTTCTGGTGACCTTTGAAACTCTACATTTTTTGCCCTTCCCTTTTACAACATGTGAAGAATCATCAGATTTATCACTCAAACTGTCAGGGTCCAAATCTCTGTCTTCATGTATACACAATTTTTCATGATTCTGTGGAGAAGAATGCAATTCCAATTCTAACTTCTTTATTGATTCAGTGCTGGGGAAAGAACGCTGCTGAAGGAAATCTTTTGATTTTGGACTATCAAGCTTTTCACTTGCTGGCAACTGTGGAAGCGTCCGACGTTTTCGCGATGATTGGCTTGTCGTTGATGCTGCATCTGAATCTAGAGTTTCTATACTCTTAACATAATTTCCAATATCAATGATAGCTCCAGCTTTTAAGAAAAAAAGTAAAAATAGTGGACTGTCAGAAGAACAAAGCAATCCTTTACATTATAACTTTATCAAAGACACCACTGAACTTGATACTCACTCCCTTGTTGAAGGTCATGCAATCCACTAACTGGCCCAACACCATTATAGCCATCGGCAAGGCTTGCCCATCTAGAGACCCATTTTTGCGATCCATGGGATATAGGACCTACTGGACGCATCTAGATGTTTGTACCAGATGAGAATACAAAATATACACTAGGTTTTCTTTGGATACATTAAGTGCAAGAAAAAGACATTTGAAATTAAAACAAATTCTCATCCATTTATTGAAATGGACTAACTGGCAATTATCATCAAAACTCATGGCGATTTTTCTTTTGACAAGATTTGAGAAATTTCCTGATATTTAGCATATGCTAGACTGTAAAAAAAAAACAAGCAGAAATCAAGACTAAAAATTGGGACTCAAGGGTTAAACATATGCCACATTTCTGCTTACAGTCCTCCATGCATGAAAATTAAAATTTGAAGCTAGGCCAACATTAATGCACATTATGCATAATATGTTTAATAAGGTGCACTTGTAAAGCCTTTTAATTTATAATACAAATGATTCACATGCCATAAACAAACATTCAAAAATAAAAGAAATACATTGTAAGTGAAGGTTTTTTTTAAAATCGCATATGTAAAGACAAAAATTGCCATAAAACTGCAGAAATAAGCCTTTGGATCCTGATGCACCAAAATTTTAAGCGTAACTTTACAGCTTTTTCGGAACTGATAGATGATTATGAGGCTCATGAGGAATTTGCATGAGTGACACTTCTCCATGTCACTAATAACAGAGGGCTTTGGTAGTGGTTAATCGACAAGAAGAGGCGGCATTAGGCATGAGTATAGAAAAGGCAGAAATATTTGAGGCAAATGGGATTCAATGAGTAGGTGTCAGTGAGAATGGGGAGCTTGCATTCCGAAACAAGTGGTAGTATCAATGCTTTGGATGTAGCAAGATGTAGCAGGACAGTGGGTAGATCACATCTTCAAGTAGTGGGCACTAGTTAGGGAAAGGGAGGGATGTGACAAGAACAAATGGCATTATACTAGGGGCAGAAAAACATGAGATGGATGACTATGAAGTTTAGTGCTAACTTGTAGCTGCAAAAAAAAAATCAGAAGCTGAGTGTACTGAAAGATAGTTGCAAATTAAAAGTATAGGAAATTAAACTTCACCAGGGGATTAAAAGAAAAGCAAGATAGTAAAAGGGAAAAGTGGGGAGAAGAGAAAGAGGGAGAGAGGACATTGATGGGCAGATGTGTAAGGGGCGGCAAGAGGGCGTATGGGGAGGGCTGTGCGGGCCCGTAAAAAGGAAGGGGCTGTGTGGGCGCAGAGCAGGGTGTGGAGGTGTGCAGGTGCTGAAAGGGGGGGGAAAAGAGCAGACGTTAACAGATAGAAAGAAAGCGATGAAAGAGATGATGTTTTATATCAGGTTAATTACATTAGACGCATATTTGCTGCCGTGAACCAGGCTCCTTGCAAACTTTGTCTTTTAAGGAAAGCAGACGTTCCATATCTTCTCCATCGTAAAGAACACCTACTTCCATCTCTGTAACATCATCATTTTCAAATTTTACCTAATCCCATCTCTTGCTCAAGTCTTCATTTGTGCCTTTTTACATCTCCAGACATGACTGTTCCAATGCTCACCTGGACAGCCTCCCTTTATCTACACTCCACATACATCATATCATTTCAAACTCTGCCACCATATCCAATCCCATACCAATTCATGCTCACCCATTACTCTTCTTCATTGACCAACATTATTTTGTGTTCTCCGAGAACGCTGGATGACACTGATTCTAAAGTCTTGTGTATTGCCACCTCAGGTTCATCCCACCACTGGGGGTTTTGTAATTCTCAGTTCTGGAATTCCCTCTTTAAACACCCCTGCCCTTCCTCCTAGAAAACCCTTAAAATCTACCTCTTTCCCCAAGCTTTCATTTTCGTATTAATTGTACTTTTATGATGTGTCTTGAGATGTTGCCACATATTAAAATGTCTATATAAATGTAGGCTGTTGTTGTTTCATAAGCAAAGAGACATTCAATTTGCACAGAGCATCCCAAAAAACAGTAAACATGATAAATGTACTTTGATGGTCGTAATTAAGGGATAATGCCCAGAGAACCCATTACCCAGGCATAACACCCTTTTATAATAACAGCAGCGTGATCCGACTTTCCTGTAAACACAGATGTATTATTTATATAAAAATATTTACTATGTTATAGATGGATAGGTGCATTGGTTCTGAAATCTTTGCTGTCTCCCTGTACAATTGTTACATAGTAATCATTAATGTAATGACTAGATATCCAAAAACTAATTATTAATCATTGTATTACATTACCTGTGCCATTGTATCTGAAGTTGTGTGATACGCCTGTAATGAAGGTGTTTGCTGATAAAAAGTGCTAGCATTCTGGTTACACACAGTATGTTCATTCCTTAGTGTAGGAGAACTTTCATCATTTATCACAGGCCTATAAATTTCAGTGTTAATCCGAGAAAAGTCTGGTGATTCAAAAACACCGAATACCTGGTTAAAATTAATAAAAATGAATTAGTAAGTCACTTAGCGTTTCAAGCAAGCAAAATTATATCATCTTAGGTACCAATGGATCAACCATTAAGAATACAGATGGAATGTTAACTTTTAGGAAGACAAACTTCATAAAATTGCATAACATCCTTTCTGAACTCCCACATCTTTTAATTTTAATGCTCAGTTTGAAGTTTAAATTGAAATACATATTCAAGCTACTGGTCAGAGCAGCTACTTGGATTGAAGAGGTGATATAATATTCATCCATTCTAACAAGTAATTTCAGAATCAGGGCCAGAATTTTACCAACCACAGGTGGACACCGCCTGACCCGGATGGATGTGAAATAGCACGAGATGATAACAGGCAACCATCCTGACATCATCAGATACTCGCGCAATATTTTGTTCAGCAGGCATGTGTGACAGTCGGGAGTGCGCCCACAGACAATTAAGTGGAAACTTAAGCCCATTAACGATGCAATCAACAGTGATTTTACTTGGCCCGTCCACATTTATGATTGGTGGATGGGCCATTCTCCCAGGCAGCTTTCACATTTTTGCTCAAACCGCGACCCAGTAAGGGATGTAGTCTCCATGGGGAAAAAAGGAAAGAGAGCTATCTGGGTACATTTTTTTATGGAGGTATGCTTTCAGGTGCTTGAATATGTTGCACGGCCATATTTTGCAGCATTTTTGTCATGTCCTTTAGTCTGTGGAGGTCTGCAGCTCCCTGGAGCAAATGTCTGCCTTCAGGGAGCTCTCTCGAAGCGCTCACCCGCACCCTTGGTTACGTAAGTGCCCACCCTGTTCCTGCCCCCACCCCGGCAGTGCTGTGCATTTCAGCGCATGTTTCACAGTGGCCAGCCAGCACGAAATCACAGCCGGAGGCCGACTGTGGACAGTGGCTCATTTCCTGTCTGCTCCCGGGTCTGCAGATCGCACGTGTCCAACGACCGAAAAATTCAGGCCCAGCAGTTACATGTCTCACAACACACTGCAAGTTCTATGGCTAAAGTTTTCATGACATTTCCAACAATTTTTTGTTGATTTACTTCGTAAGCATTAACCTCAACAATTCTGCCCAATGTCCATCTACCAATAAAACATCAGACATGCGTCCATCATTCCTCTATAGATGGAAAAGTTTGCATTACGTAGCCAACACTGTTTAACTTTCTGTCTTCAACAAATCAATCAGCAGAAGAATATTGATTTGCATATATGGTTATCATAGCCCCAGGTTTTGCTACATCATTGTAAGCATAATGCAGAACTACAGCCTTGATAAGATGCTGCAATTGCTTTTAAAGTAACTTTTTCTGCTTGTTCCGTTCAGGACATAAAACAATGCCATTACTCAGCCCATAACAACATGATAGACTACATTTGGGCAAGTTGTTTCAACTGACCTACAGCATCATGGTGCCAGTTATATATACAGCCATGAAATGAGGTTCAGTGTACTGTTACTGTAAAAAGGGAATCCATTTTTAACAATGCAGTACAGTAATTATGCTTTCTTAAATTGTTGATTTAATTGCACTGCTTTGCTATAAACTCTCAAACACAGCCAACTTCAAACTCAACTAACTTTTGTGGTGTGGGAACTTGACAAATTTTAAAATTGGGAGTCTTAAACAAAGGTGTGCAAATGAAAAGACCAGAAATGTCACATTATCCTCCAAAAACTGCCATTTTATTGCTACTAGGCAGTGAAACATGACCAGAGATAGAAACTTGCCAACTTCCCTCATTCCTGTTTGGTTATGTGTCACCACTCTGCTTATACGGCCTGATAAATGATCTCATTATTATTTTTCTTTTCTGTACAGTTTTGGGAGGGGTCTTATGAAGTCAAAATTAAGAAGTTGGGTGTGTGCTCCACAGCTGAAAACAAGAACAAATTCAATTTCTCAGCGAACAAATGGTAGACAGGCAGACAGAGGCTATTTAGCTTTGCTGGATGAAGTCACACTGAGTTAGCAGGGGAAGATCATCACTTGTTACCCAAGTGGTACACCACCCTGAATTGAATAAATAAGACCTTTTATTCATTATTGCTCTGAGAAAACTCTGCTTTCCTTACTTAACACGGGAGTGCCATTACCACAAGGACTGCAGCAGTTCAATGCAGCCCACCCGGAACTGAAAATAAACGGTAGTTGCGGCAGTTCCACCATTGCTCACATCCAGTGAACAAACAACAGCAATAAATTAATTAAAGTTTTCTGTAAGTGCTAACAATTCCCATGAGTTTCTGACAGTTTCAATCCATTTCCTAAGTGGGTATGATATACAGCACAAATGGCTATTGATGGGATCTCTCAGGTGAGCACCAAAAGTAGATCAAGGGCAGTATTCCGCATTGGTTATATCACTAAAGTGGATCATCTAGCTATGGAAGATGAAGTTCATTACAAATGCCGATGCAAATGCTTTCACTAGCAATTCCAAAGCACAAAGCAGAATAACCAGGAATAAAGTTACATTGGTGTAAGGATACAATAACCTGTTTTGCTATGGAACACTTCATTAGATCATATATTTCCATGAAGCAATATATTTAAATGCATTTACATTTCTTACCTGGTCTATCATTTTACGTGCTTCTTCAACCTCTTTGTCCTGTGTATCTGTTTCAATGGTGTATGTACCTGTATCACTCAGGCTGTCTTGATCACCCTGTTTGGAGGTTGGCTTTGCTGAAGTTGTTGGAGACGATACTAGTGGTAGTGGTGCCTCTGCAACAGTGGGTGCCATTGTCACGTGTACAATTGTCACAGGCAGTGTGTCTGGAGATTTTTCTGCTTTAGTAATACTTTTTGTAGTTTCTTTTAACAGTTCAGCAGCAAACTCCTGGCTGAGCTTACTCTTTCGTCCCACACTCCCAAAACTTCGAAGTAAACCTTTGGAGCTCGAAGTAGCAGGGGTGCTTAATCGTTCTTCAGTCTTTTCTCTCTTTAGTGAATTAGACCTTTGGGGAGTGGATGAACTAGTAGTAGGTTTGTTCACTTGCACCGAAGGTTGGGCCTGCTGTGCTGTACTTTTTTCACATGCTGAAGCGCCTTTACGTTTTTCTAATTTAGCTTTAAGAGCAATGTAGGAATCAGTATGCATTGCATTTGCATTTTGAGTGAAAGAATGTGCTCTACGTTTACGAGGATGATCA